>NC_066583.1:169022895-169352062 GCF_024323335.1 Lathyrus oleraceus | reverse complement strand
TCCAATGGAACCATTGAACAATTGATTCTGAGGCACATGTCTCGTTCTTATTAAATGTTCATTGTTTACCAAACATATTTCATAATTATCTTGAATGAAAATGGATCATTGCAGTCTAGCATTCCAATGATACCTCAAATAATTGGTCATGAGGCTCACATCTCCTTCTCACCGAGCATTCTTCATTTGCAAAAAAAAAAAAACTCAACAGACCAAACCTATTTTCTCACCCTTGTGCGATTGGATAACCTTTTACAAAAGGACATTATTTAATCTGTTCTAAAACATATAAAAACTAGTGTTTAAGCCTCCCCTGCGAGTGTACAAGCCAGCGTTTAACCGTTAGAATACAATTTAAACACTTTTTCTATAAAATAAACTAACCTACAAAATATAGTCTCCCCTTGAACTACGAAGCTTTAAGTTCCTCATTATACCCGAGGATACGTAGGAGTAATACCCGCAATCTTGTCAAACACCCTAATAAAAACATCTTTGCGACCTCTTTTCTTTTCTTTTGGCACTTTTATCATTCTAAGAAAACAATTAACATAAGTTAACATTCAACCACAAATTTAACAAAAAGGTTCTCGTTGAGTACAACAGGCGCGAGGGGTGTTAATACCTTTCCTTTGCATAATCGAATCATGAGCCCGAATTTGATTGTGACGACCATGTTCTTTTTCTTTGAAGGATTTTATCGATATTTTCCTTTTCCTTCTTTGGAATAAATAAATTTTGGTGGTGACTCTGTTCGAATAGTTTTCCACAAGCGTGAGAATGCCCCGTGAAGAATCATATTTTTCAAGATGAAACAATTGGCGACTCAGTTGGGAACATGCTCTAAGTAAGAGAGAGTCAAGCATAATTTAGTTGACTTTGCGATAAATGTTAACTTTGCTATATTTTTATCTTTATGCTTGTTTGCTTTTTTGTTTTCTTTACGCTTTCTCTTTTCTATATGCTCATTATCATGTTTATTTGTGGATTCTGGGATGATATCTTGATTAAAGCTCTACACCTGAACTTTGAAAAAAGAAGAGAGAACACATATTTTAGAATGAAAGTTGTGTAGTGTTAATCCCCAAGGACCACTCCTTGTGTGCCTAACATGAAGTCTTCACCTAGAGTAGACTTGTTTGTAGATCTCGTTATAAGATGGTTAACATGTCGCATAACGTTGATTCATGAAGGGTCTATGACTCTAGAAACCATTCTTAGAACCAATTTCTATTTTTGGTGGTTGTGTAGTGTTAGTCTCTAAGGACCGCTCATTGTGTGTCTAACATGAAGACCCCGCCTAGAATAGACCTATTCATCACTCTCGTCATAACAACTAGTCTGTTGCAGGACGTTGATACGATTAAAGTCCACGACTCTGGGAACCTTATCCATAAATCTAGAAACTATCCTTTGAGTAGTTAGTGGGTAGAAATCCTAGAGCAATCTGTTATAAAACCTACTTAATAGGGTGTTCTAAGTTACTTATGATATCCTGGATCCAAAACACCATGCATTCATAACCATTTGCATAAGCATCATGACACTCATACAAAATTTTATTTTCAAGGAATCTTTATAGAGCAGTTGTTAGCATTCAGAAATTATGATGCGTTCAGATAAGAGAAAAGTTTTGCAACTTAATACCAAGTTACCAGATACCATCATTATGTTGAAGCTCCTAGATAAAATTCCTCCATGTTTCAAGGTTGTGCTAAATGGAAGATTTGGAAAGATTTTAGAACTTCTAGCAGTCAAGGTTCAAGTACCAAGTATTATTGTCTTGACCCAGTTCTAAGATCCTCCACTTTGAAGTTTCTTATTCCAGGACTTTCAATTGGCTCCAACCTTGGAGGAATTTGAGGGTCTCTTAGGGTTTTCTATAAAAGGGAGGATACCATACACCAAGATTGGTCAAGGGCCTAAGGTAGAAGAACTATCTCTTACACTCCAAATTCCTATCGCAAGTGCAATGGCTAATTGGAAGAAAATAGAGGACTTTTCAGATTTTCGGAAAGCTTACTTGGAGAGTGAAGCTGAAAAGTTACTTGCAACACAACATTGGGATGCGCTTGGTAACGTACTAGCCCTCCTCATATATGGACTAATGCTCTTTCTAACCTTCAAGGTAGAATGGTACTTAGATAAATGAAATATGGTGAAGAGGCTATAAATTAAACACATAAGGGAAAATATTTATTCCAAAGAAGATGAATGCTTAAGCAAAAACTCTAAGTAAAAAATGAAATCACTCTCACAAAGAAGAAGCTGACTCTCGGCGATAAAATTCTCCCCAAAAGCGATAAAATTCTCCCAAAAAGTCAAGAACCACTTATAAAGAGGAGAACAAGCAGCACGCCAGATCAAAAGGGAAATTGATAGATAAAAATCAACAGTCAAATGTCACCTTGAGAATATAAGTGAACTCAATTGCACTTGAATGCTCTAGAGAAAAGCGACACACCCTAACCTGCGAGCCTAAAGCCACATGCCTAAAAATAGGAGGAATGTCTCAATGATGAGAAAGACAATTAATGTGTTTGTTCTCCACTGCCTTTGTAGCTACTCTATAGCCTTCCCACTTTCCACTTGTGGTCAGATTTGATAACGAGATGTCGGCCGCAACTTTGAAAGACTTCCTGACTGATAAAACATCTGACAAGCCTTGGGGACTACTATTTTGGGTCAGCCAAAGACCCAATACGAAGAGATTCACATGTTCAGCCAAATCATGAAAAATCCAATAAATTTATCCAAAGTATATAATCAGGAAACATGAGATTCAAGATACACCTTCTGATCTCATAGTTTCACCTCACTCATCTTGAACCTTATAACGGATTTGGACGTTTGAGTGATAATCTTGCACATCCATCCCGCACTACCGTATCAGAGATCAACTACGCCACTTCGAAAATACAACATCGTAAATCAACATCAATTCTAGTTTGACAATGTAATAAAATTCAATAATAATTAATCTAATACATTTTAGATAGAATAATTTATTTGCATATATATATATATATATATATATATATATATATATAATATATATATAATATATATATCATATTATATATATTTAAGATAGGTAGAGTGAGATAAATTAAAATTAGACTACAATGTTTTTAGATGATAAAAAATGATTATATTTGCAAATATTTAATTATGCAACATAAATGTGATGCCAAACTTACATTTACGCCATTCACACCTTACCGATTTCCCGCGTAGCATTTCTGACGTGAGTCTTGACATCTTGTGATTTTAATTTCTTGTTTTTTTTGTTAGTCATAGGTTGATAAATTAACTTGAACTATTAAAAATAGGCCAGGCTTACCTATTAATTTCTTTAATTTCTCAAAGAAAGTTAAAAAACATTTTCCCTTTTTTTTTAATTTCTCAATCTAAGTCTTTATATTTAAATTTGTTAAAATATAAATACAGAAGATAAATCCAGAAGCATTTTTTTTGTGAAGATTTTATAATACCAAACTGAGATACACACATTCAAATGAAGGAAACAGAAAGAAGGAGCTCCCCTTCAGTCCATGCACACGAGGGATCCATTGATGCACATAGGCTGAAGGAAGCTCCTTCACTCTCTTTCTCTTCCAATCTCACACTTGATCACAGAAAACTCAGACAGATTCTGCCAGAATTCCTAAAGCTGATCTGTTTTCTTCATAGATATCTGTGCTATATACTGTATTAGATGAAAGAAAACCAGTGTGTTATGACGAAGAAATGAATACCGTATATAAAGACCAAAAAAGGACATAATGTGCACTGTGCAGTAACAATTATAATGGCCAACAATGAAAATGCATTAGTATTATTATTAATTTTATATATTTATGCTACTTTTTTCTTTTCAGATCAATAGCTGAAAAATTCATATAACATGATGGGTCAGTGTCGTGGTCAGAGTCAAAGACGGGATAAAGTGCACAATATAGTGGGGATAAATAAATTTCACTCACATTAATGATATTGCAGTATACTGTTATAATTAAGGTGTTGATTTGGACCCTCTCCACACACATAAATAAGAGGATATGTGCTTTTCATATAACCTGTGATGTCTGTCTGTCATGGATGATCAGTATACACGTGCATTGTGTTCTCGTTCCACGACAGCCTTGCATGCACTTACAGCTCATTGTCCAAGCAATTTCAGTTCAGTTCTCACTGGGATATGATGAATGCTCACTTACACGAACTCGTTGCCGACTACAATTATATATTTCTTCACAACATTCCATGTTTGATATTGTTTGACTACAGCTTATATTCTGGAAATCATCTTAAAAAGTATTAATCCTAACAAATTCTAACTATTAAACATAAATTAAGGGAATTATGGTTGCTTTATAATTGCATAAGTAGATGTTGTTGATCCAACTGCGTTAATCAAGATCGATCATAGTCATTATCTTTTATTTTTGTTTTTAATATTTTATATTAATTGTTGTTCTAACAATTGGTAATAGATAGCGATTAACCTTGGTGTGAAATTCAAAGTAATAGGGTTTATTGGGACATATAATTTCGAGTTATGACAAAGGAGAGTTAAAGATCTATTTATTGCCTCAACAAAGTTTACAGAAAGTGTTGCGTGAGACAAATGTGAATGACATAGAGGATACCAATTGGATAGAGATGAAGGAGAATGCCACATGATTAATTCACTTATGTGTTTCAGACGTGGTGATGAATCATATCCTAGATCTGACGACGTCGAAGGAGATTTGGGACAAACTGGAGAGTCAGTATAAATCAAAGACACCGATGAACAAATTATCGTGATGCAACAACTATACAGTTGTTAGTTGGAAGTTTCGACGTCAGGCTGGAGCCAATAAGCGAAGCAGAGAGAATACATTTGAAGATATTTTGGACTTCGACATAAAGAACATGGTATGAGAAAGTCAGTCGAAATTTACCTTGTGTAAGAGGGAATTGCTCTGAGACTTAGAAATGCTTCTAAATTCAGAATGGTATTTCGACAGAAGGTTGCATTCGAGACATGTTTGAATGTGAATGAAAGAGAGATAACTGCATTTCGTTCTTATCTAGTTTTAAAGAAAAGACGCGTGGAACGTTATCATGAATTGAAGACATGTCGAGTGCGACGTCTCATTGCCTGGGAGAAAAGCAATTGGTAGCAGTTATTTTGATTTAGTATATATAGAGGTCTTAGTATTAGGATTTCAGGGTGTTCAATTGTTGTACAAATACTCAGAATTACTCAAAGTTTCTAACGTGTTAAGCAACGAGTATCATTGAGAATGTATTTTTGATAACACCATTTTCTACATATCAATCAAAGTTTATTTATATTATTTTCCATAATTTATCTTTCATTACAAATCATTTATCAAGCGCCTTTATTATACTTTCTTTTACATTCTGCAATTTGTCCCTTTGGAAATGTTTTAAACAAGAAATCTTCATACATGAATATTGTCGAAGTGCTCATCAATTTATCAAGCACCTTTATTATACTTTCCAAATACAATTTTAAACAATAGCACATGTCCTAGGATCAATCTGATCGATCCTGTGAGTAACCAAAGTATTCTTGATTTGGAAGACCAGCGGTTGTTTACCAATTTTTACGGTAAACAAATTGGCACGCCTAGTATGATCGTGCTAGTGTTTTAAAACAATTTTCTTTTTGAAAATCTTTATTAGTTCTTCAGTTTTGATATCTCTCTTTATAACTTCGTTGCATGTTACTGGGAAGTGGTAAAGTAGTCACAGCCAACGAAGATACACGAGGAGAATGGTGAATCCACAAAATAACCAAAATCCTCCAAATAGTAATGGAGAACCACCCCCTGCATCTGCGCCAGGGGGATGTACGATCGTAGCATCCGCTGCGGAACTTGTACCATCCACGACGAATTCGACGTCTGTGCAGTCGATGGGACAAAGTCGGCCTATTTTGTCTTATATGAAGCCACAAGGCCCACCAGTAAATCCCTTTGGAACGTAGGGTCCACCAGGGACCCCCCCCCCCTCCAAGGGGAAATCAATTCTTTAGGTCCTATGTGACTGGTTTTTCGATGCCTTTAAATGGTAGCGAACAACCATTTGGCATGCCAACTTTGATGATGGAAAATTTACACAATTCGATGTTAACATATGCAGACCCACTGGTGAATGCATCTTCGCCATTAAAGGGGGTTGGGTCTGGTGTGAGCAATTTGTGGGGAAGCCAACCCTTAGGGATGGGTCTTCATACCCAGATGTCCAATTTGACCAATAATTCTGCAGCGGTGTTGAGGCAGCAAATGGACGAAAGTAACCATGAAATGGTCCAAATGCTGGCCCAAACGATGGGTACAATATTTAACCCGTTGATCCAAAATACTACCCAATCAAACCAACAAATGGCAGCACAAATAACGTGCATAACATATTTCTTTGGTGTCACACAACCTCCTCGACACCCCTAAAGGGAATGGATAAGAGAAAATCAAGGATTAGTCATCGAGGGTGACCTTACCATTAACCAAGTTCCACGAAATGCACCATAAGCAAATGTGGTGAATCAGGGAATATGAGTAGAACCACCCAGGGTCGAAGCCCCGAGAGTCGAACCCCCTAGGGCTGAGCAACAAATCCCAAGGGAAAGAGAACCAAGGGTAGTAATGGTAAATAGGCACCAAAATATTGACGAAATCGTACACCAAATTTAACGTGATGATATGGAAGCAGATAATAATCTAGAATCCATGGTCGAAAGAATCATGGCGCGAAATGGGGTAGATGTTGGCCTCTATAAACCAAATTACACATCACCTTTATCTGAGTATGTTCTGCAATCAAAATTACCTGCTAGATGGAAAGTCCCTAACCTCACTAAATTCTCCGGGGACACTAGTGAGTCCACTGTAGAACACGTGGTCAGATACCTAATAGAGGTAGGGGAAATTGCAAATAATGAGAGTCTTAGGATAAAATATTTCTCAAGTTCCCTTACGAGGAATTCCTTCACATGGTTCACCACATTACCAGTGAATTCCATTGATACTTGGACTCGTTTGGAGAGATTGTTCCATGAGCAATTCTACATGGGACAATCGAAGATAAGTCTGAAAGAATTGGTCAACATCAAACAGAAGTTTACTGAGTCAATAGATGATTACCTAAATATGTTTCGTCTGCTTAAGGCAAGATATTTTACGTAAGTTCTTGAGCATGAGTTGGTCGAAATGACCTCTGGCAGCCTTGATTACTCTATTAGGAAAAAATTGGATACCCAATACCTAAGAGACATGGCCTAGTTGGCTGATAGAGTCGATAGGTAGAACGTTTGAAGGCTGAGAAAGCTAGAGCAAACAAAAATAATAGGAAAGATAGAATAGATTATGTCGAATTAGGTGATGACGAACCTGAAACGTATGGTGATCAAGTGGATTTCAACGAAAGCGACATTGACCTTGTTGAACTAAAGCAAGGACCACCTAATCATGTCGAACCAGATAAGAGTGATAGGTTTCCTAAGAAAACTTATACCTTTGACGTCACCAAATGTGACAAAATCTTCAACTTACTTGTCAAAGATGGTCAGATGATAGTGCCTTCTGGCGTTAAAATGCCTCCTCTAGAACAAAGAAAAAAGAGGGGTTTTAATAAGTATCATATTTTTTGGGGCCATAAAACTTCACAATATTTTCTTTTCAGGGATCTTGTGCAAAGTGCTATTAGGGACGGAAGGCTCAAATTTGGAGACAAATTGAAGGCTCCAATGAGGATGATTCAGACCCTCTTCAGATCGTTGATGCTCACTACATTTAACCATCCATGGTCAATATGGTGGAGATATCTGAAGGTTCTAGAAAGAATGTTGAGATGGTCGAAGTTGATGATGACTTCAACCAGGAAGCTGTTGAAGGCTTCACAAATGAGACCACTGGGGGTTTCGTTCAGCAAGTCACTGAAGGTTGTAACAAGGGGATCACCGAAGATCCCAATCAAATGTTCACAACAACGGAAACCACTGAGGGTTTCGACAAAGAGGTCACTGAGGATCTCAATAAGGAAATTGTTGTCAGTTTCATAATGAATGAAAACACTGAAGGTTTCATACACATAAACATGACTGAGGCCATTGAGGGCCTTAGGGTTAGGTTGCAGGAGTTGGACATCACTTAGGGTGCCAACATAGGGGTTAACATGGTTGAATTGACCCAAAAGACCGCTGCAATAGAGGTGGATGAAGAAAGCCTCCGACAAAAGGAATACAATAAACTGGAATACCCCAAACAAGAGGAAGTTTTGGTCGAATTACTTTACAAATTCTAGAGGAAAAGATCGGAGGTGATGTTGTGCCCAAGGTGTTGTTAGTTTTTGATAGGAAAGATGCAGAAAACCTTGAAGGAGTTTGATTGGCCAAGTAGGGGAGAAATTGGAGAGACCCCAGAAACAACCAAGTGTTCGACGACAGAAGGGATCCTAGAAGGGGAAAGCAAATAGGCCTACCTCTTCAGGCAAACATGCCTTCAACCTACAGGCCCACTGCTGACACCCCTGGGGGTAGGTGGATGAAACCAGTCGAAGGAAGAGGACAAGGCCATCAAAAATGGCAAAATTTTGAAGTCGAAAGGGGGTCCTTAATAGCATACTGAAAGGAGTTTTAGGCTTCGAAACAATTGGTGTATCATTCCGAAAATTACAAGGGGAAGAACCCAATTCCCAGGTCCTAATGGAGAAGGTAACAACGGTAAAGAAAAGCTGAAAGGGAGGCTTCAGAACATGCGAAACCTGAGTCAAGTAGCAACGTGCCACTGAAGTAGGAAAAGAAGGAAGAAAGAAAGCTTGTCGAGAGGAAGTTGTATTCTCCTCAGAAGAAGGTGTCTGCAGAGAAGTCTAATCATGAAGATGACATGATGGCATATGACTTCGATTCAGATACCTCATTGAACATTGCTTGCAATGTGGTATCCATACTGCCCAGAGAGTATGATAAAGTTATCGAAGTAGAAGAGCCAGAAGATTTGACTAAAATGGAGATGGCTAGACACACGCCTGTTTGTTATTATATAATGAACAATGGTTGTGTAAAAGAACAAAATTCCTTTTTTCGAAAGGTCGGATGAATCAATAAAAATTCATATGAAGCCTTTGTTTATCAGAGGTAAAGTAGGAAATGTGGGATTAAATAAGATTCTTGTCGATGATGGAGCAGAAGTTAACCTGATGCCGCACTACATGCTGAAAAGGATTGGGAAAGATGACACTGATACAAGGCCCCATAACATGGTTATGTCAAACTATGAAGAGAAAGTTGGAACAACAATGGGGGTAATATAAATAGACCTCATAGTTGGCACAATAACAAGGCCAACAATGTTTACGGTGATAGCATCAAAGGCCAATTATAATTTGTTGCTAGGTCGGGAGTGGATTTATGGCATAAGTGTGGTCCCTTCTTTAATGCACTAAAGGATCACTGTCTGGAGAAACGATGGGATCATGGAAAACATAGAAGTGGACTAGAGCTATTTCATGGCCGAAGTTAATCATGTGGGCAAAAGCAACTTCGAGAAGAACCTGGCTCACATAGCACCTAGCAATCCCGCAGGGTTCGACTTCACATCTGCAGACAATGCATTTTGCTCCCTCTATCTACACCCAACCCATGGGTTTCAATGGGATAGAAAAGTTTTAGGCGAAGCGGGCTTGGGCTAAGGAGGTACGGCAGGTATCCAACCAACGGGTTAGGGAAGTGAATTCGATGATGATGTCTGATCCAAAGACATTAGAAAGGATTTCGGCTTATATAGCCGAAAACAAATTAAAAGTGGCCTTAGAGGCTGAAGTTAAATACATGGTTATAGAAGCCAAAAAGAATGAAATGCACTTGGAGGGTCCTGGTAAGGACTTTGATCCAGAACAGGTTCGAGACGAAGTGCAAGGTCAGAGGCTTTGTGATGGCAGCTATGTCGAAAAGTGTAGACGTCATCATTCCACATGGGAGGTGAAAAGTATGGTGAGTACTATCCCAAAAGTATAGGGAAGAAACTAACATAGTTTGGCAATAGTCAGGTCCTACTTTCGACAATTGTATTAAGTCAAAAATACCCATTTCTTTCCAAACTTGGGATTTTTTCTTCTCTATCTTCTCCAACCAACCTAAATAATCAGAGGGATCCCTAAATAAAGGGCAGGATCGAAAGACCCTAAAACCACTATTCATATATGTTAGATTAATGGGTCCGTCGGTCGAAGGGTTGCCCTGATTATCTGGGTTAGGGTTCTCCTCAATATGGGTTTCATCATTAACCTTAGGTTTTTTAGCGCGTGCTATGGGTTTGTACCAATGGTAGGTTGGGAAAAATTCCTTGAGCTTATTATGATCAACATTTGGATTTGATAATGGTCCTAACATTACATGAGTTTTTCCAGAGATAGAAATAGGGATCAATACCTGTGATTGGAAAATCCTTCTCTGTTCTTCAGTAAGAGGCTCAGGAACATATTGTTGATTACTCATAATGTTTTGGCCTAAAATCTTGTTAGCAAGAGGAAGACCTTGATATTTCTTAGAATCTTTTGTGTTCTTGGTTGATTCCTTGGTAGCTTTTGCGGATGACGCCATTGTTGTAGAAAGATTGAAAGAAGTAAAATGGGTTTTTTTTTGGTTTGAGGAAGATGAAGAGTGGAAGAAATTCTTTTTAAGGAAGTTCAGAATAGGAAAAGTTGGAAAAGTGGTGAATATAACTATTTATAAGTTGCTGAAGTAGAAGCAGTTTTTGTTAAGCATTAATGGGTGAAAAGAAAGTAGGACGCGTGTCAGTTGGAATGGCCATGATGAACGGTGGCAGTTAAAGGCTAGCCACGATCTCTATAGGGGCTAGGAGGTGTGATGATTACCTAGAGATCCTCACGTGGGTTTTGAGGAGACCTTTTGCAAAAGTTGTCATCATGGTTGTGACGTCATAGCAGATGAACAATTTATGACATTGAATTGGATTGTCAAAAAATGCCATTTTCTTTGTTATGTCGAAAAAGACATTTTTTTGGGGCAATTTGTTAGCTGGAAGTTTTGACGTTAAGCTGAAGTCAATAAGCGAAGAATAGAGAATACCTTTGAAGATTTTTTGGACTTCGACATAAATAATATGGTATGAGAAAGCCAGTCGAGTTTACCTTGTGTAAGAGGGAATTGCTGTGAGACTTAGAAATGCTTCTAAGTTCATAATGGTATTTCGATAGAAGGTTGCGTTCGATACATGTTTGAATTTGAATGAAAGAGGGATAACTGTATTTCGTTCTTATCCAGTTTTAAAGAAAAGACGTGTGGAACGTTATCATGAATTGAAGACATGTCGAGTGCGACGTCTCATTGCCTGGGAAAAAAGTCGTTGATAGCGGTTATTTAGATTTAGTATATATAGAGGCCTTAGTGTTAGGATTTCGGGGTGTTCAATTGTTGTACAAATACTCAGAATTACTCAAAGTATCTAGCGTGTTGAGAAACGAGTATCATTGAGAATGTACGTTTGATAACACCATTTTCTACATATCAATCAAAGTTTATTTATTTTTTTTTCCAGAATTTATCTTTCATTGCAAATCATTTATCAAGCACCTTTATTATACTTTCTTTTACATTCTGCAATTTATCCCTTTGAAAACGTTTTAAACAAACAATCTTCATACATGAATACTGTCGAAATGTTCATCATTTTCCAAATACAATTTTAAACAATAGCACATGTCCTAGGATCAATCTGATCGATCCTGTGAGTAACCAAAGTATCCTTGATTTGGAAGATAGGCGGTTATTTACAAATTTTCACGGTAAACAACAGTCTAAATACGCAGGAAGAATTTAATTTGCAACATGTCAATGTCTTCAACAATATAATGGCCGATCTAGTGGGGCTTGGGGTGAAGATTGATGACGAAGATAAGACAATTATCTTAATATGCTCGTTACTAGGTTCTTATGATCATTTTGTGACTACTCTTACCTATGAGAAAAATACTATAAGCCTTGATATGATTCTGCTACACTTTTGTCTCATTCTCAAAGGAGACAAGGTGTATAGCAAAAACTCAAGGCGATGGTTTGTATATGAAACGGGGACAAGATCGTGGGTGGAATAATGGTAATTGAGGTTATGGAAATAAGAGGTAAAAATCCAAGAATCGAAAAACAACTGAGTGTAATACTTGCAAACAGATTGGGCATTGGAAGAGGCATTCTCCAAATAGAAAGCATGGTTCATCTAGTTTTGCAATTGTGGTTCAAATCGATGATTCTAGAAGTGAAGCATATGTACTGTGTGTTTATCCAACAAGTGCACAAATGCGTGGATTCTTGATTCTGATTGTTCTTACCACATGAAGTTGCGTCGGAAATAGTATACTACATTCAGGTTAGGTAACTTTGGATTTGGTTATGGGTATGAAGACTTTGCAGCATATGCACTTCTTACTAGTTCTGGAGACCTTTCCACATTTTCAGAGGGTATAGCTATCCAGGAGAAAGATTAATGGATGTGTGAAATGGTGCAAGAGATGAAGTCCTTGAATGAAAATCAAACATAGGAGCTTGTTCAACTTCTTATGGGAGAAATAATCATCGGTTGTAAGTGGGTGTTCAAGAGAAAACCATCAGTGATGTAAAAAAGAAGGGGAAAAGTACAAGGCTCATCTCGTAGCAAACAAGTACTCACAATAGAAGGGAATTGACTATTATGAGATTTTCTCTTTGGTTGTCAGACATACTTCTATCAGTATCTGTGTTAGCCTTGGTAGCCAACCAGAACATGCATTTAGAGCGGATGAATGTGAATACAACATTTCTTCATGGTAATCTAGATGAGCAAAATTACATGGAACAACCAGAGGGGTTCGGTGACACTAAACATGGAAGACTAGTTTGTAAATTGAAGAGGTATTTGTATGGTTTACAACAATCTCCAAAGCAATTGTACAAGCATTTTGATTCGTACATGCTTTAGGTTGGATACAAAAGGTGAGAGTATATGATTGTTGTGTTTATGTTAGAATCCTTGATGATTTCTCTTTTATGTTTGGGTTATTATATGTTAATGATATGAAGACTATTACTAATCATTTACATTATGTAAATGTGCTAAAAATCATGTTTGTAAAGGAGTATGACAGAAAAGACTTAAGTGTTTCTAAGAAGATTTCTGGTATGGAAGTTCACAAGAATAAGAATGCTAGAAAATTATGGATCTCTCAGAAAAACTATGTTGAAAAGGTACTAAACAAGTTTGAAATGAGTAATTCGAAGGCTATGACTTTAAGTTCTCATTAGATCAATTTCTAAATACATATGCAGAAACTGAGTATATATCAAAGGTTCCTTATGCTAGTGATATTGGTTGTTTAATGTATGATATGGTCCGCACTAGACCAGATATGACACAAGTTGTAAGTCAAATTTATTAAGTTTATGTCCAAACTAGGAAAACGTCATTGTGAAGTAGTCAAGTGGATTTTCATATACTTTAAGGGCATATCGAGTTATGGTATCATATTTTGTAGTGAATAAAGTTATCATTTAGTTGTATGACATGTTGACTCAGAGTATGCTAGTGATGTGGATGATAGATGGTCTGCAACAAGGCGTGTCTTTACTTTAGTAGAAGAATCTATTTATTCGAAATCATTTGTTCAACCCATAATAGACATGCCGTCAACTCAAACAAAATGCATGGCAGGAGCTGAAACTGCCAAAGAAGTCTAATGACTTATAGGACTTGTGGGAGAATTAGATGTTAAGCTAGGTGGAGTTCGGTTGTAATGTGATAGTTATAGTATCATTTATTTAGAAAACAATCAAATGTATCATGCCAGAACCAAATATGTTGATGTGAGGTTTCACAAGATCAAAAAGTTACTTGGATCTTGACAAATATTATTTGAAAGAGTTCATATTTTAGAGAATGCAGTTAATATATTGACCAAGGCAGTCATCACTGACAAGTTCAGGCATTGCTTGGACTTGTTACATGTTTCTGAGTGTTAAACATGAAATGTACCTTTCTAGTTTCCAAAATATGTTCGTCTTGCAGGAAATCTTTATGGGAGTTTGATATTTACCAATGTGGAGATTGTTGAATATAAAGATTATTATGGGTAGGTAACTGATGCATGTGGGATTTCATGAGTATTATAAAATGAGTCATATTATTATATATATTTTATATATATTGTTTGTAACAATGTAATCCTAAAGAACCCTAATTATTAAACATAAATCAGAAAAACTGTATTTGCTTTATAGTCATAAAGGTATGCGTCATTGACCAAATTATATTGACAAAATATCAATAGTGTTCATTATATTTTACTTTCATTTCTTTTTGATCTTCTCTATTAATTGTAGTTCTAAAAGAAATTTCAGCAAATCAACAAAAATATTTAAGGATCTTACGAAATCTTAAATTCTAACGGCCATATGCCTAATGCAAAGGTTAAATTAGGGGTAAGTCCAACTAAATTATCAAATATATAAACTAAATTATCAAATATATAAAGTTAACACACGTGAGATTCAATGTACACTTTTATGATCTCTACTATATTCATATTAAACTCTGAATTGATTCGACATTAAAATATTAATCCTACAAATACACTTCGCATCACCGTACTAGAAATCAACATCATTGATCCTAAAATCTTAGATCACCAATCTTGTTCCACAACTAAACAACTATTCTCTTATGCGACAATAATATATAAGAAAAAAATATATATTTTTTTTGATTTAATGCCATTTTATTATGTTTTATTTACTAAGTATGAGTTTGTTTGTTTAACTTTAAAACAAATTAAAAAGAAATTGTATTTTTAAAAATAATTTTTAAAATACTATTTTTTAAAAAATCTTTTTTTATGAATTGAAAAATTAATTTTTATCTCCTATAACATAAACATATATTATTGAATATTAAAATATAATTTAAATCGTAATTTAAAAAAAAATATTTCATAATAATTTTTATAAAATATTATTTAAAATAGCTTCAAAATTAGATGATGTTTTAAAATTTTATTATCCAAAAAAAATCAATAAAATAACAAAATACTTAAATAATATTTTAAACAACTATTCAAATCAAATTTTCGATTGAAACTTTTACGGAAAAAAATAAATTATTTTAAAATAAAATACTTAACACTATAAAAATTATTTATAAAAAAAACTGAAACAACATGTCCGTAAACATAATTGCATTTATTAATCTATAATCATCATTAATCTATAATCATAATTGCATTCCAGTGAATTTTGTAGTTCATCTCACCTAATCTTTTTATTATTAAAAATTAAACCGGAATCGAAGCTTAAAGGGAAATGAAACTTTGAGAGCTTTGATTTTGATTTAAACTCAAATAGATTCATATTAACAAAAGATGGGAAAAAATAATAATACAATAGACTCTCATTATTTTCTAGCAGATTTCAAATTTTGTAGTTTTTAATAAAAGATCCAACACAAACTTTCATAACAGTTTAAAAAATTAGATTGAGTTCATAACCCTTCCTTCCTTAATATGTCCATCTAAAAAGGTACTCCCTCTCCTTTTTTTTTCTATTAATCACAACACTTAATTAATACTATATGTCCATCTTTGAGTGTAAAACTAAAAGATGTAGGTGCTATATAAAGTCCTTATTGCATATTAATAAAAGATGTATCGCAGATATTAATATCCAATTACGTAAAAGGTAATCCTAACTTGCGCCTCAAGTACACATGTTAAGAAATTCACAAATAAAAAATTTATATTGAAAAAATCAATAAAATTATTAATTATAAATTTTTAATAAATTCAATATATAATTTCCAAGAATATTTTTTTATATTTATCTCTTAACCATTACCCTTAGATAAAATAGGGCAAAAGTAAAACTAGCTATAGGACAAGTGAAGCAAGGAAGGAAAAAAAGAAATGGACATATGAGAGAGAGGAGAGGGGGGAAGAACTCCCACCAAAAAAGGTGATGACTAAAGTCATACATGCAAAGATGAATGTGGCACTTTTGGTGGGCAGGGGTCAAAAGTTTGAGTGATGAAATGGGGGAAAGGAGGAAAGGATAGACACAGTGGGGAACAGCAGCCAGACCACCAAATGGACCACATAAAGATATCAATATTCAAAAGTTTAATCTTGTGCTGATTCTCTTTACATTTTATTTTCAGGTTAATCATCAGTTTGAGTACTATTTTTGCTTAATCATCTTTACATTTTATTTTCAGGTTAATCATGAGTTTGACTACTATTTTTGCTTAATCATCTTTACATTCTCCTCTTTCCTTTCTTATGGTGCATTCATGTTTAGATTGATGGCAGTCAATTCTTACAAGGCAAGAGGTGAATGACTTTTATGAACAATCATGTCCAAAATGTCTGACTGGAAAAGAAAAACAAAATATCCCTACAGTTTTGTTGAGAGAAAATAAAAAGGTAGAAGAAAATTTAAAAATATAAATTTTAATTGCCATAAATGTTTTTTTTTAAATTATTTTCTTCAATATCAATTCCATGGAGTCCATTCATGGAAAATAATTACAAAACCAAAGCACTAACATGACATTTGGTAGGCTGATTTTAGCTTAAAAGTATGATTCAAGCCAAGCAAGATCAAAACAGCTGAAAAAACAAACTTGTTGATCCATCTCCGAAGGTCCGCAGATCAGCAGGTTTTACCAACGTCCTGCATAACGGGCAAGTCCATTCTCTCTCAAACCTGGAAAATGAATTGGTAAAGACATGTGATGAAAAGATAATTTTGAACAGATCTGAAATAATGTTCTATAATATAAGGAGGATTGGTGAAAACAAAACATGCCTCAGAATCACAGTTCTAAAGTTTGGGGAAATCACATCTTCTGATCATTACTCATTAGGTACAAATCAGAGTGCACTTTGTAGAAAAATTCCATTTTCATTAATGATACATTTTCTTCTATAACTATTTTAGTGCAGATAGGGCCATGAATATCTCTCCCCAAGACCTTATTCTCATGTTCCATACAATTAAGCCAAACTTAACAACACAGCATTTAAACAATAATGAAAAGCATATGGAAAGAAATCGAAAACTATCAAGAGCAGAACCCAAGTCTGATGAACAAGTTATCATAAATTATGTAAACCATTTCCATATTCTGAATTTGTTTCGTAAAAAAGTACAATAGACCACTGAAAGATCTAGCAAAGATACGCTAATTTTAAGGTGTAACGCGATGTAATCAATCACCCCAGATCAATAGAGTTTAAACAAGCATATATACGACAGTTATGATAATTAATAGAGGCAACTTATGGGATATACTCTAGACTGGTAGCTTCCACACCGAATAATCCTCTTTTACTTTAACTTATAGTTTATTTGTCCTAAATAAGCAGTAAGTTTGCAATTTAAAGGGTTTAAACACAAAAAAAAAATGAACTGACCATTCGGATACACACTCCTCGCAGAACATGTGTTTGCAGCACAACAGGATAGGATCATGCATCTTCTCTTGGCATATAGCACAAAGATCACCAGCAGCACTTACCTGCATTTAGATATGGGCTAGTGAAAAAAAAGTTTTCGATTATACAAATACTGGTATATACATTTTACAAAGTTGTTCATTAACCAATCACTTAGAAAATATAAGAAACCCACACCACAATCCAACAACTAAGTGCAAAGCAATGTAAATGCAAGATTTATCCGATGTCGGCAGCTCGGTTGGTGAGATCATGGACATAGACTAAGTTCTAACCAGGAGATCCAGAGTTCAAAACCTAAAAAATAACCACTATTTAACAGCTAACATTTGCATATTAAAAATAAATAAAGCAATAAATTATCCTTGAAATTTTTAGCTTTACTCAAACATAACTAAGCGCAAATAAGCTAAGTTGACAGAATTCCCTCCAAATTTGGAGACAGGATCAAAAGACCTCAAAAAGCTTAATCAAAAGTTACAAACAAGGGCAACATACAATGTTCGTGTGCATAAATAAAATAAGCTCATCAAACCAATGAATAAAATGAAGATTGGAAGCAAAACTAACTAGATAAATAATAGCACTCACAAAAGAGTTTTAAAAAACCTTATGTTGCCTTGTTCCTTGATAAGTTAAAGCAGTTAAAAAAGTATGAAATACATTCTGAAAAAAAGATGAGGACAAATGAATATAGCATCGTAGTTTTTTTTCAAGGACAGTCCCCACACCATCGATAAAAATGACTATTATAGCATACAGTTACTAATTAAACAACAAGATGAAAAGGGTGTCATGAGGTACTGTATTCTGTAGTGAATGCAAACATATTCTACATCTTTTTTCACTATAATTGAAGACATGCATTCATTTATCTACTCTTATGAACTCCAATTAAATACAGAATTCCTTTATTTAATTTTAAAAAGAAAAAAAGGTTTAAAGGAGGGAGACAGGTCCCTTACCTTATGCATCTCAAATTTGCATATCCAATTTTAGATATTTTTTTAGATTTTGCAAGCATTAATAAATATAAGAAAGCTACAATGTCCAAGCAACAAAACGGCATCGAAAACAAAGGGTCGAGAAGAGTAATTATAATTGTAATTTTTCAGAACCAGATTCAATCATTTTCAGAATAATTACCTGTTCTGTTGTGGCATAAAGCCCATAATGAACTTCCTTTCTTGACAACGCTTTTAAAGCACGAATGAAGCATTGGACCTAATAAACATATAAAAGGTTAAAGAAAAATGGAATAACTTAGGGTCATTAGTCATGCACAAAGATCTTTATATGCAGCATAAGTAGGAAAGCCAATTTTAAAGAAGCTTACCTTCTCAACTGCAGATGTAAGCTTGAATGTTAGATACAATCCTGTGATCAGTGATGAGAAAAGACTTCCAAAGTCCTTGTTAAGGAAAAATCGGTACCAAACTGGTGTTGGCAAGAAAGCACGATACAGCAGCAGTGTGTACTCAACCAAAGTTAACATTTGAGCCTTAAAACAGTTTAAAACACTTTCAGATGGCTGCAGCAGGAAATTATACTCGAAAACTACAACTTGATTTGAAAAGCAAGGAAAATACTCCTAACCTGTCGACGGAAGTTATGGCATCTTCCATTTTTGTAGTAAAGCAGCAACAAACACTTGAAAGCCATTGTCGCTTGCCGCACCAATATGTCTGAAAGCCAATGAATATTGTGATCATGGTTACCAATCAGTTTTTCCCCCCCACAACAGAATCAGAATAATTGTATGCCACAAAACGCCAATATTAAGGACAGACAAAAGACCTTTTTTGCAACAGAATATTTAAAAAAAAGTTATACTCAATTTTGGTCCTATCCAGCTGATTAAATACAAAAGACCAGTCTTACGGTTCTCCATCCATACCCATGATATACTTTAAATGATACAAATCTTTCAAAATAGAGATAAATTATGAAATTAAAACAAAAAGGAAAGCTTATCTCCCATCATTATTAATCAAACTTATTTGTTAAGCAGATTGCTTTCTATATCAATCAGAAACTAGTTACATAGATTTATGTCACTAAGTCTGATAAAGCAAACAAATGGTCTAGTGCATAGTGCAAACAAATGATAACAATATAATAACTGCATATATACAATGAATCCATACCATTAACCAAAATGATGAATATTGCATGCCAGAAAGGTGGTGTTGCTTTTGGTGGAAACAAGGCTAGTGGAAATAAAATATCATCATGCCGATACCACCAGTAAATGCATGTCACATACAGCATGAAAGAAAAAGCAACACCAAGAAGAATAGGGACTTTCTGATCTCCCTGCAAAACAGAACTTGAATTGAGTCTCTCTAATTTTTTTGTCGTCTTTTTATGAAGTAGATGCTTCATTTGGAAATAAAAATTCTAAATGACTTGCAAAATTACGGGCATAGTACCTTTAGAGCAGTCTGTTTCTTAACAATATCATTTGACTTGAACATTACAGCTGATACACTGATTGTGACAAAGAAACCTGCGAGTTTTCATACACAAATATCACAACTTCCCCACTAACATAACACACTAACTACTGGCAATTTTTTGATCAGAAAAAATTGGAAAAAAGGCCAAAGAATAAATTCAGAAGAAACTGAAACTAATTAAATTATATGAGAAGTAATTCACTGTGCCCTTAGATCCTAGAATCAATTAAGAAATTAATTCAATACAAATTACGGTTAAAAACCAAACCATGTTATTTAGTTAGCAAAGAAGAAGAAAAGATACACTCAAACTCACAGGGAAGATAGTTACCAAAGAAGAAGAAAAGATACACCCAAACTCACAGGGAAGATATATAGCATGCTAGCACCCAATATAGTCTTGTTCATTATGTAAAGCTTAGATATCATCCGATAAGGATCATTAAAGAAACACAAGCCATTGACATAGTACTCAATCAACTCTAAAATCTCATCATTGCATTTCTAGTTCGGGACAAATCCAATCAAATTCCCTTACAAAGGAGAGGCTCCTCCAACTCTAACTAGGAGAAATAGTATAAAAAAAACGAGCACAACCCAACATAGTTACAGAAAATCATTCTGCTGTGATATTTTCTTATGATCAACCCTTTTCATCATACTATTGAAAACCACAGAACTCATACATGCATTATTTCGATCAGAATCAACAGAAAACACGTAAAAAGGCAGCAAAACCAAAAACTATTTCAAACAAAATGGATAGCACACGTGTTAGTTAATACAAATTCAACAGTTTCCATCACTCCAAAAGGCAATCTATATGAAAGCAAAAACTATCAATGTCAAGCAAGCCTGAATGACAAAAGTCCAATATGATGATTGAAGTCAAGCAAGCACATATTAGCATAAAAGTACTACACATTAAATACTTCAATCCAAACCAATATGCAAGAGAATTTAAAGACAATATAATACAAGAAACTCATACCTTGCAAATGCTGGCGAATCAAAACAACCACCAACAAGAGGGAAAAAGGAAGAATCTGTTCAACAAACTTCGCAATCCTCTGAAAATCAAACCTCGAATGAGTATCCCCACCACCACCACCACCACCACCGACAACATCAGCCAAAGACACAAGAGGAACCCTCTCCGCAGCTATAGCACGGCGAGCCTCCTCTGACAACACCATACCACGGCCAGCAATCACCTCATTACAGCTGAACTCCTCAACCCAACTCCGAGAAGAAGAAGAATTATTCTCTTCCTCTCCACCGTCTCCGATCACAACTTCGTCGTATCCAGAAGCAGAATTAGCCCGTAATCGAAGGTTCGTACAAGGAATCATGATCATGGGCTCAGAAGAATCACCACGAGAGAAAACTTAGAACGGAATGGAAACTCGTTTCAAACCAATACACAGTGAAGCTATTTACACCTCCAGAAAACGATGATAGCGGTGGTAACGATTCTGATACCATCGTGTTGCAGCAACACAAGAAATTTGAAACCCTAATATATTTGACTCTACTTAAGATTTTTCCCTTTTCTGGCAGTTTTTTTTTTCAATTACGTTTATTTTTTTCCTTTCTTTGACTTGAAGGAAAAGATATTGATTTTTTTTTTACAATGCAATAAATAGCGATAGAGAAAGTAAAAGAAAACGGGAATGTGTGAAAGAGGAAAAGATAATTTGGCAGTTGATGACAGAATTTAACCTTAAACCAGTGACGGTGGAACAACCCGAAGGCGATAAGAAAGGTCAAAGTCATGAAGTTCATGGGTTTGTTTTGTTTTGTTTTACCTTTTATTGTTCTTATCTGTGAAACTGTATCAGTTTGATGTTGTGGGCGTGATGAGGAGATAATGTCTAATCGGTAAAGTTACGCGCTTTTATTTCTTTAACTTAACCGAAATACCAACTCTTGTACTTGTATATTGTTTCAAAAATAAAAACTTGTACTACATATTTATAGTCATTAGTACTTCAACCCGTTAATTATCTTTTAAATGATCAATTAATATAAAACTGAAATAAATTATATAATAACTAATCATATTATTAAAAATGAAATGAGATTTATATTATATTTTTATAGATCGGTACTAAAATGACAATTTTATAATTATTAAATAAGTAAAATAACTTTGTAATATTAAATTAGGAAAATATCTTTGTTATCGTCGTGATATATACTGCATTTCGTTCAAAAAAAAATTATTTGTCATGCTTTTTTTGTTTTCGTTTGTGTTTTATTGTGAATTTCAGGGTCTATGAGCATCCAAGTAATAAGGGATTAAAAGCAAGAGAAACAGAGCAAAAACCATATTTTAAAAAAATTCTCAAATACAAAGTCAGAGGTCTACTACGGGCACCTGTAGTAGCTGCTATAGCTTCTAGCAGCATGGAAGCCCCTTATTTTGTTAATTTTGGAGCAAGCAAGGCAGTGACATGCTACAGTCACCCGTAGCGTAGCAGGGAGACGAGAGAAAAGACCAAATTTGTTGTTTTGTGCATTAAATGAGAAGATTTCCTCTTAGTTGTGGCTCTTAGGCTTGATTGGATATGAATTTGAACCGATCTTTTTACATTGAACTAAGGTTATTTGTTATTTTTATTTTTCCTTATAAAACTCATAGCCTGTTATGATTTTAGGGCATCCAAGTTTTATATTTCCTTTCTCTTAGTTTTATAAAGTTTTCTTTTTTATTTTCTCTTTGTAACTCAAGCCTCCAAGGGAGCAATTTGTGGAACAAGTTTATAATTCAATCCAGGTTTTCTTTTCATTCTTTATATTATTCATCTGTTTTGTGTGATTCATATGAGTTTGATGATGAACACCTCTGTAGTTGTTTTCACATTCACCATGAGTGAGTAGTTTCCTAGGGACTAGGGGTTATGGGGATTGTTTCACGATCTATCGTATGATCCACTAATATCGATTGTGAGAATTTTAATTAAATTTATTTTATAATCTGAATGCATGCATTCCAACTTCGTTACAAAAGTAAGTGATTCTCAGGTATCAACCATAGTGTGAAAGCTGACACATATCCTTTCACTTACTTAAACAACTTAATCCGGACGATGCGAAAGCTGACGAACGAATTTGAGAAAATATATAGCTAGGCAAAAATAATGATTCATCGAATAATAATTCTGAAGATGCGAAACCCGACAAATTATTCGTCGATGATAGAGGAAATGCGCTGACGAAAGCAGGTAATGCCCAATTTTACCTATTTTCTATCATTTATGCAAAGTTCTGGTAATAGATGTGACAAGGATCGTATGATTGTGTTATAAATATGAATTGTAACCATGAGTCATGTTTGTCCTAATTTGGCATTTGAGTGATTTTTCTGTTATTTCTATTGAATTATTTTTTCATTCAAGTTGTTTACTAAAAACTCTCTTTTTGATTTCTCTAGATATACACTAATTCGATAGGAATTCGATACTTAAATCATTAGTATTTTTGGTACGATATCTATTTTATTACTTCGCGACAGCCGCACACTTACGGTTGCATCATTGACGTCGTTGTCGGGGACCAATTGTGTTTGATATAGAATTTCAGTTTGATCTTCGTATAGACTAAAGCCTATTTTTCTGCCATTTTTTGTGTTTGTTTGTTGTGGTTCTCGCTGCTCTTGTATGCGTAGAACTTGTTCTGTTGATATTTTAGTTAAACCCGTTGATAAAATCGAGCGTTTCTTACTTGAGAGACGCTGAAATATTAGACTAGAAGTTATGGACAAACCATTTGATACTAATCCCCTCAAGGATTATGCTATTCCCACCGAAGAGGAGTAGCGTTATAGCATTTAGTACCCTCTGATTATGGCTCGTAATTTTGAACTAAAACCTTCCTTGATCAGTATGGTGCAACAAAACCAATTTGTTGGTTTACCTTCGAAAAATCCTAACCTTCGTCTTTCTATCTTTGTTGATAATTATGGTACCGTTAAAGCAAATGGTGTTTATCAAAATGCCATTCACCTTCATTTATTTCCCTTTTCTTTGAGAGACTGTGTGCGGGCTTGGCTCCAATCCTTGCCCGCCAATTATATTACTTCATATACCCAATTGAAAGATGCATTTAAGCGCAATACTTTCTACCAAGTAAAATGGCCCAAGTTAGGAATGAGATTAACAACTTTAGGCAAGAAGAATGAAAGTCCTTGTTTGATGCTTGGGAGTGTTATAAAGATTTTCTAAGATTTTTCCCTTTCCATGGGCTCGAGAAGTGGATGACTATCCATACTTTCTAGAATGGTTTCCTTTACTCCACAAGGATGACCCTTGATTCGGCTTTCGGCGGAACCCTAATGAATAGTCCTCAAGATGTGGCCTACAATTTGATATAAGAGATGGCAAAAAAAACACAACTCATGGGAAAGTGTGCAACAAAGTGCCGCTAAGTCTACTCCTACGACCGGTGGTATGTATCAGGTTAATGTGTTTGATCGCATGAATGCTAAGATGGATGTTATTTACCAAAAGATGGACAGCCTAAGCATCACTCCCCCCACACTTAATACTTCATCCTCTATTTCTTTGGTAGCCCCGCCACACTCTATTGTGAAATATGCAGAGTTAATGGGCAGACCAATAGAGATTGTCAAATAATCCTCAGGGGAGGATCCACCCAAGAGAATGCCAACTTTGTGAGAAATAACCAAACAAACAACACTTACTATAACACCTATAACCCGAGGTGGCGTGACCACCCCCATCTTCTTTTATATGAACAACAACCCCGAACAAGCTATGGGACCTTCGGGTTTCCAAAAAGATACACAACCCGAGCCTAAAAAGACCAACCTTGAACTTATGATGGAAAATTTTATTTTGAATCAAACCCGTCAAAATGATGAGTTTAGAAATCAAAACATCCTCACCAATGAGGCACTTAGGCGATTGAACACTAATATTTATAATAATGCCACTCATACCAAGATGTAGGAGACTCAAATCTCCCAAGTGGCACAACAACAAGTCGCTTCTTCCGTTCTTCCTGGATCATTTTCAGGGCAGCCCGAACAAAATCCTAAGGGACATTTGAAAGTCATGACAATTTGTAGTGGTAAAGAAGTGGTAGTTGTAGTTCTAAAGAGATAGAGGTTGAATTTAGTGTGCCAACACCGCCCGAAAAGGAGGTTGTTGAAGAGGTTGAGAAGGAATCCCCTTATGTTGTTCCTCTTCCCTATAAATTCATTGTTCCTTTCCCACAAAGGCTTGTGAAAGATAAGGTGAAGGCTTAACTCAAGAAGTTTGTGGAACTTCTCAAGAAGATCTACCTTAACGTGCCCTTTACCGAGGTGCTAACCCAAATGCCTTCTTATTCCAAGTTCTTAAAGGAGACCATTTCCAATAAAAGAAAGCTAGAGGACTATGAGACCATAACCATGACCCTTGATAGTAGTGCCTTGATTCAAAACATGGTGATCCATAAGTTCCAAGATCCAGGAAGTTTCACCATCCCTTGTGATATAGGTGTCATGGACTTTGATAGAGCTCTATGCGATTTAGGAGCTAGTGTTAGCCTAATGCCTTTGTCGGTGTGTAAGAAGTTCGATATGGGGGACATGAAACCTACCAATGTGTCTTTGAAACTTGCTGATAGATCAGTCAAGTATCCTATAGGTGAGCTAGAAGATTTCCAGGTAAGAGTGGGAAATTATTTTGTGTCAGTAGACTTTGTGATAATGGACATCAATGAAGATTGTCAAATCCTCATAATTTTAGGAAGGCCTTTCCTAGCTACGACACAGACCGTCATATATGTCAAGAGAGAAGTTAACCTTTGAAGTAGGTGATGATAAAGTTGAGTTAATGTTAGCAAAACTATTGAAGAACCCTTCCTTAGGGGATTGTTTGTGTTTACTTGATTTGTTGACCGGTTGTGTTCAAGAGAACTCACTGAAATCTCCTCCGACCGCTAAGTTGGAGGAGAGTTTACTTGATAATACTAAGTTTAAGAAAGTTGTTGCCCAAGCTAAAAGGGTTGAAGAAGCCTTGGGGGAAAAATTTATCCCAACTAACCAAGGCAATGATATGTCTTCTAAGGAAGATGGTAAGTCCAAGGACAACAAGGCCCACCTAGGACTAATTAAGAATCATTCTAAAGAGAAAAAGAAGGTGAAAGAAAAGGTTCATGAAAAACAAGACCAAAAGTATGAGCCTCCTCATAGGAGGAAAAGAACATAATAAGGATGTATGGCATGGATGTCTATAGTGAATTGGGTCCCTTCAATAGCTAAGGGAGAGGTTAAGGATTCCAATTTGAAGGAAGCACCGTCTTGAGTTGAGGGTGTAGACGGTCGAGCTAAACAACCTTAAACAAAGCTCTTTGTGGGAGGAAATCCACATTTTTTTCGCACTAACTTGTTTCTTTTTATTTGTTTATTTTTCAGTAAATGAAAAACTCACAAGAACAAAGCCGAATACACTACGCCAAAAACTGGAATAGACAGCGCACCTTAGAGGGCGCTTTATTACAAAAGCGCACTCTAAAGTGAAGAGAAAAAATAAGGAGCGAACAACCGGAATAGACAGCGCACTTTAGAGGGCGCTTTTGTAACAAAGCGCCCTCTAAAGTGAAGCGAAATAATAATGAGGAAATGGAGGGACACCAATAGAGGGCGCGTTTATGAAAGCGCCCTCTAAGGGTACCCTTAGAGGGCGCTTTTAAAAAAGCGCTCTCTAAGTCCATGTACATTTCCAGTTTATAAGGCGCTTTTGGAAAGCCTTAGAGAGCGCTTTTAGAAGCGCCCTCTTAGGCCCCCTTTAGAGGGCGCTTTTTTTACACAAGCGTCCTCTAAAGTGAAGCGAAAAAATAATGAGGAAATGGAGGGACACCAATAGAGGGCGCGTTTATGAAAGCGCCCTCTAAGGAAACCCTTAGAGGGCGCTTTTAAAAAAGCGCTCTCTAAGTCCATGTACATTTCCAGTTTATAAGGCGCTTTTGGAAAGCCTTAGAGAGCGCTTTTAGAAGCGTCCTCTTAGGCCCCCTTTAGAGGGCGCTTTTTTTACACAAGCGCCCTCTAAGGTCCCCTTTAGTAAACATTAAAATTATAACATATACTGCATGTCTCTTTATTTTCCCTCGCTATATGCTATTTCGTTTACGAAACTGGGTTTTCTCTCTACTGCGATTACTCTCTACTGCGATTACTCTCGTCCTCCGTTAGTTCTCCCTCCCTTACCGTCGTCGTCGCCGTCGCCTTTTTCTGCTGCTGCGTTCACGTTCACTGAGTTATCTGCGTCCGCCGTCGCTGTTCACTTTCTTCTCCATCGTTACCGTCACCTTGAAGGTATTTCTCTCAATAGTTTGTATTTTCAGGTGTTTGATTAGGGCATTTTCTAAACTGAGTTTTACATTTTGTGCATTATGTTGATTAATGTTGTTTAGGGCAAACGAGCACTATATGGTGTTCATGAGCACCTTGTTGAAAATCATTTTTTGTTATTTTTTTGTGTATGGTTTTGATCACTGAATGTTGTATGTTGTATGGTTATGTAAGGTTTTTTATTTCTGATTGAAAACTGATGTCATTTGGAGTGTGTTTGAGCTTGTGCTTGGAAGTTTGATGATTATGGATGCAAGTTTGTTCATGTTCCAAACACCATAAGTTTGCATTGGTCTTTTGTATGCAGTAGGTGTGTGTGAGTTTGTATTCAATAATGATGAAAAAAAGAGAGAGTTTAGATTGTTGTAGCATGAGAGAAATGGAAGGTATATGAATGTGTTTTTTGTGTAGCTTCACGAATATGATCATTGTCTTACTTGGGTCTTATTGAATCATTTCTATATTACAGATAAAATGGCTAGTAACCAAGACGATACCCATGACGCGAGTGGATCACGTAACAATGTTGAAAATGAAATCAAACGAGGATTGACTGTTATGAAGTCAATCATTCGTGCAAGAGACAAGGGTGAAAAATTCGAAGTACATTGGAGTGCTGAAGACCAACTAATTGAGCCTAATGATTCAATGTTGGCAAGTTACATTGGTTTCCTTGTTCGATAACATATTCCGATTACATGTGATAATTGGAGAAGTCCGGAATTGAAGGTTGGCAAAGAAAAAATATGGTCCGAGATACAGGTACTTACCATATATTGTTATATGTTTTTTTTGTTGACTATTTGTTGACCATATATTGTTATAATATTACTTATAATAACACACTCCATGTGTATATTTTTTAGAGATCCTTTCACATCGATGAAAGCCGGCAAAAATATTGTATTCAATTGGCCGGAAAAAGACTCTGAGGATTTCGATCCTTTTTGTCCAACAAATTTCTCAAGGATGAGGAAGGAAAATTTGTTGAAGCAGAACGGCCAATGAAGTATGCGGAGATTATTTCAGCCGAAGAATGGGATAACTTTGTCGCCAAACGAAGAAACGAAAAATTCCATGTAATGTCTATTAATTATGGTATTATACAATTGTTAAGTTACTTGGTTCTGATATGCCTTAAACTTTTTTATCCAGGAAGTAAGCGACAAAAATCGGAAAAGGGCATCAAAACCCGCGTATCCGTACAAAAAAGGGCGTACGGGATATGCACGGTTACAACAAAGAATTGTGAGTATATTCAAATGCTATGAGCTTATAGATTGTCACAATATGTTATAATTGATGATCTTATAATTTGATTCAATGTGTAGCTAGCCTAGGAGAAAAGTGACGCAACATCTCTTCCGGAGCACGTATTGTGGAAGGCTGCTCGGGTTGGGAAGGATGGGGCTGTCGTTGAAGCGGTTCAAAATGTTTATGACGAATGTGTAAGTATATATAACATTATTTCTTTAATTATATCGAAAATTTTGTTAGACATATAATTCATTTTTAATCTCCTCTAATAATATTTCAGGAGACTTTATCCCAAACCTTACCTTCAACCGAGGTCCAGGATTGCAGGAGCCTACTTAGTCGAGTACTAAATGTTCCTGAGTATTCCGGTCGTGTGAGGGGTAAGGGTTTTGGTGTGACTCCGTCGTCATTTTATAAAAAACCAAAAACAAAAAATCCTACCAACAAAGAGGTGATGGAGACCTTGGCGGAGTTAAGGGTACAAGTACTCGAACTGCAAAAGGAGAATGCAAGGTATAGAGAGGAAATGCGTGGTTCCGAGGCAAAAGATACTAGTGACCGAGCTAGTATCAATTGTCAACCGAAATTTCCCGAGGTAATTATATATGTTATTATGAAATTAAAATAGCACTTTTTTACTTGACACATATACACGTTAACAATAACATATTTATTATTGGTTTAGGGCATTACACCTTGTCAGCTGTATCTATCGTCACCAACTTATCGCATAGTTGGCAAGGGAAAAGTGCACAACACTTCGGGTGAATTACTTCACCATAATCCTCTCCCGGTGGGATATATGAAAGTTTCGATTGACCTTGTATTAGATACGGACGCGCTTCTACCATTACCTGACGTTGTTTCAGAGACAATGTTGATGCGAGATGCAGTCGGATCCTTTGTTGGATGGCCGTCAGATCTAATTTTCCCAGATGCCGAGGTATATATGTTCTAAATGATTATGAATATTTAGTATTCACATTTCAATTCAGCTACAATTATGATATTTAATCAATCCTTATTACATGGTAATGTTAGACTCCTACAAGACCCACACATAAAGCTGGTAAAAGGATTTCAAGACGCATCGAGTCGGTTGCATCTCAAAAAGAGGTACAAATATATATACCCATTGAATTATATACGCAACGATTCTGTTGCATCACAAAAAGTCATGATTTAATTTATATGAATTTTTAGGTTCCCGGTCGAATGTTGAAAAAAGCTGGTAAGGATATTCCAACGAAGTCCGGGACAAAAACAAATCCTAAATCTCAAAAAGAGGTACAAATATATATACCCATTGAATTATATACACAACGATTCTGTTGCATCACAAAAAGTCATGATTTAATTTATATTTTTAGGTTCCCGGTCAAATGTTGGACAAAGTTAGTAAGGAAATTCCAACGACGTCCGGAACAAAATCTCAAATTATGATGCGTCTTGAGAAAATGGTGGAAGAGTCAGATATTATGCACGGCGCCATCCGTAGTGTAGATATGGATGAAGGTGTTTTCGGAATTGCTCATTCCGAATTAATTGCAAAGGAGGACATGCAACAACTTTTTGAACACGAAGAATTGGGCATCGCTGTCATTCATACATACATATGGTACTCCGATCAATCTATTATTTACTTAGTTGAACAATTTATTTACACATTTCAATGAGTAGTCTAATGTTTATTATGTTTCTATTTAAGGTATATGTATGACACATTGATGCGGGGAACTGAATTGTGTAACCTATTCAATTTTATTGCTGCTTCCCGTATCAACACAACGTTTATAACGAAAAATCCAACATCCGTAATGAATGAACTAGTCGATAGATTCATGGTGGCCGGCGATAATACTACATCCAGTTTATATTTTTCACCGTTTAATTCTGGCAACGGGTTAGATTTTCTTTCTAATAATTTCATTCTAATCTATGTATATCTTTTACGTAGAAAATTTTCATGCATCTAAAATTTTGTTTTATTTTACAATGGTCACTGGGTGTTGGTTGCTATGGATCTTTCGAGACTAATGGTGTATTATCTTGATTCGATACCGGGTGATTGGAGTAAATATCCGAGTATGAAGAAGACGGTTGACAAGTAAGTGAAATTCCCCTAAATATTCGTGTGTATTTGTATATTTAATTATGTCTGTCAGATTGATCTCAATATACGTTTTTATTTTGTTAGGGCAATACTAAAATTTAGATCGAAAAAGAATTATCGTAATAGGAAGGACATTACCTGGGTCAGAGTTCAGGTATATATTAAGTTTCTTATTTTTGCTTATAATAGTGTTTGTAAGAAATTAACTATATATATATATATATATATATATATATATATATTATATATATATATATATATATATTATATATATATATTGTTTTTCTGTGTAGTGTCCTCAGTAAAACAATTCGATCGATTGCGGATTTTTTGTATTGAGATTTATGAGAGATATCATTGCGTTGAATCGTATAGACATCCCAAAAATGGTATGGAATAATAACTTAGGGTTTATTTTAATATTATCGGATATTTCATCTAATTTGTTACTAAATCATGAATATGTTTTATTCTCTTAATTGTAGTACTTTGACGAATACAAATCTTACTCAAGAGCTCATTTGGATGAAATGAAGGATGAATTGTGTCAATTCATTATTGATCATAGAATCACATAGGTTGTAGTTGTTGTACATATATGTATGGAATGTTGTTGTACATGCATGAATATCAATATATTAATATTGTATATATGGAGGATTAATGTTGTATATAAATGGATTCATGTTGTATATATCAATGGATTAATGGTGTATAACATTGGATTAAAGGATGAAATCAATATGAATTTTACACTTTTGCAGCATGCGAACAGGTTCCCAATTAAATACCCACTGTTTTTCAAACAAATTTTTTTAAAATAACTAACACTTTAGAGGGCGCTTTCTGTAGGAAGCGCCCTCTAAACACTTTACATTGACAACTTTAGAGGGCGCTTTCTGTAGGAAGCGCCCTCTAAACACTTTACATTGACAACTTTAGAGGGCGCTTTCTGTAGGAAGCGCCCTCTAAACACTTTACATTGACAACTTTAGAGGGCGCTTTGTCCAGAAAGCGCCCTCTAAGGTGGCCCTTTATGGACCACTCCAGAGGGCGCTTTTTTCTGAAAGCGCACTATAATGTGGCCCTTAAAGGGCCACTTTAGAGAGCGCTTTCTCCAGGAAAACAAAGCGCTGTCTTTACCTATGCCAGCGCCACTTTAGAGGGCGCTTAAAAGTGCTGTTATAGGCCAAAATAAGCGCCCTCTTTTCCCTTATTTGGCGTAGTGATAAGTGTCGAATTGTTAGGAAAACTGAGAAATATCAATTGTGGAATCATGGCCGGAAGACATAACCAAGAGCCCAAGAAACCATAAAAATTCCATAAAAAGAATCAAAAGAAAATCCTCAGCAAGAGCAAAGTCGTGTGGCTACCAAACCAAATAGAAGGTACATGACTGCCACACCAAGAACCTCTGGGGTTCATTAACTTTCACTCCCAAGTCCCTTTTGGAAGAAGAGTGTTTGTTTCAAACTAGTTGAACGTAGGACTGGAGAACATCCTTTCTTTCTTAAACCGTGAACCAGGCCGCGTTACAACCCTCAAAAGACCTAATTGAAGCAAAGGTTTATTTCGAAGGCATACTATAGTCAGAACAATCGTGTTAAAACTGACTCCTCATCAATTTACTCATATGTGTTGATATTGATATGTGACATTCGTTATCAATGATGCATTCATTAAATGTCAGAATTTCAGTGAGCATGTTTGGATTTCAAAACTGCATAAAAATGACATTGCATTATCATTTCAAGAATGGACTTGTCTTACTCGTGAGTAAGCACCTGACATCAAGAGATCTGCCATAATGAAAGAACTTGATGGTTCCAAACACCTAAGACCTCCATTGAGCAGGGGCAAGCCACTTCTCTTTTGATCACATCAATCAGAATGTCTGAAGACTCTGTCGAACAGAAAGACAAACCGCTTCAAGATCTCGTCGATCAGAGGCAGTCACGTTGAGAAATCTCTACAAGATTCAGTCAATCTGAAGTAGTCAAGGCGAGATTCAATCAATCTCTCTGAAGATCAGTGAATCAGGAGCATTCCCTCAAAAATCAGCCAACCAGAGGCAAAGTTACTTCAAGGCTCGTACTAGGGTAGGCCACCCCAAGAGCACAAGAAGTCAATCTCCCTGAAATGGTTAATCAGAGGAATGTAGTTCCGAGACACTGGGGAAGATCCGATGGTGACAATCCACGATGAAGTTGCTTCTTAACCTGCGATTAGGGCAATCCTTGTAGATACCTAACAACTTGGGGTAAGACGATCCAAAGAGAGGAAGGTTCTCTCCCTACTTGGGAAGGCATTTCCGGATCCAGCCTGGGGCATCCGCGGGTCTATGTTAGATCAATCCTCTGGCAATATCAAGAAGTTAGATGTCGGGAAGCCATGTGAGACGCAATCCACTCTCTATAAATCAAAAGCCTTGCCATCCAAGCAAAAACTTCCTCAGCATTCATTGCATCGTACCCAAGATTGGGGCATCCGTAGATCCTCATATCATCGCATCAACCTGTCATGCATAATTCATATCATCTCATTCATATATATCATTCATCATAGCATAAATCTCTCTAACAAGGAAGAATCAAGCCCAAAGCTCTCTTGGCACTATTCAACGACCCATTTTCGTTGGCATCTTTCCATAATCCACCCCGTTGGCATTACACAATAGCAAATAAATGACCTTTTTGACTCTTGTAAAGCTCCTAGTCGGCAACCCCGACAGGATTGTTCGAAGTCATTCCTTTTTCGCTTACCTTCCGTAAGCTTGTTACCTCCTTCATGGAGATGATTTCATTGAGATAACTCTCCTTTCGCGAGTTTATTTCGTTGCTTGGTGCACGAAATCACGTCTCCCCCTCGGTGCCTTTTGCACGAGAAGGGTTGTCTTTGTCAAGACTTTGCCTTTTGATTTGTTTCAAAATACCCAATGTAGGTTTGGTGAGTCCCAGGAAGGGTAGCCATGCTTCAAAAACTTCATCCCCGCCGTTGTGCCTGTGGGCCCCCCTGAGGTTTTTGTGTCTACAGCAAAGTGCCCAATTGACATAGCCTGCCAAAGCCTAGACCTTGTTTGTCTTGCAAAGTCCAATTCTCATTGGCAAGACCCATATCTCTCAAATTCGAAAGACCAATCAAGCAGCAATCGTTAGTGTCTATCACTTTTTCAGTACCCGTCAGTATTGATCTCCATTCGCTCGTCAGCGTCAATCACCTTTTTTCGATACCCGTCGGTGTTGATATCTCTTCCCCAACCACAGAGTTGTAGATAATCACCCTTTACTCAGTTTTAGATTCCATTACCTCTAACCCCAGAGTTGATAGACTATCCTATACCCAATCTCAGAGTTGATGTCAGTTCCCACTCCGACCTCAGAGTTGTTGCTTCTTCCTTCTTTTCAGCCTCAGAGTTATTGTCTATTTCTCTTATTCCCAACCTCAGAGTTGTCGTCTATCCCTTTCATGTCCGACCTCAGAGTTGTGTGTTTCCCCTTTCCAACCTCAGAGTTGTATGTTTCCTCTTTTCCAACCTCAGTGTTGTCGCCCTTTTGCAGCCTCAGTGTTGTTATCCCTTTTCCGACCTCAGAGTTGTTGTTACTTTTCTCATTAACCAACCTCAGAGTGGTATGTTCACCTTTCCTTATCCCAGCCCCAGAGTTGATGGTAACCTTTCTTATTTACAGCCTCAGAGTTGTTTCCACTTTTTCTAACCGCAGTATTGTCGTCCCTTTTTCCAACCGCATTGTTGTAGCCCTTTTCCAAACGCAACGTTATTGTCCCTTTTTCCAACCGCAGTGTTGCCGCCCTTTTTCCAACCGCAGTGTTGTAGCCCCTTTTCCAACCGCAGTGTTGTAGTCTCTTTTTCCAACCGCAGTGTTGTCGCCCCCTTTCCAACCACAATGTTGTAGTCCCTTTTTCCAACCGCAGTGTTGCAGTCCCTTTTTCCAACCGCAGTGTTGTCGCCCCTCTTTTCCAACCGCAGTGTTGTCGCCCATTTTCCAACCGCAGTGTTGTCGTCCCTTTTCCAACCGCCATGTTGTAGCCCCCTTTCCAACCTCAGTGTTGTCGCCCTGTTTCAGCCTCAGAGTTGTTGCCCATTTTTTACACCCGACCTCAAAGTTGATGGTGGTTCATTTCCAACCTCAGTGTTGTCTCCTCTTTTTTCAACCTCGGAGTTGTCGTTGCTTATCGTATTACCCCGACCTCAGAGTTGTACATTGCCTGTCCTTACCCCAACCTCAGAGTTGTTGTCAGCGTTGAGATTTATTATTCTCTTCCTAACCTCCGAGTTGACGCCTACCTTTGTTTCCGGCCTCAAAGTTGAGCAGCTACATTTTTCCAACTTCAAAGTTGATGTATCTCTTTCTAGCATCAGAGCTTAAACCCCACTTTTTCCAACCTTAGAGTTGACGATTACCATTCTTTTCCGGCCTCAGAGTTGAGTATCTACCTTTTTTACTCTTTAGAGTGAATGTACCGTGTTCCCCCCAACCTCAGAGTTGTATGTCTCCTTATTCCCCGACCTCAGAGCTGAATAGTTATCTTTCTTCAGCCTTAGAGTTGAACGACTACCTTTTTTCAACCTTAGGGTTGGCGGTCTATCTTTTCCAGCCTCAGTGCTAGACGCCTACCTTTTTTTCAACTTTGGAGTTGATGAACCTTTTCCACCCCCCAACCTCAGACTTGTATGTCTCTGTATTTCTAGCATCAAGGCTGAGTGGTTTCCTTTTTCCCAACTAGCGAGTTGTGGTGTCATCTTCTTATCCTTCAACCTCATAGTTGACATCTGCAAACCCAACCTCATAGTTGACGCCTACTACCTTTATTCCCGACCTTAGGGTCGATGTCAATCCCACTATATCCAACCTCAGGATTGACGCTTATTATTTCTCCAGTCTTAGAGCCGAGGTTGATCGCATTGTGTTTCCAACCGCAAAGTTGAGAATGTCCAGTTTGTACCCCAGTCGCGGTATTAAGGTCAAATATTTCAATCCCCAGCGATCAGTGTTGTTCCTGCTACTGTCCCCAACCTGAGAGTTGTCGACCAACAATTTACCTTACATTCGCCTATTGTCGTCCTCAGTAAGGTCATCCGCCATCCTGAATCCTAGGATTCTCTTGGCAAACCATTCCAAAGAAAAAAAAAGAAAAATTACCAAGAAGATATCCCCCAGCGGAAAATTCTTTCTCAATGCCTTCAAAAAACTTGTTAGTAGAGATAAAATGAAAAATAATCAATCATATTGCATTAGCATACTACATACGTCATGCATATCTAACCCCTCATATATCCATTTACCACATGACATTCCGATTCCCAGTAGCTGCCTTACGCAAAAACATGTTTGTTCACTCACTTATCCCAATGAAGAAGAACTCCCTGTGACCTACCTTCACATAGCTTTCTATTTGTTCATGATGGGCAAATTTCCTGTTATTTTAGTATATAATTCTCTCCTACCTTGAATGTTGGGAAGCCGTTGCTATCTATACATTCAGGTCTGAGAAGATTAAATATGGGCAACTGTCATACCCTAAAATTCGCCCTACCCTTCACATTGATCTTATAGGTCATTAACCCTGCACGTTTGCATATCATCTTCATACATTTCATTTGAATAAGCATGGTTCAACACAAGGAGGTACGTGACTTGAATTCATGTGTTCCTTGGTGCACTGGTACAATTTGCAAGTCTCGTGATCATTTGGGTTCACTGGTTCAGTGCATGTGGTTAGTCGATTTATATTTTCGTCAAAACCTTTTTCATTGATCTCAGTTTCAAACGGATTTTTTATTTCAAGTTAAGTCGAATGGATTTTTATTCGAGTTAATTTGAGTTCAAATTGATGTTTGGAAGTTCGATTTAATGTTTAGAATTTTAACCATTGTAGATTTTATTTCTTTTTCTAATGGGCCATTAGTGGTTTAGAGGTAGCCCATTTAACCACCAAATCCATTCAAAGCAAGTGTCCTTTTCTTAATCCAAACCATTAAACCAATTCCAAATATCTATTGTTATCCATTTGTACATTTATCCAACAAATCCAAGTTTATTAATCCAATCCATCTTTCATTAATCTAACCCATCTTTCTAATCCATTTCCAATGTTAATTCCCACAGCCCAATATTTAAAAAAATAAATAATAATAATAATAATAATAATAATAATAATAATAATAAGGTGAAGGAATGGGAACGCATGACCAGAAGCTGCTAAACTTCGCAGCCGCCAAATACCAAACGACTTGCGAGCGCAGCTTCCAAGCTGCATCAAAACACGGCACAAAAGCCAACAGAAACGCAAATGCGCCATAAGCCAAAGCCACAACTCCAAAGCGTCAAAACTTCAAGTGCGTAAAGGACGGAACGTAGAACTGCAGTCCACAAAATGAAACGCAGCAAAGGCGCATAAACGGCACGGAAAGAAAAATTTGGAAAACGGCTGTGTAAAATTCCAAAACTCAAAATTACTTCTCTATAAGTACCTGATTCCACAGTGCAATTATGTTTTCTTCGGGAGCAACTCCTCTTTCAAAAAACCGTTTCTCCCTTCTCGAATCTTCTTCCTCTCTCAAAATTTCTTCTGAGATCCTTCGTCCAGCATCGCCTTATCCTCGCTTTCTTCCTCTTCGCCGCTGTAGCGTCTGCCACAACCGACGACACCAATAACGGCGACGGCGTATGTCAAGTCATAGATAACAAAGAAGAAACGGATGTGAAGAAGGCCGTTAAGCACGAATCCACGGTGTTAAACATGGAATCCAAATACGAAGATCATGGACGACGTGAGGGCGACCGAGGAAGAATCGCGATGTTTCCCGGATTCCGGTCGCGAAGGTACCGTCGCTTCTTGCTTGGTTCCCTCGTGAGATGCTGGTGTCTCTTTTGGCTTCAGTTGCTAGATCTGTGGAGTTCTAAACGCGTTTTAAGCCTAAAGCCCAAACGAAGTGTTAGTATCCTCCGCCGGCGAGTATTGAGATCCCTGGGCCAGTCCGTGGGCCCTTTCCTCCGTATACCATAGACTTCAGTGACTCACCCGTGGCTGAGTGTTTGGTATATCAGTCTCCCTTTTTTTTTCTTGTTCTTTCCTTTTGCTAATTGGATTATAGATTGGATTAAGTGTCAAGTATAACATTAGATTAGAGTATTACGGTAATTAGAGTTTAACTTAACCTTAGAATTAGATTTAATCTTAGAAGTAGATCTAGTTTTAGAATTTTAGAATTAGTCCTATAATTCTAGAATTTTAGAATATATGATTAGGTTAATCATGTTGACTAGTTTAGATTAGAATGTTAGAATATTAATGGTAGATTCGCCTTGAATTATATTTTAGCATTTGATTTAGAATATTATTTTGAACTTGATGTTAGAATTAATTTTAGGATTTATTTTTGATATTTGTTTGTAAATTTAGAATTTGTTTCGGTGATTGTTTTAGGTTTAGAACTTCATTTGATTTTGATCTTTGATAATTGTTTCACAATATTAGAATTGTTTTAATATTTGACTTCGATCCTCTTGACATTTGTCTTGATTAATATTAATTCCTAACATTAACCATTAACTTCTAACATTTAATTTCCGATTCTAATATTTAATTCTTGTAATTTACTTTATATTGTTTTATTTTGCTTTATATTGTACATATTCATTCTTCATCTAAAAAAGGACCTAAAAAAGAATAAAACTTAAAAAATACGAAAATAAAAAAGATAATTCTCAAACATGTAATGGACTTAGAGATTGTTGTTAGGACCCTTGCAAAAGACCTTGGACAATCATTCAACCCTAACATGGAAGGAGCATTCAAGAATCAAGATAAATTGTAATCTTTTATGTGCTTTCTAGTTTAGGACACACTTGCTCACACACGACTTTCTCTTGGGCTACCTGACAATGAGATCTTTTATTTTCGCAACTCCCTTGTACTTTACATATACCCCCACCCCTTTCCGATGTACGCATTTACTTGTTTTCTTTTATTGCTTGTTAGTTACTCCTTAGGCATTAGGAACACTCACCATTTCGCGACCAATAATCAAACCTTTGATCCAACGTCAAGAGGTCCTTTTCAAATCAAACTCAATAAGCAAACCCTTGATCCAACATCAAGCGGTCTCTTCTTCAAATCAAATTCAAAAATATAATAAATACGATTAGGATCGTACGTCACGAGCCTTAAGCGATAAAGAAGGGATAAGACTGGAGCTTTCCTACACTCATTCTGAATGCTTCGAACACAAGACGTTTGGCTTGATTGTTTGAGGTATTCACCTTTATCCATAGTCTTTAGTGCAATCCGAAATCAATAACGTTTTCTCAAAAACATAAAAACAACTCTACGCATTCAAACCTTTTGTTTGAGCCTTAGGGCGACGCGATCGAAAACCCTTCTTCAAGGTAATAAAATCAACAAAATAAACAAATAATTTTTAACCCACGAACTACGAAGGCTCTGATTTCTCACTTCAACAAGTGGGTATACGTAGGCACGAGGATCCATTCCTTGGCGAGCACACTAATTTAAAATCTACCTCCACTCCGCAATCCTTTGGCAAGCAAGCATTCGATAAATAACAGACACGTAAGCGCAAACATCCTAGATGGTTCCCATGGAGTACCATGGATGTGAGGGATGCTAATACCTTCCCCTTGCATAATCGACTTCCGAACCTGTTCGTGGTTGCGACGACCATTCTTTGGGGTTTTCTCGATATTTTCCCTTTCCTTTGGAATAAATAAAAACTGATGGCGACTCTGTATTTTTTGCGTAGCGACAATAGGACATGAAACATCCTATATAATTCCCCCGACATACCCAATTGAGCTAAAGTGTGAGAGCAAAAATACCTCGTCGGTGTTATCTTACGCTTGACGTGAGATGAGTACCATCGTTCATGCTCCGGGTTGTCAAAAATTATGTCGTGCGAATTTGGATGACGAATGGTCCGTTTCCGAGGCCTTAATGGTTCAGCCTCGGTTTGCTTCCCCTTAGAAATTCGCTTCGGCGGCATGATTGGTTCTTGCAACAAAATTTTATGAACAAAAATAAAGTATGGAATAAGGAAAAAAGATTATCGTGGACTTGTAGAAGATGGATAGTGGAGCAACTTTCGTGAAGGGCGTTAGTGATTTGGACGGAGTATGGCGGTAAAGGAGTAAGCTTTTGTTATGAGGTTATGGAGAAAAGTGGAAAGAGAATGAAGGAAGAAAAAAGGTTTGGTGAAAATGGGAGAGAGAAGAAGTGAAAATCAGATTAAAGAGATTAAATGGGATTAAAAATGGTTTTAATTGGTGAAAAATTCGGGTGGGGGCCATAAAATCCACTTTTTTGAAATTCAAAAATTTCAGTCGTGCTGCCTGACACGGGTCGTGTCCCGTGACACGGACAACCGTGTCAGGACGCTGGATTTTCCCACCACTTACAATATAGCTGACACGGGTCGTGTCAGCCTATTGGAAAACCATATATTCCTTGGTGCCTTACCTGACATGGGCCGTGTCAGTTGACACGGGTACCCGTGTCAGGGTCCTGTTTTCTTCCAAAATTTTGACTATTTTCTTTATTTTTCCTTACTCTTTTAGCAAAAATATCATCTATAAGTTTGGCTCAAACCTTTCCTTTTGTCCTGTGCGATTACTTTGCGAACCTACAAACAAAATTTTTAAAACACACCAAACAACTGAAATTATTAGAATTAAATCGTGTGGGTTGCCTCCCACGAAGCACTGCATTTAACATCGCATGGCTCGACGATAGTTTCTCTTATCCTCTGAGACAAACATTTTCAATCAGACAACTTTCCTGCCCTTTCTAGTAATGTTTCAACCTGTGTTTGTTCACCTTAAATGTATCCCCATTACTAGGATTTTTAAGTTCTATTGCTCCATGGGGAAACACTTTGTGAACCAAAAACGGACCCGACCACCTGGATTTCAACTTTCCCGGAAAGAGTTTTAGCTTGGAATTAAACAAGAGCACCAATTGTCCCTCGACAAACTCCTTTCTCTGTAGCTTCTGACCGTGCCATTTTTTGTCTTCTCCTTATAGAGTATGGCATTCTCATAGGCTTGATTCCTAAACTCTTCTAACTCGTGGTGCTGAAGAATTCAGGATTCACCAGCTTTGGCAAGATCATAATTTAGGAATTTGGATGCCCAAAACGCTTTGTGCTCAACTCTAGTGGCAAGTGACAAGTTTTACCGTAAACTAACTGATAGGGAGACATACCTATGGGCGTTTTAAATTCCGTTTTGTATGCCCATAGTGTATCTTCTAACTTAACTGCTCAGCCTTTTCGAGATGCACATACAATCTTTTCCAGTATTTGCTTTATCTGCCTGTTGGACACTTCGACCTGACCACTCGTTTGCGGGTGATACAAAGTGGCGATCTTGTGTTTAACATTATATTTCTTTAGCAGATTCTCCATCAGTTTGTTTAAAAAATGAGTACCTCCATCACTGATAAGTGCTCTCGGCACTCCAAATCTCGAAAAAATATTATTCTTCAGAAAGGTCACAATCACTTTAAAATTATTGGTGGGCAATGCCACCGCTTCCACCCACTTTGATACATAGTCCACTGCTACCAAGATATAATTCTTTCCAAATGAGGGTGGAAACGGTCCCATGAAGTCTATTCCCCATACATATAATAATTTAACTTCCAACATAGCATTTTGCGGCATTTTATTTCTCTTAGAAATATTCCCCGTTCTTTGACATCAGTCGCACTCCTTGACTATGTCTTGGGAATGTTTGAACAGTGTGAGCCAATATAGACCTGACTGAAGGACTTTAGCTGTTGTTCTATCACCACTGAAGTGTCTTCCATAATCTGAGTCATGACAAACTCTAAGTATATCTCTTTGTTCCTCTTCCGGGACGCATCTTCTGACCAGCCCATCTACCCCTCTCCTTTATAGGAATGGGTCATCCCACAAGTAGAACCTGCAATCACGAACAAACTTTTTCTTCTTGTTAGAATCAAAATCGTTAGGGATTACACCCCCACCAAATAATTCGCATAGTCTGCCAACCATGGGATACCGATGACAGCGAGGATATGTTCGTCATCGAACTCATCCTTTATCGATCTCTTCTGTTCCGTTTCTTCAATTGGTGATATTCGGTATAAATGATCCGCTACTGGGTTTTCACACCCCCTTTTGTCCCTAATCTTTACATCAAATTTCTGGAGGAGTAAGATCCACCTGAGAAGCCTCGGCTTAGAATCTTGTTTAGCAAACAAATATTTCAAAGCGGCATGGTCATTATAAACGAAAACCTTTGATCCTAACAAGTATTGCCTGAATTTGTCAAATGCATAAACCACGACCAATAACTCTTTCTTAGTAGTTGCATAGTTCATCTGTGCAAGGTTTAGCACATGACTAGCATAGTAAATGACATGTAGCAATTTCTCTCTTTGTTGTCCTAGAACTGCCCCTACAGCAATATCACTAGCATCGCACATGATCTCAAACAGAAGAGACCAATCTGGGGCAATAACAATCGGTGATGAAATCAATTTGTTCTTTAATGTCTCAAAAGTTGTGGTGCATTATTTGTCAAACATAAAAGCCTTATCCTTAACCAATAGAGTGGTCAGTGGTTTTGCAATTTTTGAGAAATCTCTTATGAACCTGCGGTAAAAACCCACGTGTTCTAAGAAACTCCTGATACCCTTCTCATTAATAGGCGGCGGGAGTTTAGATATCACTTCCACCTTTGCTTGGTCAACTTCAATTCCTTTGTAGGAAATTTTGTGACCCAATATTATCCATGTAAGAACAAAAATAGTTCTACAACAGATTCCAGGATTTTGATGATAACAAAGGATGAAACCAAAAATGGCACTCTAACGAAAAGTTTCTAAGTGTGCAGGACGCTGAACAAGAACAAAGGAATCTGATCGCTTTATCAGATACAAAATAAAATCAGATACAAAGTACCAGAAGATCAAAAGCATCTGAAGTGGAAACGCTCCCTAGAAGCTCTGACTCTGAGCAAAACAACACATCAGAATATCAAAAGCATCTGAAGAAGAAGAGCGCTCCAGAAGCTCTGACTCTGAGAGACAGCATATCAGAATACCAGAAGCTCTCAATTTCCTCTGAAGTCAACACTGATGATCTAAAAGACCAGGACTATCAGAAGCTCTAATGTCATTTCTCAGATCTCAGATTTGTAGAGTAATTCAGACTCTGACGAAGAATCTCCTTATCCAGAAAGAGTAACGACAACTACAAACTTCAAATAGAAAGAAATTATATTTGGAAAGAAGTTATTCCGAGAGACAAACTTGCTTTGGCAAGAAACAACAGAAGTTATGGCATTAAACTCTCATCAAGACAAAATATCTGTCATCACTACAACGGTCCTTTCACCTCTATATAAAGGACGGCAAACCTCATTGAGAGATACACCTGAACGCACAAAAATACTCTACTCTCTCTCTTTTAATCTTTCACGAGCTTTTGCTCATAACGTGAAACTTCTTACTTGCTAAAATTTCTGTAATATTTGCTTTATCCTAGAAGCATTCTAGATTACAAATTCTGTCTTTACCTAAAGTGTTTTTTATTCCTCAAGTGACTCTGCGCAGTCTGCATACTTGAGAGGACTAAGAGATCTTTCTCTTAGACGTTGGTTGTAATAATCTTTCAAGATTAGTGGATTAAGTCCTTGTTGAAGGCGAAATCACCTTGGCCGGGTTGACTGGAGTATCTTTGTGTTATAAGCGAACCAGTATAAAATCCTGTGTGATTTTATTTTGCAAAAGCGCTTATTTTCCAAAACAATTCAAACCCCCCTTTCTTGTTTTTCTCACCTTCAATTGGTATCATAGCTTCGGCTCTGTTATTGATTTTCCAATCAAACACTTAACCGTGTAGAGAGATCCAGAACGAGAAAAACTATGGCTCAGACAAATGAAAGAGACAGTTACAATGCTAAGCCTCCTGTCTTTGATGGAGAGAAATTCGATTACTGGAAGGATAGAATTGAAAGTTTCTTTCTAGGCTATGACGTTGATCTCTGGGACATTGTCACAGATGGATACAAACCTCCTGTAACTAATGCTGGAGTTGAAGTTCCCAGAAGCAAGATGACAGATGATCAGAAGCGCGAATTCAAGAATCATCACAAAGCCATAACGATACTTCTCAATGCCATATCCTATAATGAGTATGAAAAAATCACCAACAGGGAAACAGCTAAAGATATACTTGACTCCCTGAAGATGACTCATGAAGGAAACTCTCAGGTCAAAGAAACAAAGGCTCTGGCTCTAATCCAGAAATATGAAGCCTTCAAAATGGAGGATGATGAAGCTGTAGAGGTAATGTTCTCTAGATTCCAAACTCTTATTGCAGGTCTCAAAGTACTAGACAAAGGATACACAACTACAGACCACGTCAAAAAGATAGTCAGAAGCTTGCCAAAGAAGTGGAGACCCATGGTCACTGCATTAAAGCTTTCAAAGGATCTGAACAACATCAGCCTTGAAGAGCTTGTCAGTTCACTCAGAAGTCATGAGATAGAACTGGAGGAAGATGAGCCTTAGAAGAAGAACAAATCTGTAGCATTAAAGTCCAGATCTGAAAGACGCAGACCTGATAGGAACAAAGCCTTCCAGGCTGAAACAGAAGATGCTGATGACTCTGAACAGGAAGATTCTGATGATGAAGAAGAATTGTCCCTCCTAACTAGAAGAGTTAAACAACTCTGGAAAAAGAGGAACAATAACTTCAGGAGACCAAGACCCAGAGGGGATCGATCAGAATCAACCTCAAAAGGTAAAACTAACAAAGATGTTACTTGTTATGAATGTAAAGAAACAGGTCACTACAGGAACGAATGCCCAAAGTTAAAGAAATACAGCTCCAGAAAAGATAGCTTCAAGAAAAACTCCCTCAGAACCAAGAAGGGATTAATGGCCACCTGGGATGACAGCGAATCTGACTCATCAGAATCTGACTCTGATGAACAGGCAAATGTGGCATTCATGGCTACCACATCCAGGAGCACTTCAGATGAAGAATTTGAATCAGAAGAGGTATTTTCTGAACTCTCTCGATCTGACCTAGAATCATGCTTGTCTGAAACTCTTAGCTCATATCAGAAACTAAAACAAAAATTTAAAGCAATAAAAGGCTGTCTTGAAGAAAAATTTGAAGAATGTGGCAAACTTGAGATGACAATTCTAGAACTAAAAGATGAAAACAAAGTCTTAACATCACTAAGAGATGCAGCAAAGAAAAATTGTTTAAAACTAGAAGAAGCGTTATCTCAAGCTCCACAAACTTCAAACACGATAATTTATAAATACGAAAAAGCCTTTCAAAAGTTTCTGAACAATGGGATAGGAAGGAGTGTAATGGCATCCATGATTTATGGAGTCAGTCAGAACAATAGAAGAGAAATTGGGTATGATCCTAAGGAAGATAAAACTTCTACTAGTGACCAACCTAAATCCCCATTTTCATATCACTATACACACACACAAGAACAAAAGTTTGATAATGCTAGAAAACCTAAGGTAATCAAAAACTCTGGGAAAACTAATCATAAAGGATCCAAGAGACTCTGGGTACCAAAAGATAAGATGGTTTATGTTGCAGATATCTTATGCAGCAAAGTTCAAATACCAGTCATGGTACCTGGACTCTGGATGCTCGCGACACATGACGGGAAGAAAGTCTATGTTCCAAAGCCTGGAACTTAAAGACGCTGGATTCGTAGGTTTCGGAGGAGATCAGAAAGGAAGGATCAGAGGCTCCGGAACTATTGGTAATGGTACTCTTCCCTCTATATCTGATGTTCTTTACGTAGAAGGATTAATGCATAACCTGTTATCCATAAGTCAATTAAGTGATAACGGTTATGATGTAATCTTTAATCAAAAAACATGTAAAGCCATAAATCAAAACAATGGTTCTGTCCTATTCACAGGCAAGAGGAAAAACAATATTTATAAAATTAATCTGTCTGATTTAAAAGAACAAAATGTGAAGTGTCTGATGTTCGTTCACGAAGAGCAATGAGTATGACATAGACGCTTGGGCCACATTAGCATGAGGAAATTATCTCAGCTAAATAAACTCGAGTTAGTCAGAGGCCTGCCTAAACTGAAGTTCTCTCCAGATGCTCTGTGTGAAGCATGTCAGAAGGGAAAATTTTCAAAAACATCTTTCAAAAAGAAAACTATTGTTACTACCTCTAAGCCTCTGGAACTTCTTCACATTGACTTATTTGGTCATGTGAAAACAGCATCAGTCAATGAAAAGAAATATGGACTAGTCATTGTTGATGATTTCAGTCGCTGGATATGGGTAAAATTCCTAAAGCACAAGAGCGAGTCTCACTCTGTATTCACTAGCTTCTGTTCCAAAGTGCAAAAAGAATTTGACTCTAAAATTGTAAAAGTCAGAAGTGATCATGGTGGGGAATTTGAAAACAAAATTTTTGAGGAATTATTTGACTCTAATGGAATATCCCATGATTTCTCCTGCCCTAGAACTCCACAACAAAATGGAGTTTTAGAGAGGAAGAATAGGACACTCTAAGAGATGGCAAGAACTATGATCAATGAAACAAACGTGGCTAAGCACTTTTGGGCGAAGTTGTAAATACAACGTGTTATATTCAGAATAGAATCTCCATAAGACCCATTCTGGAAAAGACTCCCTATGAACTGTGTAAAGGAAGAAAACCAAACATTTCATATTTTCATCCTTTTGGATGCTCCTATTTTATTTTAAACACTAAAGAACATCTGAACAAGTTTGATTCCAAAGCACAGAAAGGTATTATGTTAGGATACTCATAACGCTCTAAAGGCTACAGAGTATACAATACAGAAACCAAAATTGTGGAAGAATCAATTCATGTTAGATTTGACAATAAGCTTGACCCTAAAAAGTCAAAGCTAGTTGAAAATTTTGCAGATTTAGAAATCACTCTTGCAGGATCTGACAAAGCTCCAAATGCAACTGCCATTCAAAATCCTGAGGAAATTAATCTTCCATTAATCCCAAAGAAAGCTAAAAGTCACCTCAACATATTTGAAGAATTGATTCTGGGTAACAAGGACGAACCTGTCAGAACCAGATCTACCTTCAAGACCTCTGAAGAGACTCCTATGGGACTAGTGTCTCTGATCGAGCCTACGTCCTGTGATGAGGCACTTCAAGATAAAGACTGGGTTCTAGCCATGCAAGAAGAGTTAGATCAATTCACAAAGAACGATGTCTGGGATCTTGTTCCCAAGCCCAGAGGCACTCACGTTATCGGAACCAGATGGGTATTCAGAAACAAGCTGAATGAGAAAGGAGAAGTAGTCAGAAACAAAGCTCGACTGGTAGCTCAAGGTTACAGTCAACAAGAAGGTATTGACCACAATGAAACCTTCGCTCCAGTCGCCAAGTTAGAATCTATTCGTCTTCTTGTATCCTTCGCTATAAATCATTCTATCAAACTGTATCAAATGGATGTCAAGAGCGCATTCCTTAATGGTTATATATCAGAAGAAGTGTATGTCAACCAACCTCCAGGTTTTGAAAATCCAAGTTATCCAGAACATGTTTTTAAACTTAAAAAATATTTATATGGACTTAAACAAGCTCCCAGAGCTTGGTATGAACAATTAAGTAACTTTCTTCTGGAACATAATTTCATCAGAGGAAAAGTTGACTCCACACTCTTCTGTAAAAACCTTAACAATGATCTCATGATATGCCAGATATACGTTGATGATATTATTTTTGGTTCAGCTAATGCCTCTATTTGTCAAGAATTCTCTGAGTTAATGCAGGCAGAATTTGAAATGAGCTTAATGCAAGAACTAAAGTTCTTTTTGGGAATTCAAATTAACCAAACTTCAGAAGTCACGTACGTTCATCAAAGCAAATACATAAAAGATGTTCTGAAGTAATTTGACATGGCTGAATGCAACTCTACAAAGACTCCCATGCATCCAACATGCATTCTTGAAAAGGAAGAAGTCAGTAAAAAGGTTTGTCAGAAGCTCTATCGTGGTATGATAGGCTCCCTTCTCTATCTGACTGCTACTCGACCTGATATTCTCTTTAGTGTCTGTCTCTGTGCTAGATTCCAATCAGATCCTAGAGAAACTCACTTAACTGCAGTTAAGAGAATTCTCAAATATCTGAAAGGAACTCCTAACCTGGGCCTGATATATGAGAAGACATCAGAGTATAGACTTTCTGGTTATTGTGATGCAGATTACGCAGGAGATAGATTGGAACGAAAAAGCACATCTGGAAATTGTCAGCTCCTGGGAAACAATCTGATATCCTGGGCAAGCAAAAGGCAATCAACTATCGCTATGTCCACAGCAGAAGCAGAATACATCTCAGCATCACTGTGGACGACTCAGATGCTCTAGATGAAGAATCAGTTAGAAGATCTGCAAATCTTCGAGAGTAACATTCTTATCTTTTGTGATAATACTGCTGCCATCTGTTTAAGTAAGAATCCCATTCTGCACTCCAGAGCTAAGCACATTGAAATAAAACATCATTTTATCAGAGACTATGTTCAGAAAGGGATAGTCACATTGAAGTTCATTGATACAGATCATCAATGGGCAGATATCTTCACTAAACCCTTAGCTGAAGATAAATTCCTCTTTATCTTAGAAAATCTGAACATTCAAAATTACCCTGAATAAAATGTGCCTCTAAAGTGGTTAAATGAGACTCTGACATAAACAAATGGATTTTGCCTCTGACTCTGACACTTCTACCCAGTTAGAAGTTATCTGAGTTGGAAATCTCTAGGAACCAATCGTTTGCTATTCCTGAAGATCAGATAAATCAAACCACGTGGAGTGTCTTGCGTCTAACCTTGAAACTTCTAGACAACTGTCCAACAGTAATCAAGGAATAGACTCTTGAGATCTCCTCGAGCAGTGTGCAAACTGTTGGGATTAGACATCATTTATGAGCCATAATCATTTCTCCCTCTAAACGTGCTAACTTGGTTTTCGTGTTAAAACTCTGATTAACGTGTCGTTTTGCATGCGTTTTTGTTTGGGTATTTAAACACTCTTTTCTCACTTTGCACACATTTCACTCTCACTCACTCTTTAAACCCAAGTTCTCTCAAGGCATTTCTGCAAACAGTTCATCTTCATCTCAATTCTTCATCAACTCCATGGATACTCAACAACAATCTGTGTTCAACTACTCTCAGCAAATGGATTCCAGCAACCCTACTCAAAGCACCAGCAACCCTACTCCAACGGTTACAGGCGTAGTTACAACACCAGTTTACAAGGAGCCTCACATTCTTGACCGTGAACCCCATATTAACCTTGCAACACCTTTTGAAAAACTGGACGTGTTGTGTGAATCCCTAGTGGATTTTGATAACATGAGAAGAAATGGCGTAGACCTCACTGAAGAACTTCGCAAACAAGGTTGGGGAAACTACTTTCAACGCCTCTACGGTCCAGTTTACCCAAATCTCATTAAGGAATTCTGGAGATTTGCTGATGCTGACGATCATTTCATCGTCTCATACGTTCTGGGAGTAAAGATTGTGATTACTGAAAAGTCCATCGCTGCCTTGCTGAACATGCAGAAAGATAGAGGAAGAAGGATTTACAACATCAATCCCAGGGCAAAATACATAGCTCAAGAAATCAACCCAACGATCTTCAAACTAAATGTTGAAGGCAACCCCTCAAAGAACAAGGAACTGCATCAGAACCTCCGGGTCTGACTCAAAATCATTCTGGGAACAATCCATCATCGCCCATCGTCAAATTCATCAGATTACATCAATACAGATCAGAAATGTATTCTGTATTGTATTAATAAAGGTCTAAAGCTATGCCTCCCAGCACTCCTCTTCAAATACCTCAGAGACTCTGTACGAGAAACCAGAAATCACATGAAGCCCAGAACCTACATTCCCTTGGGAAGACTCCTCTCAGATGTACTGATAGAGAATGGTCTCGTGGACCATCTGGTAAAGCTCAGGCTTATGGACGACATGGCAATCGACACTGGAAGACCTCTGAACTCCAGGAATCTGAAGAGCATGGGAATTCTGGAGAAGGTCAACATTAGACCTACTTTGGACACCTCTTGGGAAGCCTTAAAAGATCAGAGGAAAATTCCCCATGGTTTATATCTGTTCTCCAAGGAAGAACCCAAAGAGGCAATTCTCCACTATCTCCAACGTCTGAAGGATGAAGGAGTGGACATCTCAGAATTCAGGTTGAGCGAACTACCAGATAAAGCTCCCAACTTCGTAAGGCATAAAAGAGGTCCCTCTGAGAAGACATCACAGGCGAAGAAAGCGAAACTAGGAGAATCCTCTGAATCAAGACCTCCAGCACCTCTGCATGAGTCTTCTGGTAAGTCTGCCTCTCCTGCTCCTTCTGTACAGCAACTTGCTTCTTCTATTCCCCCACCAAACCCTCTATACACCCCATCTGAAATCACTCCTTCAACGACCAGAACATCTCAACCACTCCCAAAATTTAACCTCGCAAATACCTCCTTACCCATATCTGAAGCTGAACAAATGAATGAAACCACCTCCTCATCTTCAGCCCCAGAATCACCCCCTTACTGTATCATCTCATCTGACACAAAATTCTCTGACCCCGCTTCTCCCACTCTAGCCCAACTTCAGACACAAAACCTTGCCTCCCAACAACCACAACCACCTCCACCTGAACCTGAAGTAACCTCACCATCCACAGAACAACCAACCGTCACTCCATATGACGTTCAACCCTCTGACCCCAACGCCCCTGAACTTACCCCTCCAAACACTTCCGCTGAACCTCCAACTCTCAACCTAAGCCCTCCCACTTCCTCACCTCTACCATCTGAACCTGACCACTCCCTGCCAACCCTAGAAGAGGCAATTATGTTGTTCGCAGAAGCATCAGTGGAAAAGGTTAAGTCCCTGTCCACAAACTCTGGCATCAGTGATGACCCTTCCTCTGTTAGGACACACTGGAACAGAGTCATTGGCTGGATGACTTCTGAGGCCTTTAAGCTGAAGAACCTCTTTGAGCAAGTCAGAAACGACTTTATCAGAGACGCTGAGGCAAGACTATAGGAGCGCTTAGCCAGAGAAGCTGAGGAAGAAGCCAGAAGGGAAGCAGAAGAAAGAGCTAGACAAGAAGAACTTCAAAGGGTAAGGGAAGCTGAAGCCAAAGCTCTAGCTGATGTTGTTGCTGCTGCTGCTGAAGTTGAAGCAAAAGCTGCTGCTGAAGCTAAAGCTAAAGCCGCTGAAGAACAGAATGCTCTGACTCAGGGGGAGTCCTCTACTTTTGCCCCTCTGGTTCTCAAGACCCTTGAGGAGCTTCAGAAAGAGCAGAAGGAAGTCCGAGCCAGATTGGATCAACAGGACACAATCAACGCCAACATCCAGAATCTGCTGACTCAACTGCTTCAGAGAATGCCTCCTCCTCCCAACCCTTAGGCACTTAGGATGTTTCCTTGCTTGTTGCTTTGCTTGTTTTGTCTCTGATGTTTTTGCTCTTATCTGGATATATATATATATATATTTTTTTCTTCCTGCTTATTATTTTTAAGTCTTTTTGATTCTGACAAAAAGGGGGAGAAATCAAACAGCTCTGATGAAAAAATTGTCTAATTCCTCAAGCACTCTACAAACATACTATTCAATTAAAATCCATCTAACACTCTTTGACTTAGAAAGATGCAGAAAGGTATCTAGAAAACTTCATTGCTTGGAAGCTCTGGTAAGAACTTCTGAACTCCCTAGCTTATCTCAGGGGGAGCTCACTTCTATCTGATCTGATAAACTCTTATATCTAATATTTCATTTGTCATTTAAGTTTGTTTTGTCATCATCAAAAAGGGGGAGATTGTAAGAACAAAAATAGTTCTACAACAGATTCCAGGATTTTGATGATAACAAAGGATGAAACCAAAAATGGCACTCTAACGAAAAGTTTCTAAGTGTGCAGGACGCTGAACAAGAACAAAGGAATCTGATCGCTTTATCAGATACAGAATAAAATCAGATACAAAGTACCAGAAGATCAAAAGCATCTGAAGTGGAAACGCTCCCTAGAAGCTCTGACTCTGAGCAAAACAACACATCAGAATATCAAAAGCATCTGAAGAAGAAGAGCGCTTCAGAAGCTCTGACTCTGAGCGACAACATATCAGAATACCATAAGCTCTCAACTTCCTCTGAAGTTAACACTGATGATCTAAAAGACTAGGACTATCAGAAGCTCTAATGTCATTTCTCAGATCTCAGATTTGTAGAGTAATTCAGACTCTGACGAAGAATCTCCTTATCCAGAAAGAGTAACGACAACTACAAACTTCAAATAGAAAGAAATTATATTTGGAAAGAAGTTATTCAGAGAGACAAACTTGCTTTGGCAAGAAACAACAGAAGTTATGGCATTAAACTCTCATCAAGACAAAATATCTGCCATCACTACAACGGTCCTTTCACCTCTATATAAAGGACGGCAAACCTCATTGAGAGATACACCTGAACGCACATAAATACTCTACTCTCTCTCTTAATCTTTCACGAGCTTTTGCTCATAACGTGAAACTTCTTACTTGCTCAAATTTCTGTAATATTTGATTTATCCTAGAAGCATTCTAGATTACAAATTTTGTCTTTACCTAAAGTGTTTTTTATTCCTCAAGTGACTCTGCGCAGTCTGCATACTTGAGAGGACTAAGAGATCTTTCTCTTAGACGTTGGTTGTAATAATCTTTCAAGATTAGTGGATTAAGTCCTTGTTGAAGGCGAAATCACCTTGGCCGGGTGGACTGGAGTAGCTTTGTGTTATAAGCGAACCGGTATAAAATCCTGTGTGATTTTATTTTGCAAAAGCGCTTATTTTCCAAAACAATTCAAATCCCCCTTTCTTGTTTTTCTCACCTTCAATCCATTCTCACAACATGAAGTGACATTTCTCCCAGGTCAGAATTAAATTTGTTTTCTGGCACCTGTCTAAAACAAGAGAAAGGTTAGTTAAATAGTTATCAAATGAGGATCCAAAGACCGAGAAGTCATCCATGAACACTTCCATATGCTTTTCAAGCATGTCAGCGAAGATGGAAGTCATGCAGCGTTGGAAGGTGGCTGGGGCATTACACAACCCGAATGGCATTCTTCGGTATGCAAACATGCCATACGGGCATGTGAATGTTGTCTTCTCTTGGTCTTCTGGAGCAACTGAAATCTGATTATACCCGGAGTATCCATCTAGAAAACAGTAGTAATCATGTCATGCTAACCTTTCCAACATTTGGTCAATGAATGGCAACGGGAAGTGGTCCCTCCTAGTCACTATGTTTAACCTCCTGTAGTCAATACACATGCGCCAACCGATAATTATCCTTATAGAGATTAACTCATTCTTTTCATTTCTTATTACAGTGGTCCCCCCTTTTTTTGGGACCACATGTACCGGACTCACCCAAGGGCTGTCAGAAATAGGATATATAAGACTTGTGTCTAACAATTTCACCACTTCTTTCCGAACTACTTCTTTCATTGCTGGGTTGAGTATTCTCTGCGGTTGGACCACCGGTTTATGGTCTTCTTCCATGAGAATTTTATGCATGCACACAGTAGGGCTAATAACTTTACAATCCTCAATTGCCCATCCAATAGCATTTTTGTATTTTTTTTAGGACTTGGATGAGCTTCTCTTCTTGGATATTCTTGAGGCTCGAATTTATGATAGATGGGCATTTACCTTCAGAATCGAGAAAGACATATTTGAGATTCTCAGGAAGTTGTTTCAACTTTATTCCCTTCTTGGGCTCTTTATCCTCCTCACTAGTTTGATGTAGTCGTAGGTCTTCCCACCGGTGTGGTTGAGATCCTTTCCATGGGGGTTGTGCGCCTATCAAGGTCAGCACTTCGGATTCCCCGTTGTCCACATCTTTATCACTGTCGAAAATGGACAAACTCAACACTCTCTCCAAAGGTAACTGTGGTGCATTCAAAGGACTATCATACGTCATCACTTGATCCAGAACCTCTATAGTATGACTGGTACACATATCATCTTTGTACTTCATGGTGTTTCGAACATCAATCTTTAATTCCTCATCATAAACCTTCAGCGTTATAGTCCCTTCTTCTATGTTGATCAAGCATCTTCCCGTCTCTAAAAAGGGTCTCCCAAGGATGAGAGGGATCTCTTCATCTTCAGGCATTTCTAGAATCACGAAATCCACCGGGAATACAAACTTGTCAATTTTCACCAGAACATCTTCAACAATACCATACGGTTTCTTGACTGAATCATCGGCGAATTGGAGTGCCATCCTGGTATCTTGCACAACCCCTATACCAAGCTTCTTGTAAATGGATAACGGCATGAGACTTACACTTGCTCCTAGATCAATAAGATCCTTTTTAATGACCTATCTCCAATGGTACAAGGAATAGTGACCGCTCCTCGATCTTTCTTCTTCATTAGGATCTTCATACCCTGCAAAATAGCACTACAAGTTTCGGTTAGAATAATCGGGTTGATGTTGGTGGCACACCTCTTATAAATGATGTCCTTCATGAACTTGGCATAAGTAGGCATTTGTTCAAGTGTTTCCAACAACAGAATGTTAATCTCTAGCTTCTTAAGCAACTCTAGGAACTTCTCAAAGTTTTTCTCATGTTGCCCCTTTTTCTTGTTTCTGGCGGGAAAAGGAAGCTTAACAACCGGCTTAGGCTCAATGACTGTTTCTTTCACTACTGGCTTCGGTGCCACCAATTCTTCCCTTACAGCTTTATTTTCTTTGATCCCAAGATCCACTTCGATCAATTGATCTTCCTCTTCTTCCATCTCCTTAACTACTTCATCAGATTTACCACTTCTTGTTGTCACAACGCTCACATTATTATGCTCTCTAGGATTTGTCACAGTTTCACTAGGTAAAGCACCTTGTGCTTGAGAACTCGAGGCTAATTGTTGTGCTATTTGACCCATCTGGACTTCAAGATTTTTTAATGGATGTTGTGGTGTTTTTATGATTGTTTGGGTTTCTTCTTGGAATTGAACATTCTGAGTTGCCATTCTTTCAATGGCAATCTCCCAATCAGCTTTCTTAGGGGCTTGTTGTTGTTGCTGTTGATGATATTGAGTTTGGTATTGACCGTGTTGAGGAGCATTCCCTTTATGGTCTTTCCATGAGAAGTTGGGATGATTCTTCCAATCTGGATTGTACGTGTTGGAATATGGATTATTCTGCTTGATTTCCTCCACTTGTTGAGGAGTTGCAAAAAATACATTGTTTGGTGCGGACCATTACAAATCTCACAACAGACAGTAGGAGCTAGTTGGACCTATGCCACCTGTTGGGTACCTATATTCATCGCCTTCAACTTCTTCTTAACTTCAGCAGCTATAGTATCTTCGATACGGATTTTATTGGTTTCCAGCTTTAAATCGATAACCCCTTCTGGTTTACTTTGACATCTATCGTACAACTCCAAGGGCTCATTATCAGCAATAACTTCAATGATCTTCTTGATATCGGTGGTTGTTGAGAAATTAGTAGAGCCACCGGTTGTGGTATCAATCAACTGTTTGGTCTTTATTTTGAGACCATTCACAAACATCTGCATCTGTTCGGTTGGATCCATATTATGAGGTAGACATGCGACCAGGACTCTCTTGAATCTCTTGTAGGCGTCTCCCAAAGTTTCCATGTCCTTCTGTTTAAAATTCAAAATTTCATACCTCTTCCGCAGAAAAACCAACGTTGGAAAATACTCATTCAGGAAGGCTTTTTCCATCTTTTCCCAAGATGTGATGCTACCGGATGGTAGAGAATAGAACCATTCTTCGGCTTCTTCCGCTAAGGTGAACGAGAACATTCTTAACTTCTTAGCTTCTTCGGTGTGACCATCAATTTTTAGAGTGTTGCTCATGGTCAGAAACCTCTGTAGATGCTTGTTTGCGTCTTCATTTACCTTTCCAGTGAAATGCTTCCTTTTAAGATGATTAATAGTACTAGGATGTAACTGGAGATTTGCCACGTCCATTGGTTGGTTGACAATTGTTAATCTGCCGATTGGTGCATTTGCACCTCTGTAGCCACCCAACAGACTTTCTCGTGGCGGTGGATTTTCCCCCATTATTTTGATCTCTCTCTAAACCTGAATCTGAACCTAAATGAATGGCAGGTTGTTCTTCGTCTGATTCCAGTCTTGCCAGTCGAGCTTGTTTGAGTCTTGCCCATAAGGTTCTTTTGATTTCTGCGTCAAAAGGAAAATCAACTGAGGCCTTACCTCGCATACAAATATCAGACATAAATTAGTTGATATTAATCGAAATAAATTATTAAAATAACGGAAAATAAATTTTAGTTGCAGAGCAACAAAATTTCAATTGAAATAATTTAAACTTTATAGCTAGCAATCCCTCGACAACGGCGCCAAAAAGTTGATCGGGAAAATAGCAAGTGTACTATTTTGCCAATGTAGTAATAATATGGATGTTTCCCAAAGATCGATCTCGAGGACTGCACAACAATACAAGTTTAAATTGTGACTCAATTGAACAAAACAAGTAATTGGGATACTGTAAAAAGTCACTGTATAAGGGAATTAGAAAATAAAGCGGAATAAATATTTTTCATAGTTTATAAGAATATGCCAAGGATGGTGTATGAATCTCTCCTGCAATGACCTTGAATGTATATCTCCTTAAACGATTCAAAATGATCAATTACCGGATCTTAAAATTATTCCCCCCAAGACCTGAGAGGAAAACCTTTGGTCATTCATTCTAATCTCTAAGTCCTTAGGCGATTATAATGAAACCAAGTCGTACAAATTAACAAGATAAAACTGGTAATCATAGAGTATCCCTAGCCCTAGATGATATCTACTATAGTTTTATTGTACAAAAACCTTAACAATTGCAATCCTGCAAATTGTTAACCATATAACAATCCTTATATTTCCGATAAAGAAAACATTACAAACATTGCACAGTGAAATTGACAAACAAACATCATATATTAAGGAAATTAACAATTCAGAGTCATTACACAACAAATTCAGGGACTCCCCCCCGGCATTGGGGGGTTTAGCCACTCATATTATTCAAATAAAATACAATATAAAATTTAGACATTACAAGAATAATGGAATCCTGTTGATCTTCAATCGCATCCGCTCTTGAAGGAGCTTCGTTCTTCGCAACTCTTGATCGCTTCAATCTTAATCGTATCAAATTTGTCTTCGTGTAAAAAGTCCCTTTCTCCCCATTCAAAAATCCCCTAAATAGTTCCTGATCCAATATTTGATGTAGCAAATACCCAAAATACCCTTTGGGATCAACCGTGCCAAAATACGACAAAAATTGGAAAATAAGGTATCCAAGCCAACACTGGCCGTGTCAGACAACACGATCGGCCGTGTTGGCTATATGGCTGTCTGACCTCAATGGTCCAACACGCCCCTTCTAGGGTGGCTGACGCGGGTCGTGTCAGCTGACATGGGCACCTGTGTCAGCTCCTTATTTTTTCCCATGGTTCCCTTTCTCCTGACACAGGCCGTGTTGGGCAACACGGGTGGCCGTGTCAGGGCTACTGTACTGGCAAATTTCTTCTTCCGACGATCTCAGAACGTCCGATTCCCTTGGCAAGTCCCTGGGTATTCTTTCTTACACTTGAAACCAATAAAACTACCACAAGGAGACATAAAATGGAGTATAATTATGCAAACCAAAGATAATCATCAAACTGAAATAAAAATGCAAACATCTAATTTACTAAACAGAATAATAAAATAGGTAGAATAATGTGTTACCGACTTCGTGAAATTGTGTCGAATGAGTGTCAGAAAACAAGTAGAATTGGAGACCGATCAGCGTGTTTCCATGAATGGAATTCTAGCCGTTGATCTTGTGATTTCTGTTTATATTTAATTTTGATCTTTGGACTACTCTTGCTTATAAAGAGAGTGGGTTGAATATTCATAATTTTTTGCAACTTTTAAGCTTTTAAGCTTTCCTTTTTTTTAGGGAAAACATCTTTGTTTCTTCCTCTTGAGAATATCATTAGAAGTGATTTAGATATTTGCTTGAAGCTTTCACCTTTTTTCATTCCTCATGCTTCACCCGCCTCCTTTAACAAGGTACCTTCTCACTCAAGCTTTTCAACATCTCTTGTTTCATTTTGCCAAAATAAATGAAAATTGTAACACCCAATTTTCTTTAAGTTATTCATTTAATTGAATTTATGTTTTATTTATTTATTTAAATGAATTTTATATGCAAAATAAATGAATTTTATATGCATTGGATTAAGGATTTGGTGTTTTTGCATGTTCATGCTATGTTGGGATTGGTGGAAAAGTGTTTAATTATTTAATTAAATAATTAGATAATTAAATAATATTAAAATTAAATAGAAAATAGAGGTTTTGGGTGGAAAATAGAAGTTATGAGGAAACTAAGGTGAGTGGTGAGAATTATAATAAGCTGGGGACAAGATACAGTTATTGAAAGATTAACTTAGGCTATCTTTTTTTAATAAAAAGGGATTATAAAACCTAAGAGTAGTCAATACGTATTATTTTTGGACAAGAGGAAAAGTGAGAACAATGGTTGGGAGGAAATCACTATATTCAAGCTTAGAGTTGTTGCCGGAAATCAAATGTTTGAGGATTACCCTAAATGTCGTGTTAATTGCATGATGGGTAGGGATAAGTTGTTAATATCCATTAGGTTTTTTCTTATTTTCCTCCATTGTTGAATGTTGATGATATGGATAAAACTATTATTATAACATGATGTGATTGTTGTAATTAACCCGATTTTTGTGTGTTGATTTACCATGAAAATTAGGTGTTTATATTCATAAAAGTGGTGTTCTTATGAGTTGTGTTTCAATTGTTGAAGGTGATTATGATTTTGAATCAAATTGATGTACTTAATGTTAATATGTGCTTAATTGAGTGTTTCAGTATTATATTAACATGTATGATTGAATTTCGTACATTTGGGATTAGTTCGTATGACTAACCTTTGTTGAGTTTCTTAGAATAAGATTTGGTTATACATCTATACCTTGAGTTTTGATGATAACAATGTTGTATTTGTGTGAGAACAATTTTGGTACCCTAATGGTTTGTTATTCTGTAGCTTTAACAAGCAGTTCTGATTTTGATCATATAATGTGCTACATCATCAGTTTCTAAACTTTGCGTTTCAAATCTGCTTCCGCAATGCAATTACAAGTTCTGAAAGACATCAATATTGATGTTGCAATGTTCTTTCTACTTCTGTGTTATCTCACCCACCAGAAGCTTATGAGGAGACTCTATATTGTTGATGTAATATTCTCTCAGTTTTTGCTTTTGGACGTGACTTTGATCACCAAACTTCTGAAGAATGGCAAGCTTCTGAAGTTGTGTTATGTAGCTGAAGATTATGAAGATCTCAAGACGGACGATTGAGGTTATCAAGGTTTTGAATAAAGATTTTGAAGACTCTGAAGATTATGAAGATACTGAAGAACTCAAGCCAGACTAATAACATTGTCAAGGTTCTGACCTAAGGTTCTGAAGTTTATGAATCTAGCTCTCTACTTCTTCACTTCATGCTTCAATCATCTTTTATTAGAAGCCAATGGATCTAAAGAAATATCAAATGGGAACGTGATCAAATAGTACATAGTACAAATCGAACAACCTTTCCACTACCTGATTTCATGGGCAAGGATTGTACTATTCAGCACACCTATCACTGAATATGTGGGTGAAAGGACAGTACATGGTATCATTCCTTTTTCATCCAACAGTGGATAGTCGCTCAAGGAGCATTCCCCATTTTTCCCTCCAACGGTCACATGCTTACACTATATAAGCATGCATTTGAGACTTGAAGAAAACGCTGATCTACACAAGTATTTTGACAAGCTATTTTTCTTTTTGAAAAGCTATCATCTTTTGTATACAATGTTCTTTAAATATTTACTATTCATTTGTGTAAATCTGCTTTTGTAGAAGCATCTTATAACACACTAAATATTCTTTAAACTATTTGTTTGAATCATTAAGGAGGTTATCCTTGAGAAGACAAAAAAAGTTGTTCTTTGTGAGTCCTTAAGGCGACTAAGGTTTAGTTGGATCCTTGAGAAGACAAAGAAGGTTATTCTTTGTGTTTATTGTAATATGTTTATTATAGTAGATTAAGTCCTTGTGTATACGGCAAAATAACCTTGACGGGTGGACTGGATTAGCTTTGAGTTCAAGTGAACTAGGATAAAAATCATTGTGTTTTTATTTCTTTGTTATTAACTTGGTAGTAGTGTTTTGTTTTGGAAAAAGATTTTGCTTGTAAAACCCAATTCAAACCCTCATTTCTTGTGTTTTTCACACCTTCAATTGGTATCAGAGCTCCGGTTCTGATTGTGATAAAAGCTTATATCAACAACTCACAGTGTTCAGTATCGATCCAGTTGTGTGAGAAACAATGCTTGCTTCTAGCATTGTTAATAATAATGATAGAGATCATTACAGTACTAAACCACCTATTTTTTATGGTGAAAGTTTTGACTACTTGAAACATAAAATATAAAGTTTATTTCTTGGTTACGATGTTGATCTCTGGGATCTTGTAGTCGAAGGCCATGTTCACCCAGTAAATGCTGAAGGAAATGCTTTAGCAATAAGTGCTATGTTTGATCAACAGAAGAAAGACTTCAAAAATCATCATAAGGAAAGAACCATATTGCTTAATGTTATCTCTTATATGAAGTATGAGAAGATAACAAACAGAGATTCTACCAAATCCGTTTTTGACTCTAAGAGAATGACTCATGAGGGAAACACTCAAGTGAATGAGACAAAGGCCTTGGCCTTAATCCATAAGTATGAGGCTTTCAAACTGGAAGATGATGAAAATGTTGAAACCATGTCCTTAAGGTTTCAGATGCTTGTCGTAGGGCTTAAAGTTCTGGACAAAGGGTATTCTACAGCTGATCATGTCAAGAAAACCATCAAAAGTCTTCCCAAAAAATGGAGACTTACGGTAACTACATTAAAGCCGAAGAAGATCTCAATAGCATCAGTCTTGAAGAACTTGTTGGTTCTTTAAGAAGTCATGAGATTGAGCTAGAAGAAGATGAACCTTATAAGAGAGGTAAATTTGTAACTCTAAAATCCAAGCCTGAGAAGACTAGAGCATATCAAGTTGAGGAAGAATCAGAAGGATCTAATGAAGACTCAGAAGATGATGATGAGCTGTCTCTAATCTCAAAGAGAGTTAACAGGCTCTGGAAACACAAGAAAAGTGGTCAAGGGAAATTCAAAGGAGTCAGAAGGACTTTTGGTCGCTTCAAATTCTCATTTGGTCAAAAGAAGCAAACTTCTGGAAAATAAGTTATGTGCTTCGAATGCAAGGAGCCAGGCCACTACAAGAATGAATCCCAAGCTTAAGAAGGACAAAAGGCCCGAGAAGAACTTCTCTGAAGTCAAGAAGGGGTTGATGGCTACCTAGGATGACTCAGAATCTGAAGAAGAAGATTCTGATGAAGACAAAGTCAATGTTGCACTAATGGTAACCCCCGAAGAACCAGAAGACAAGGTATTAGCAGAATCAGAATCCGACTCTGATTCTAAAGAGGTATTTTCTAATCTATCTCATTCTGATATTGAATCATGTCTCTCTGAAATGCTGGAAAAGTACGAGAGTGTTCAAAGTGAATACAAGGACCTTAAACATGTCCAAGTAAATGCTTCTGAAACTCAAAAAAAGCTTGAGAAATATATTTTCTCTCTAACGAATAAGTTTTTTATTTAGAAAGTAGTAACTCTGCTTTGAAAATCAAATTTCAAAACTAGAGGAGGAAATAACTTCATAAGCTTCTGATACTGACTGTGTCATCAGATATGACAAAGCATTCCAGTACTTTCTGGCTAAAAGCATAGATAGAAGAAAAATGGATTCCTTAATATATGGGGTTAGCAGAAATGACAAGAAAGGTTTGGGTTATACAAAAACTACAAAACCTGACGAAAGTCAGAAGGTCAAACTAAAACCTCTCTATGTGCATTTCGTGTCTACTGGCACTAAGTCTGATATTTTTGCATAGACACATAAGCATACTAAGGATAGGAACTCCATTATTAAACCTAAGTATCATGCACAAATCCCTCATGATTATGCTTCTGATAAAATACCCAAAGTTATGAGAAACTCTGGGAAAACTAACAAAAGAGGACCCAGATAGTGGGTACCTAAGGATAAAATAATTTATGTTGCAAACATCCTTAACAGCTCAGTTGAGACACTAGTCATGGTACCTGGACAATGGATGCTCGTGACACATGATGGGCAGAAGGTCTATGTTCTAAGATTTGGAACTTAAGCTTGGAGGCTTCGTTGGTTTCAGAGGAAACCAGAAAGGGAAGATCGTTAGATCTGGAACCATTGGTAACGGTAAACTTCCTTCTATTACTAATGTTCTTTTAGTTGTTGGTCTAATGCATAATCTATTGTCTATTATCCAACTTAGTGGTAATGGTTATGATATAATCTTTAATCAAAAGTCTTGTAAGGTTGTTAGTCAGAAAGATGGCACAATCCTTTTTAACGGAAAGAGGAAAAATAACATTTATAAAATTAGACTTTATGATCTTGAAGATCAAAATGTAAAATGTCTAATGTCTGTTAATGAGGAGCAATGGGTCTGGCATAGATGTTTGGGTCATGTTAGCATGAGAATGATTTCTCAGCTAAATAAGCTTGAATTAGTAAGAGGTCTACCCAAACTGAAGTTCGCTTCAGATGCTCTTTGTGAAGCATGTCAGAAAGGCAAGTTTTCTAAAACATCTTTCAAGGCTAAAACTGTTGTTTCTATATCAAGACCGTTAGAACTACTGCATATTGATTTGTTTGGACCAGTGAAAACTGCTTCTATAAATGGAAAGAAGTATGGATTAGTCATTATTGATGACTACAGTCGTTGAACATGAGTAAAGTTCTTGAAACACAAGGATGAGTCACACTTTGTGTTTTCTACCTTTTGCTTACTAGTGCAAACAGAAATGAATTGCAAAATAGTCAAAGTCAGAAGTGATCATGGTGGCGAATTTGAAAATAAACATTTTGACAATTTTTTGGTTCAAATGGTATTTCCCATGATTTTTCCTAACCTATAACTCCACATCAAAATGGAGTTGTAGAAAGGAAGAATAGGACGTTTCAAGAAATGACCCACACCATGATCCAAGAAACTAATATGGCTAAGCATTTCTGGGAAGAAGCAGTTAACACAACGTGTTATATTTAGAACATGATTTCTATCTGTGTATTCTGGGCAAGACTCATTATGAATTGTAGAAAAACAAAAAGCCCAAGATTTATTACTTTTATCCTTTTGGATGTGAATGCTTTATGTTAAACACTGGAGAGAATATTGGCAAGTTTGACTCTAAGGCATTATAAGTGTTTACTGTTAGGATATTCTGAACGCTTTAAAGGCTACACAATATTTAATACAGAAACACGAATTGTTGAAGAATTAATTCATGTTAGATTAATTGATAAGCTTGACCATGAAAAGTTAAACTAGTTGAGAAATTTGCAGATCTGAAGATCAACCTTTCAGAATTCAAAGATATTGTCTCTGGAGAAAAAGATTTAGAAGGTAGAGCCAAAGAATCTGAAGAAATGACTAAAATAGAAGCAATCATTGATCCAACTCATCAGAAGAAGAGTAGATCAAGAAATTCTCATTTCAAAGAACTGATTGTGGGAAACAAGAATGCTCCAGTCAGAACTAGATCTTCATTCAGACCCTCTGAAGAGACTCTTATAGGTTTGGTGTATCTGATAGAACCCACACCCATTGATGAAGCTCTTTTGGATAATGAATGGATTCTGGCCATGCAAGATGAAATGAATCAATTCACCAGAAACGACATTTGGGATCTTGTTCAGAAACCAAAAGGCTTCTATGTCATTGGAACCAAATGGGTTTTCAGAAACAAGCTGAATGAGAAAGGAGAAGTTGTCATAAACAAAGCTCGACTAGTAGCACAAGGTTAAAGTCAACAAGAAGGTATAAACTATACATAAACCTTTGCTCTAGTTGCAAGGTTAGAGTCTATTTGTCTTTTAATTTCTTTTGCAGTCAATCATAACATTATACTTTATCAGATGGATGTTAAGAGTGTGTTCCTAAATGATTATATTTCTGAAGAAGTCTATGTGTATCAACCTTCTGGTTTTGAAAGCTCTCAAAATCCGGATTTTTTTTTTAAACTGAAAAAGCCTTTGTATGGTCTAAAGCGGGCTCCAAGAGCTTAGTATAATAGACTACACAACTTTTTGTTGGAACATGATTTCACCAGAGGAAAAATGGACATAACTCTCTTTTGAAAAACCTTTAAGAATGACATTATGGTTGTGTAAATATATGTTGATGATATTATTTTTGGTTCTGCTAATGCGTCATTGTGCAAGGATTTTGCTAAGTCTATGTAGGCTAAATTCGAAATGAGTCTGATGGGAGAACTAAAGTTCTTTATGGGAATCCAAATTGATCAAAGACCAGAAGGCATGTCTAATCATAAAAGCAAATATACAAAGGAACTTCTGAAGAAATTAAACTTATCAGAATGTAAGATAGCAAAGACTCCAATGCATCCTACATGCATTATGAAAAAAGAAGAGGTAAGCAGTAAGGTAAATCAGAAGCTTTTTAGAGGTATGGTAGGTTCTCTTCAATATCTAACAGATTTTATACTTGATATCTTATTTAGTGTCTGCTTATATGCTCTCTTCCAATCAGATCCTAGGGAAACTCACTTAACTGCTATTAAAAGAATCTTTAGGTATCTTAAAGGTACTACTAATCTTGGTTTATTTTATAGAAAATCAAGTGAATATAAATTAGTAGGCTATTGTGACGCTGACTATGCTGGAGATAGAATTGAAAGAAAAATTACTTCTGGAAGTTGCCAATTTCTGGGAGATAACTTGATCTCATGGTCCAGCAAAAGACGGTCAACAGTTGTGCTATCAATAACCGAAGCTGAATATATTGGAGCTTCTAGATGCAACACTCAGATACGTTGGATGAAGAGTCAGCTGGAAGATTATCAGATATCTAAGTCTAACATTCCTATTCTATGTGACAATACTTCTGCTATTTGTTTATCTAAGAATCCTATCTTGTATTCTAGGGCTAAGCATATTGAAATAAAGCATCACTTCTTACGCGACTATGTTCATAAGGGAATTTTTCACTTAAAATTTATTGATACAGACCATCAATGGGATGATATCTTTACAGAACCCCTTTTTGAAGATAGATTCATATTCATTCTGAAAAATCTATTTATGAAACCGTGTCCAGAATGAAAAGATGTGATTCCGAATGTTAAGTCTTTAGAACTCTAAGATTAGATTCTGAGATTGTTTTGCTTTCTGACTATGAAACATGAAGCTTTATGAAGTAAGGAAGTTTTCATGAATCGGAAAGGTTCTCATCAGAAGCAATCTTATCGTTTTTTCTTCCTAATTCTGAACAGTTGTTGCATTTAATGATTGTCTTGTCGTTTGATTTGGTGTGGTTCTTAGTGGAGACATTTGTCCCACTTTCTAAGCATGTGTGGTTAAAACGTGACACATTAGGTTTAACAATTATTGGAATTAGGTCTAAACATTTACACTTCCCCCATGACTACGCACTCCTTTTTGTCATCATTACAAAAAAATAATATTTAAACCCACTTCACTCACATTTTTACACTACGCGCACAATTCTCCCACACTTTCAAGTTTTCAAACCTCAAACAAACTCTATTCTCTCCCCTCAACTATTTTCTGTCTTCATCTTCATCCCCTCTAAATGGTTAAACAATTTCCAAAGGCAGCTGAACAACAACAATTCTCTCAAAGTCGATCAAAGACAGCTAAACAACAACTGGTTCAACAACAGTTTCAACAATTGCAACTAGATCAGACTAGATCTCATCCTAGATTTGTATTTATTCAAGGCACTCCTTCTGTCAAGGAAGAAGTAAACGACAATATTACTCTGGTGGAAAACTATCATATCTTCACAAAGATCGGTCCACCAGATCTTTTAGCATATTACATGGAGATCTGTCTTGAAGAGGGTATTGATCCGATGGTAAATCCCTTAAATATTTCGGATGACTACCCAATTGTTCCTCCGCCCCTCCTTCTTCCCTAACCCTTAGATTTTATGTTTTTCTTGCTGCATTTTGTTTGTAGTTCATTTCAGTACTTTATTTCTTTTCGTTGTACTCTACACTGCCTGTTGGCACTTTTTAATCAATGAAATTTATTTTGCTTCTCTTTATTTACTTCTTGTCTTTTATCTTTTTGATTGATGACAAATGGGGAGAAAACATAACGTTCTAAATGGGACAAATTAAGTGTTTATTTTGATATCTAATTTCTTAAGTAAAGATCCAAACATTGTTTAAATGTTTCTGTTAACAAATACTTTGAGAAAAGTTTTTTAAGTGTTTTTCCAGGTTTAACTCTCAAGAATCAGAATGGTTCTGAAGGGCTACTTCTAAAAATCTACTTCTGAAAAATCAAGGTTCTGAAAACCTTATACTTTAAGGAAAAGAAGTTTCTGAAGAAACGTCTTCTAAAGAAAAGATTCTGAAGTAAGGCCTATCAAAAGGTTGATGTTATCAACCAATACTCTGGACAACATCAACTAACTTCTGAAGATAAACCAAATTCTGACTAAATATTTATTCTAGTACTTCAAAAGGTAAATCAGGAAAGTGTTCTTTCACTCAGAGTTTATCTTTATAAGACTATACATCTCAGGAGGAGCTTTGTGCTTCTGTAATATGTATTCTTCTATGATTATCCTGTACAAAACTGTTCATTAAAATACATGTTTTGTCATCATAAAAAAGGGGGAGATTGTTAGATCAAGATTTGGTTATGCATCTATACCTTGAGTTTTGATGATAACAATGTTGTATTTGTGTGAGTATAATTTTGGTACCCTAATAGTTTATTATTATGTAGCTTTAACAACCAGTTCTGATTCTGATCATATGATGTGTAACATCATTAGTTTCTGAACTTTGCGTTCCAAATCCGCTTTTGTGCTGCAATTAGAAGTTCTGAAAGACATCAATATTGTTTCCGCTATGTTCTTTTTGCTTAGGTGTTATCTTACCCATCATAAGCTTTTGAGGAGACTCTATATTGCTGTTGTAATGTTCTATCAGTTTTTGCTTCTGGACGTGACTCTGTTCACCAAACTTCTGAAGAATAGCAAGCTTCTGAAGTTGTGTTATGTAGCTGAAGATTCTGAAGATCTCAAGACGAATGATTGAGGTTTTCAAGGTTCTGACTGAGGATTCTGAAGACTCTGAATATTCTAAAGATACTGAAAAACTCAAGCCAGACTACCGACGCGGTCAACATTTTAACCCAAGGTTCTGAAGTTTCTGAATCTAGCTCTCTACTTCTTCACTTCATGCTTCAATAATCTTTTATCATAAGCCAATGAATCTGAAGATAAGATCAAATGGGAACATGATCAAATAGTATATAATATAAATCAAACAACCTTTCCACTACCTGATTTCGTGGGCAAGGATTATACTATTCATCACACCTGTCACTGAATATGTGGGCGAAAGGACAGTACGTGGTATCATTCCTTTCTCATCCAATAGTGGACATCCGCTCAAGGAGCTTTCCCTATTTTGCCCTCCAACGGTTACATGCTTACACTATATAAGCATGCATTTGAGACTTAAAAAAATATTGATCTACACAAGTATTTTGACAATCTATTTTTCTTTGTGAAAAGCTATCATCTTTTGTATACAGTGTTCTTTAAGTATTTATTATTCATTTGTGTAAAACTGCTTTTGTAGAAGCATCTTGTAACACACTAAATATTCTTCAAACTATTTGTTTGAATCCTTAAGGAGGTTATCCTTAAGAAGACAAAGAAAGTTGTTCTTTGTGAGTCCTTAAGGAGACTAAGATTTAGTTGGATCCTTGAGAAGACAAAGAAGGTTATTCTTTGTGTTTATTGTATTTTATTTATTATAGTGGATTAAGTCCTTGTGTATAAGGAAAAATCACCTTGGCGGGTGGACTGGATTAACTTTGAATTCAAGCGAACTAGGATAAAAATCATTGTGTTTTTATGTCTTTGTTATTAACTTGTTAGTGGTGTTTTGTTTTGGAAAAAAAAATTCTTGTAAAACCCAATTCAAATCCCCCATTTCTTGTGTTTTTCACACCTTCAGAGTTGTTACCACATGCATGAGTTGAGTCATTGTTGCATTGCAATACATAAAGGTTGTGCAAATGAGTTGTTTTGGATGTTGTTGAGTAATTTTGTATTGATTTATGTAATAGAAATGTAGGAAAGTTGATGTTTTTCCTTTAGGCTACCATTGCATTATTTTGCACCATTATATATATATATATATATATATATATATATATTATATATATATATATATATATATATATATATATATATAATGAGCGTATTCTCACCCCTTTGTTTGGTTGTGGTGTTTTTTCTCCTTCTTGGTGTACAAACAAGTAGGTAGACGAGTAACTGCTTTAGAGCTGAAGGATGGCGTTGGGGCTATTCTTTCTTTTCAGTGTTATGCGTTTTAGATTATCGTTGCTCTGATATATAACATTGGGCGTACGAACGTTATGTCTTGTTTTATTCTGTGTTATTGTTTCGAGAATAAATGTTATAACTCCTATTTTGAGTTGGTTTGATGTTGAAGGCATATTACCTTGATTGAGTTTGCTTTTAAAATAAAATTTATATTCGAACTTATGTGATTGAGTAGTTGTTTTAATGATTAATTCTGCTGCGATGAGCCTAAGTCAATTTTTTATTTTAATAAGTGTTACATAACAGGCTGAAGTGGAGTTTATGTGACATCCCATGTGAAATAGTTGTTTATAATTTATTTATTTTATATGATTACGAGTGGGGGTTTTAGCATGTTACATTAGTGGTATTAGAGTAGGTCAGTCCATCTGGCCAGATTTTTGTAAAGTTATTTGTTCCCTAGTATGCGACATGAGTATGAATATTGTCAGTGCATGTTTCTTCTAATAGTTGTTTACTGGTGTGTAGAGATATGGTTGGAGGAAGAAATGTGCAGGCTATTGTTGATGTTTTGTAGGTCATGGCCCAGGTGTGCAGGGTCAGTAGAATCAGGTTGGTGATGAATTTCGTGGGTTAGGGAAGTTTCATAGAAACAACCCGCCAACCTTCTAACACATATATGATCTAGAAGATGCTCAGATATGGCTCAAAGAGATTGAGAAGTTTTTTCGAGTGATGGCTTGCACCGAGGACCATAAAGTGTTATTTGGTACTTATATGTTGTCGGAGGAGGCCGAAGACTAGTGGGATAATGCACTTAAGAGAATGGAAGATGAAGGTACTGAGGTTACTTGGGCCGTGTTCAGAACTAATTTCTTAGAGAAGTACTTTCTAGAGGACGTGCGTAGTAAGAAACCGATTGAGTTCCTTGGGCTAAAACAAGGGAATTCGGCAGTTGTTGAGTGTGCTGCTAAGTTTGAAGAGCTGGTGAAATTTTGTCCACAATATAATAGTGTGACATATGAAGGGTCGAAATGCATCAAGTTCGAAAGCAACTTGTGTCCCGAGATCAAGAAAGGTATTAAGTATCAAGAGATTCATCAATTTTTTGTGCTGGTAAATAAGTGTTGAATATATTATGAGGATAGTAGAGCTCGATTTGCTCACTATAAGAGTCTTGGTGAGAAGAAAGGGAAGGATCAGAATCATGGGAAACCTTATGGGAATCCAACTGATAAGGGTAACCAGAAGGATGCAGGTGGGAAAGAGTGAAGTGAGGGAGAGACTCCTGCTTCTGTGAGATGTTTCAAATGTAGAGACTTTGGGCACCATATTTTTGTGTGTAAAAGAACAACTGTGAATTGCTTCAAGTTTGGGAAGCCAAGTCACCGAGCTACTGAATGTAAGAGTAATACTTTGACTTGCTATAATTATGGAGAGCGTGGTCACATTAGTAATCAATTCCAAAAACCAAAGAAGGCTCAATATGTAGGGAAAGTTTTTGCTTTGACTGGAGCAGAGACTGGTGCATCTGATATATTGATTCAAGGTATATGTTATATTAATGGTACTTCATTGATTGTTATTATCGACATGGGTGCAACACACTCGTTCATATCTAGTGAGTGTGTGAAAAGATTGAATATGGGAGTGTCTGCTATGAATGGTAACATGGTCATTAATACCCCAACTGATGGTTCAGTGACTACTTCATTGGTGTGTGTGAATTATCCTTTGACAATTTATGCTAGAGATTTTGGGATAAACTTTGTCTATTTGCCTCTAATTCAACCCGATGTTTCAAGCCATGTTACATGGAGAACTATGGATCGAGGGAGAAAGAGGCCAAAGAAGAAAAAGGTTCCATAACCATCAATCTTAACCACACTCTTGCAACAAAGTATTAGAAAAGATGATTTTGAGAGAGGATTAATTGTGGGTACTGAATCCAACTCAGTGAAGAGTTGTGAGGAGAAGAAGGAAACCCTAGAGGACAAATTAGAGGAAAACGAAATTCCAGTGAACAAAGAGATAAACACAAAGGAAACCCATTAAGAACCATCTCCAAAATTATGGGCAAATATCATAAGTGGAAATAAGATGTCATCGAATGGGGCAACAATCGAATTCATAGCTCCAAACCTAGTTAAAGGGGAGATTGGACATAGACAAAGCTGACATCGAATCTGAGGTAAAATTTTGGGACTCTGCTTTAATCATGTACGTTATAGGCAAAGATCTTAGTATGGATGCAGTTAAGCAATACATGGATAAATTTTGGAGTTTTGTCCAACTCCCAGACTTATACTACCATAATGAGGGGTATTTCCTTTTGAAATTTAAATCTCACAAAGACATTGACCTAATAGTTATGAGAGACCCTTACACCATCCAAAATATGCCAATGGTTCTAAAGGATTGGACCCTAATTTTGAATTTAAAAGAGATATCTTACGTACATTGTCGGTATGGATTAAACTCCATAATCTTCCTTTACATTTATGGGGAGTTAGAAGTTTAGGAAAGATAGACAGTGCTTTAGGTAATCCTGTATTTACCGATGAGTGCACTACAAACAAATTGAGGGTATCACATGCTATGATCTTGGTTGAAATTTATGTCACACAAATACAAAACGATTACACCACTATCAAGGACAGGGCAAGAAACAAAAGGAATTAAGTGGTTGAATATGAGTGGAAACCAACATTATGTGAAACTTGTCAAAAGATGGGGTATCAATGCAAGCCCAAGGCCAAAAACCAATGGCAACCCAAACCACCTCAAAACCAAGTTAGTTAAGTTGAGACAAAGGAGAGCAATGAGGAACAAGAGAGACCTGGATGAGAGAATATAAAAAGTAATGGAAAGAATAAAGGCAAAGGGATCACGACTCCAACCAACCATAAGAACATAGCATGCAGGAATGGATTTGAGGCCCTTAGGATTTGAGATCCTGAGGGATTAAATACATATACACCATGACTATTTCCTGGAATGCTAGGGGGATAAATAATTTAGGAAAGTATCATGAGGTTATCTCCCGCCTCAAACATATGAACCCTGATATTGCTTTTTTTATTGAAATAAGAGTGAAATCCCATAGTGCCAAGAAGGTTATGAATAAATTTGACAAGAAGTGGAATATGATTGAAAACCATGTTAATCATAATAATAGTAGGATCTGGATTTTGTGGGATGAAACTAGAGTCAAGGTGATCAACCATGAGAGCTCTCCTCAATTTATTAATTATATTATACATTATCCCAATGGAGACTTGAAAACTTGGTTAACTGCTATATATGCCCTTAACCTTTTAGATCAAAGAAAGAAGTTGTGAAAATACATTGAGCATATTGCATACTAGTACCTTAGGCCCTTGGTGCCTCATTGGAGACTTTAACAATGTCCTTAGAGCTCAACACAAAATATATGGTAATCTGGTGAATGAAAATGAATACATAAACCTCACTACCATGATGGACCAAGCTAGCCTATTTGAAAAAGATAGTATTGGTGACCATTTCACTTGGACCAATAACCAAATAAATGGTATTATTTGTTCTAGAATTGATATGGTCTTGGGGAACCTTAGTTGGCAGCAGCAAAACATGGACATCATTCTCTCCATCTTGAATCATGGAGTTTCCGATCATGCCCTGATTTGTTTGCAATAAAAAGCCCATAGAAGACCCAATAGAACTCCCTTCAAAGTCTAAAATGTGGCGATCACAAAGATGGAGTACAATGATTATGTGAAGCAGAGTTGGATTGAGTCTCTTTTAGGATCTCTTATATTTGTTATCTAGAAAAAGCTGCAGAGACTACAACCTGTTATTAGGGGTCTTGGAAAAAAATTTAATGGCATCATTCAGCAACTGAGGAAAGTTAGAGAAGCCCTTTCTTTAGCTCAAACCAACTTGCTCCAAGACAAAATGAATATTCAATTGATTTACAAAATGAAAGATTATACCAAGGAGATCCTTAGATTTAGCAATATTGAGGAGCAGGTTCTTAAGCAAAAGTCTAAGGTGGACTAGCTTAGATTAGAGGATGGCAACAATGCCTATTTCTATACATCCCCGAAGTCTAAGAGAAGCCAAACTCAAATTGTCAACCTTAAGGATGAAGAGGGTAATTTGTTGTATCAAAAAGCAGACATTGAACAGAAGATAACAAAGTATTACAAGAATCTCATAGGTACTGCTAATAGAACTCTAATTAGTATTAACATAGTGGATTTGAGAAAGAGGACTCAATTAGTTGATGCTTAAAGGGAGACTTTGATAACCCCTATCACCGAAAACAAAAAATTTGCTAGTCGCAAAGGCATAAAGGATATCTCTGCTCCAGGCATAGATGGCTTAAGTGCTAAGTTCTTAAAAAGCTCTTGGAACATAATTAAGCAAGATATCATCATGGTTGTTATGTTTTTTTGAAATAAAGAAAATGTATAAGGCAATCAATTGTACCCTTATGACCCTCATTCCTAAGACAACCACAGCTGACATGGTCAAAGATTACATGCCTATCTCTTGTTGTACTATCATTTATAAGATTATCTCTAGAATTATGACAACTAGGCTTGGCAAGGTGCTTGGTTCCATCATACATAGAAGTCAAGCTTCTTTTATCACTGGTAAGAATATTCATAACCATATTCTTTTGGCATATGAGTTGATTTAAGGTTATATTGCCAAGAATGAAGCTCCTAGATGCATGCTTCAAATAGACCTACAAAAGGCTTATGATACAGTAGAATGGAAAGCTTTGAAGGCCGTCATAAAAGAGCTTAACTTTCCCCATCAGTTCATCAACTAGACCATGTTATCAGTTAGAATTGTTTCTTACAAATTTCAAATCAATAGTGAGCACTCCCTTTTGGTGGAAGCTAGAAGAGGGCTCGGTCAAGGAGATTCTTTTCCCCCTTGTTATTTATTGTTGTTATGGAAATACTTACAAAGAGTGTTACAGAAGTTAAAGAGTCTGCCTATTTCAATTTCTAGTCAAAGTGTGAAAAAATTGATATTATCAACATGAGTTTTGCAGATGATCTGCTCCTTTTTTTAGAGGTGACCAAAAATCTATTGAAATGATGATGCAAGCTTTTGAAGAGTTCTCTAAAGCTACTGGGCTCAAGGTTAACCATGCCAAGTGTATATTCTTTTATGGGAATATGATGCATATATTAGTTATAACTGCTTAGACAGTTATATATAGTTAGTTTGGGTTGTTATAACTGTTTTTGACAGTTATAAATAGTTAGAAACTAACCATTCCATGTATGCTATTATTGAATAAATGAAATTCTCCCTTCCTATCTCTACTCTCTATTCTCTCTCTCTCTCTACATTCTCCATCTTTTCCCTATCATTGGTATCTAGAGCCTGTCGACCTCAGCCACACCATTCATGGCAGAAGCGACGCGACTGCAGAACGTCATTCGTGAGGCGGAGGAACGCATCATGGCGACAGTGGAGCCATGTATCACGAGGAAAATTCGTGAATTGGAGAATCGTTTCGAAACTCAATTCACCAATGTGCAAGAAGCCATGCGCGGAATTGGATTGCAGATGTCAGAGTTAACAGCGGCGCGTCGCCATGGCGGCGCCGACGACGGTGCAACTCGACCAGCAACGCGATTAACGCGTCTGGATTTTCCAAAATTCACTCGAGACGATGTGGAATCTTGGATCGCGAAATGCGAACGTTTTTTTTCATTGGATGGAACGCAAGAAGGGGACAAGGTCTCGGTTGCGAGTATCGCTCTTGATGATAACTCTTTTCGTTGGTTCCAAAGTCTAGAACAGGGATCGAATGGCCGATTGACATGGCCGAATTTCACCGAGGCATTGAAGATGCGATTTAGCCTCGAGTTCGATTCACCTATGGAAGAACTCAAGAAATTGGTGCAAACTGGTTCGCTGGAAGCATATCAGGAATCGTTCGACAATCTGGTGGGTAGAACAGCGTTGACAGAATCTCAAAAGCTCCAGTGCTATTTGGGAGGCCTTCAACAGGAATTGTGTAATGGTGTGAAGATGTTCGCCCCGCGTACGGTGTTGGAAGCTACTCGTATTGCAAAGTTGCAAGAACGAAGCTTGGATTTGTTGCAGAAACGGTTGGTGCCGGCAAATCGAACCCAAAGTTCTTGGAGTGAGAAGAAGAATACAGTTTCTAACACCTTTGACAAGAAAGTGATGCCTCAGGAGAAGAAAGGGATTGTCGAAGGTTCTCAGAAGAGCATTTTGGGAAAGCTGGCATATACGTTTTAGAAGAAACTTTCCCCTAAAGAAATGGATGAACATAGGGCTCAAAACTTGTGTTTTTTCTGTCATGACAAATTCTTTCCTGGACATGATTGTCCCCAGAGGAAAAAAATGCAAGTTTTCCTTATGGAGGTTGGGGAGGAAAATCAATTAGACTCAATTGAAGTTGATTCTGTTTCTGAGGAAGTGTCTAATGAGCCTATTCAAAGTGTTGATCCTACTGTTTCTCTTAACGCCATTCAGGGAGACTCTTCTCATCCTATGATGAGATTGATTGGCTGGCTGGGCAAAAAGAGAGTTCATGTACTCATAGACACTGGCAGCACTCATAATTTCATTAGCCAGAAATTATGTAAGGAGGGGCTTAATATTCTACAACTGATGTATCCCTTGCGGATAACTGTAGCTGATGGCGGGCTTATACATGGTGCAGGACGGTGTGAAGGCATCAGGTTAAAGCTTCAAGGGTATGACTTTCTTACTGACGTTATTGCTATACCATTGTCTAGTTGTGATGTTATATTGGGCATGCAATGGTTAAGGCAATGGGGTGTCATACAATGAGATTTCACCAATATGGCTATGGAATTCTCTATGAATGGTATGAATGTGAAGTTGCAGGCTGTTAAAGAAAATAAAAGTAAGGTGGTTTCTGCTTCTAAATTGCATCAATTAGTGGTGGAAGATAGCTTCTGTTACATGCTACAACTACTACCTTGTTCAGCAGAGGCAGTGTGTTGTTCTGTGACCATTAAGGAGCTAGAGGATCCGGTGATGACGGAGCATAAAGAATATGTTTTACAGGAGTTCCAGGAGGTCTTTGAAACACCTATTGAGCTGCCACCCTTTAGGGGTATTCATGATCATCAAATTGTACTAAAGGAGGGTTCTAACCCAGTTAGTTTAAGACCTTATAGATATCCACCAGCTCAGAAGGATATCATTGATGGTATGGTTAGGGAGCTCTTGGATTCCGGAGTAATTCAACCAAGTTCTTCCCCTTTTGCTTCTCCAGTTGTGTTAGTCAAAAAGAAAGATGGGAGTTGGCGAATGTGTGTGGATTATAGGAGGTTGAATGAAATGACGGTGAAGGCTAAATTTCCAATTCCCTTGGTGGAGGATTTATTGGATGAATTAGGTGGTGCAGTGGTGTTTTCGAAACTGGATCTTAGGGCTGGATATCACCAAATAAGGATGAAAAGTGAGGACGTACCTAAGACAGCTTTTCAAACGCATGGGGGGCAGTATGAATATGTGGTGATGCCTTTTGGATTGTCCAACGCACCAGCTACTTTTCAGGGCACAATGAACACTATTTTTTCGGGATTATTGAGGAAGTGTGTTCTTATTTTCTTTGATGATATATTAGTGTACAACCCATCTTTGGAGGCACATGTGGATCATCTCCGACAAGTGTTTCAAATCCTCAAAGCTCACACTTTCTATGTTAAGAAAAGTAAGTGTGCATTCTTCACTACACGGATCGAATACTTAGGTCATTTCATTACACCTACAGGAGTCACTACTGATCCAATTAAAGTTCAAGCTGTGAGAGCTTGGCCGACACCTCAAACAGTTAAGCAATTGAGGGGATTTTTGGGATCGACGGGTTACTACAGGCGGTTCATTAAAGGTTACAGTATTATTGCCTCTCCTCTTACTGATTTACTCAAGCGGGATTCTTTCCATTGGCTCGAAGAGGCACACACCGCCTTCACTACATTGAAAGATGCTTTGAGTAATTCCCCGGTGTTGGCCATCCCTGATATGCAAAAGCCATTTATGGTTGAAACAGATGCTTCAAGCACTGGAATTGGTGTTGTGCTAATGCAGGACAGGCACCCTGTGGCTTTTATTAGCAAGGTTTTATCTCCTAAAAATAGGCTTTTGTTAGTTTATGACAGAGAATTATTGGCATTGGTTCATGCAGTCTCTAAGTGGCACCAATACCTCTCCCTGAACACATTTACTATCCTTACTGACCAGCACAGTTTGAAGTACTTATTGGAGCAACGTCTATCTACTCCAGCCCAATATAGATGGGTCACTAAGCTCATGGGTCTTTCTTATGAAATTCTGTATAAGAAGGGTAAGGATAATGTGGCTGCAGATGCATTATCTAGAGCCTCTCATGGTGAAGTTTTACAACTGACTATTTCTTCTATTTCTTCTGAGTTATGGGATTCTCTTCTTAAGAGCTATGAGCATGATTCCGCTTTACAGGGCCTCAAGCTGCAGGTTCTCTCTAATCCAACATTGCATCCCCATTTTTCTGTTTTGGACAATTTGCTGTATAGAAAACAGAAGTTGGTCATTCCTAATGATGGACAAGTGCGGCTAGTGATTCTACAATGGCTTCATTCTTCACATCAAGGAGGCCACTCAGGCATCAGGGCTTCTATAGCAAGGATAAAGAGCATGTTTTATTGGAAAGGCCTTGCCAAGGATGTCACAAAGTTCATCCAGCAATGTGAGACTTGCCTTCGATGCAAGTATGAACCGAGAGTTGTTGCGGGTTTACTTCAGCCCCTGCCAGTCCCAGAGGGAGTGTGGCAAAGTATAGCCATGGACTTCATTGAAAAGCTTCCTAAACCTCATGGTAAAGACACGATTTGGGTAGTTATCGATAAGCTGAGCAAATATGCTCATTTTATCCCTATTGCTCACCCTTTTACTGCATCCAAATTAGCTGAAATTTTCATTGCTGAAATCTACAAGTTACATGGTGCACCCGCCAACATCGTGAGTGACAGAGATCCCTTATTTACGAGTAAATTTTGGGGTTCTTTTCTTGGTCAGTTGGGCATTTCATAGAGCTTAACGACAGCTTATCATCCTCAATCGGACGGTCAAAGCGAAGTCTTGAACCGTTGCTTAGAACATTACTTGCGGGCTATGACATGGCAGCGGCCTAAGGAATGGGTCAATTGGTTACCGTTGGCTGAGTGGTGGTACAATACCACTTACCATTCCGCTATTCAAGCTACCCCTTATGAGATTGTGTATGGCCAAGCACCACCACTGCATCTTCCTTATTGCCCTCAAAGTACCAAGGTCGAGGCGGTCGATCGAAGCTTCATTGTAAGGGAAGAAATGATCCAAAAATTACAGGGTAATTTGGTCCGGGCTCAAGCACGTATGAAGCGGCAGGCTGATAAACATCGCAGTGATCGGGAATTTAAGGAAGGAGATTGGGTTTTCCTAAAGTTATAGCCCTATAGACAAGCTTCTGCTCAATATCATGCTTCCGAAAAGCTTTCTCCTCGGTTTTATGGTCCTTATCAGGTGCTGCATAGGGTGGGAAAAGTTGCATACACCTTGATTCTTCCATCTACTTCGCGGATTCATCCTACGTTCCATGTATCTCTTTTGAAACCGTGTCCTGATGAGAACATTCCCGTGGTTGAACTTCCTAAGGAGTGGGACAGTTTGGATGATCCTAAGGAACCATTTAAGATTTTGAAGAGGCGCTCCATTCAGAGGCACAATATGGCGGTTACTGAGGTTTTGATTCAGTGGAAAGGAGAGGCTATGGAAGAGGCTACTTGGGAGTTGCTATACAAACTCAAACTCCAGTTTCCTTATTTTGATGTTACAGCTGTTCCTTGAGGACAAGGAAGATTTTAAGGGGCGGGATATGATGCATATATTAGTTATAACTGCTTAGACAGTTATATATAGTTAGTTTGGGTTGTTATAACTGTTTTTTACAGTTATAAATAGTTAGAAACTAACCATTCCATGTATGCTATTATTGAATAAATGAAATTCTCCCTTCCTATCTCTACTCTCTATTCTCTCTCTCTCTCTCTCTCTCTCTCTCTACATTCTCCATCTTTTCCCTATCAAAATATGGATATTGATGAGAAGAAGAGAATTCAGGAAACTACTAAGTTCATAGAGGGAAGCCTTCCTTTTAAGTATCTTGGCATATCCCTAACAATTAGAAAGCTCGACATTAGTCATTATATGCCTCTGATTGAGAAAATCATGTCAAGAATTAATCACTGGAGTTCCAGATTGTTATCTTTTGCAGGTAGATCTCAGCTGATTAAAAGTGTGCCCTTTTCCCTAACTAACTATTGGTTACAATACTTTCCTTTGCCCAAGAAAGTGATAAAAAAAATTGAAGCCATTTGCAGAACTTTCCTCTGGTCTGACACTGATCAAATATCTAGAAAGTCTCCCATAACTTGGAAGGAGGTGTGCTCCCCCAATAGGCAAGGTGGCCGCAATATCATTGATATTGAAAGATAGAACAAGGTTATCCTTACAAAGTTACTATAGAACCTGAATGGCAAAGCTGACAACATATGGATTAAATGGATCCACTGCTAATATGTTAAAGATCAGAACATCATGACAATGGTTGTGAGAAACAAATCTTCATGGATCCTATAATCCATTTTGAAGTTGAGGCCAATTGTCAACAACACTCCAGTTTGGAATCTTATGATACATGCATGACAATTCCAAACCAGGAAAATATATGCATGGTTTGCTGACAATTTGCAAGATGTTAGCTGGAGAAAAATCTTCTATAACAATGCATCTAAGCCTATAGCCCTATTCACATTATGGATGGCCTGCCATGAAACGCTATCAACCAAATATAGGCTTGTCATATTTGGTTTTCTTAATGATGATAATTGTTGTGTCTGTAGTGAGAAGGAAAGATATTTGGGTCATTTCATCCAAGGTGTGTGATGTCATTGTAATGGGGCATAGGAAGAAGTAAAATTGTAAAAGAAAGAGGCCTCAATTAGCTGATGCTCAAAGGGAGGCTTTGACAACCCATATCACTGAAAATGAAAATTTTGCTTGTCTCAAAGGCATAAAGGTTGTTATGGATTCAGTGCTAAGTTCTTCAAAAGCTCTTGGAACATAACTAAGCAAGATATCATCAAGGTTGTTATGGATTTTTTTGAAAGAAAGAAAATGTATAAGGCAATCAACTATACCCTTATGACCCTCATTCCCAAGACAACCACAACTGACATGATCAAAGATTATAGGCATATCTCTTGTTGTACTATCATTTACAAGATTATATCTAGAATTATGACAACTAGGCTAGGTAAGGTGCTTGGTTCCATCATACATAGAAGTCAAGTTGCTTTTGTCCCTAGTAAGAATATTCATGACCATATTATTTTGGCATATGAGTTGATTAGAGGTTATAGTGCCAAGAATAGAGCTCCTAGATGCATGCTTCAAATGCACATGCAAAAGGCTTATGATATAGTGAAGTAGGAAGCTTTGGAGGCCATCATAAAAGAGCTTAACTTTCCCCATAAGTTCATAAACTAGACCATGTTATCAGTTAGAACTGTTCCTTACAAATTTCAAATCAATAGTGAGCACTCCCTTTTGGTGGAAGCTAGAAGAGGGCTCGGTCAAGGAGATTCTTTTCCCCCTTGTTATTTACCATTGTTATGGAAATACTTACAAAGAGTGTTACAGAAGTTAAAGAGTCTACCTGTTTCAATTTCCACTCGAAGTGTGGAAAACTTGATATTGTCAACCCGAGTTTTACAGATGATCTGCTCCTTTTTTTAGGGGTGACTAAAAATCTGTTGAAATGATGATGCAAGCTTTTGAAGAGTTCTCTAAAGCTACTGGGCTCAAGGTTAACCCTGCCAAGTGTAAATTCTTTTATGGGAATATGAATATTGATGAGAAGAAGAGAATTCAGGAAACTACTAAGTTCATAGAGGGAAGCCTTCCTTTCAAGTATCTTGGCATATCCCTAACAATTAGAAAGCTCAACATTAGTCATTATATGCCTCTGATTGAGAAAATCATGTCAAGAATTAATCACTGGAGTTCCAGATTGTTATCTTTTGCAGGTAGATCTCAGCTGATTAAAAGTGTGCCTTTTTCCCTAACCAACTATTGGTTACAATGCTTTCCTTTGCCCAAGAAAGTGATAAAAAAGATTGAAGCCATTTTCAGAACTTTCCTCTGGTCTGACACTGATCAAATATCTAGAAAGTCTTCCATAACTTGGAAGGAGGTGTGCTCCCCCAATAGGCAAGGTGGCCGCAATATCATTGATATTGAAAGATGGAACAAGGCTATCCTTACAAAGTTACTATAGAACCTGAATGGCAAAGCTGACAACATATGGATTAAATGGATCCACTGCTAATATGTTAAAGATCAGAACATCATGACAATGGTTGTGAGAAACAAATCTTCATGGATTCTATAAGCCATTTTGAAGTTGAGGACAATTGTCAACAACACTCCAGTTTGGAATCTTATGATACATGCATGACAATTCCAAACCAGGAAAATATATGCATGGTTTGCTGACAATTTGCAAGATGTTAGCTGGAGAAAAATCTTCTATAACAATGCAGCTAAGCCTATAGCCCTATTCACATTATGGATGACCTGCCATGAAACGCTATCAACCAAAGATAGGCTTGTCATATTTGGTTTTCTTAATGATGATAATTGTTGTGTCTGTAGTGAGAAGGAAACAATAGGCCATCTTTTTTTCCACTATAATGAGATAAAGCTGATTTGGAAGTACATTTTGGATTGGATGATGATTGCTCACATGCCTGGAAGTTGGATTGATAAAATCAAATGGATCAGTGACATGAGCAAGACAAAGGGCAGCAAAGTCAAGATTATAAGTTGTGATTTTGATGAAACCATATATGAGGCACGAAAGTATATAAATGATACTTGTTTTGGGAATGAAACAAGAAAGAGTTTGATAGGGGACAAAATCATAGATAATATAGTTCATAGATGTTGGATGAAACCTAAGCTTAGGAAAATGTTAAGTAACATCATGTTGCCTTAGGTGTTTGGTTTATGTTGTTGTGCAATCTTCTTGCTCAGCTGGATCCCTTAGGGGTTGTTTGGTTTGTATCGCTTTTTTTATCAATAAAGTATTTCATTTTCCAAAAAATTAAATTAAATAAATATTAAACTAAATTAAATATTTCCCATATTATTAAATTGTTGAAATATTCACCAAAGGATTTTTGATGCAACTCTTTGATGATTTTCGTGGTAGTCTTAACATTCATTAAAATCTAATTTTGATTAAAGGGTGTATTAGATTATTATGTGCATGTCTCTATATTTAGAATAGTAATGTGATTATTCATTATTATAATTGATTATGAACATATCTCTATATTTAGAATAAAAATGATTGAAATTGATTAGTCATGATTGTATAGAAAATTATTATGGAAATCATTGATATAATAAATCATAGATAAATGAAAATGGCAAGACCTATTATTCCTACATTGAGCTTGTCCCCGAATAAGACAACGATAACTTTGTGAATAAGTTGGAACTATAGTTAGAGTTGGATTTTATCCTGGTTAAGGAATACCAATGGTGAAGATATATGCATCCATATTATCATAATATATCATGGTAGGTTTGTGAGTCCGGTAATACAACTTTAAAATCAGGTTACTTAACCAAAAAGATTCAGACACCACGTTTGCAACACCACGATATCCAGCCTCAACATGAAACCAAATAATATGAGTTGACGTTTGGAGGATCAGAAGAGTAAGTTATCACAAAGAAATATATAGTAATCATAAATGGATGTCTTAGTATCTAGCTAGCCCCCATATATATATATATATATATTATATTATATATATATATATATATATATATATATATATATATATATATATATATATATATATATATATATATATATATATATATTATATATATATATATATATATATATATATATATAATATATATATTATATATATATATATATATATAATATATATATATATATATATATATATATATATATATTATATATATATATATATATATATATATATATTATATATATATATATATATATATATATATATATATATATATATATATATATATATATATATTATATATATAAGAGATGAAATATATACTAGGTGATGGATAAAGGTGAAATCTATATTGACCGGTGTCTCTAATGTAGCACAAGAGTCACTTAAGAGTCTGTGTGTGAGCATCCATCAAATTATGTATAAATAAACAAATATGTTATATTGCATATGAGATGTCTGATCTTGTGATTTATTCTATAACATGTGCAAGACTACGATAAATAGATATATCTCGATATGAAGTGTTTATTTTGGCGTTAAGCTTTAGTTTGTATAAGTCGAGACATAGTAGATATTGAAGAGAAATGTTACTCAAGAGAATCAAGTTAAAATCAATTTGTTGTTTTTTAAAGTAATAATCATTTTATTATTAAATTATTTAACATTTGTATGGACTTTATAATTTATTTATTATATTTTTATTTACACTTTGTTTTTGATTAAAAAAAAATACATTATGTCCTTTTTCAAGTTATAAAAGACCCAAGGTATGCTTCCATTTAAATACCATGGTGTGCCTCTAGCTAGTAGGAAAATTACTGCCCAACTCTGCAGACCTTTAATAAATAGGATTGTGAGTAGAATTACACATTAGACTTCGAAGCTTATTAGTTATGCATGTCGGTTATAGTTAATTAAAAGCATCTTGTTTGTTGTCACTAGCTATTGGATGCAAGTTTTTCCTCTTTCTCTAAATGTGACTCATGAGATTGAAGTCATCTGTAGAAGCTACTTGTGGAGTGAATCAAATGTTATCACTAGAAAAGCTCATATATCTTGGGAGAAGGTTTGTGACCCCAAAAATGCTGGAGGACTTAACATAACAACCCTTAGAGAGTGAAACCAAACAACTATTAGTAAGCTTCTTTAGAATATCCATTATAAAAGGATAAGCTTTGGATTAGATGGGTTAATGCATATTACCTCAAAGGCTGTGATTTGTTGAGTTGGGAAATTCCCACAATCTGCTCATGGATGGTTAAAAAATTGTGAAAAGTAGAGATATTATGGTCAACATAACGTATTAGGGCAATATTGCTCAGGGCGATAAATTTAACACTGCAACTATGTATCGTGAGCTTTGAGGCAATAAAGCTCCGGCGAATTGGATAAAAATGATGATTGATAATCATGGTAGACCTATAGCAAAGTTTACACTTTGTTTGTTGCTTAATGGAAGACTTTCCACGAAATATAGATTGTTGAATTTCTGATTGACTGATAATCGTAACTGATGTTTATGTGTTATGGATGAGTCTATAGACCATCTTTTTTTCTCTTGTGTAGGTTTTCATAGCATTTGGAGAAATATCCTCTTGCATATGGGCATTCAGAGAAGTCCGAATAATTGGAATGAGGAGAAAAAATGGATGATTAGAGAAACAAAGAAAAATGGATGAAAGACTGAGATTTTAATAATTGCTATTGGGGAAACGTTCTATGAACTTTCGAGAAGTAGAAATGAAAAAATATTCTCCCAAAAGGATATGGAACCTATTTTGATTGAGAACATCATTCATAATATAGTAGTTAGGCGTAGCTTGCATAGAGATTTGAATAGCCATATAAATGCAAGTGCTCTTTGTTTTGATTATGAATCTCGATTGACCTGAATCCTCTCGATCGGTGTGTATTATCTATTTGACAATGAATTATAATGCTTTTATTCCATTTTTTTATATATAAAAATCCATAAATCATTTTGAAATCTTACCAAATATATATTCTAAATCCTTAGAAACAAATTTAAATTTTTTTATAGTAAACAATTTAAAAAAAATCTAAAAAATCATTATAATACTATAAAGTCTTTTAAAATCTTCAAAAAGACTTTTAAAATCAAAATAATTCCTTTGGTGTAAGTATTTATTTAAATTTTTGCTTATATTTATCACTGAAATGAGTGTTTAAAAAAAGTATATACTTTAAAATATTATTAAATAAAAATATTAATTAAAATTTAAACACATCTCGCTATTACTATTTATTATTTTATTCTTTAGAAAAAAGTCTTTTTTTTATAAAAGAATAGACTTTTAAGTAAGTAATATTGAATTTTGAATGAGGGCTAAAAGAGTTTCTACGGTGGTCTCATATATACAAACATTGAGAAAGATGGGGATAGAAAAGTAACACGAATTACACCTTGCATTTTTAAAAGTAGACATGACACCTCTACATAATTTCAAAATACTAATAATAACCCTCTTATAATTTACATTTACAAATTCCAAAAGAGTCCGACAAAAACAAAAAGTTCAGTAGTTATAAGTAAATATTTGGTAGAAATACGTAATATTGAAAAAGAAAAAGTAAATGCAAAAAAATATTTAGTCTAATTGATCTTTTAATTTAATAATCTATTTAAATCCTTTTTTTAAATAGTTGAATTGTTTATTTACATGTGTTCAAAAAAAGTAGACTAAGTAGGCTAGTAGGCCAATAAGGCCTTCGAAAAAGGAAGACTCAAGCTTAAAAATAAGTCTATAACAGACTATGGGCAAAAGTTTGGCTTTGAATTTTTTAGCAGGCCAAACTTAGGCTTGAAAAAGCCTAACTCGACCCAGAATATTCCTATCCTACTTGCAAGTGGGATATGAATAGGCTGGAGACATTGTTCATGGTAATCGCCATCCCACAAAATGGAAGATGAAATGTAGATGTCTCTGTAAGACCCTAATATTGGCCCTAAGATCCCTCATGGCATCATGTTATTGCACAAGTGCATTGCCTAAAGGATCATAGCTTGTTTGGCTCCTTAACCCTAGGGTTGGGACTTGTTTGCGTGTTTTGAGACCACCAAGCATGTTTGTATTGTATATTATTGCTTTTCTTATTTGATTACTAACCAAAAGCACAAAAATATGTCACTAACTCTTTTTGTTTTGAAGCTCAAGTGATCATGTGCTCCAATGCTCCTAGGAGGCTCCTAAGCCCAATGAAATGGCTAGATGAAGATGAGAAAAAGCATGACAATGGTCCACAAAGCTCCTAATCATCATATATGTCTCCCAAGTATCTCAATTTGCCAATTTGATCAAGATAACCCAAAGGGCTTGAGGATTGTTTCCCAAGGAAACCCTAATTTCACTATGCTTTGATTGTGCCTTGCCCATGAAGCAATCTCAAACTACGATCAAATTTAATCAAGGGAAGTTCTTTCATTCATCATTTTATGCATATGTGAGCCTATTTGAGCCCCCTCAATCATTTATTCATCAAGGTTGGAAGTTTGGCCTTGAAAAGTTGACCAGTCAAGTCATCTAACTAAGTTGAGCACCAATTAAATATAACTTTTGATGTGTTTGTCAAATGAAGATGACCCCAAGAGAAAAAATGCTCCTAAGAACCATATGAACAACTTTTATGTTCATCCAAAATCCATTTGAAACTTTTAAGGTCATCAATCATTTCCAAACATTATATGTCATTTTGACTGAAACCCTAATTTTGGGTCAACTTACCAAGGGCATAACTTCCTTTTTTGTTTTTGTTTTAAGGTGAGACCAAATGCATTGGAAATATTGAGATGTCTACTTAAAATGTTATGTTGGACAAAATTTCATAATCATAAAATAAATACATGTGATAATACAAAACATCATAGGTCATCTTGGACCTAATTCATTGAATTTGAAAAAGTACCCAACTTCAAATGCCCATAACTTTGCCCATAACTTTGTTTCCTTTTATTTGGATAGTCTGGAGAATCTTGTCTAAGATGGAAGATCCATTGTTAAGCATTCTTACATACTTAGTCATCTCATCTAGTTTGGAATTCAAGAATACAGCTTTAGTCTTCAATTTTGAGATGGTTTCCACATACTCTTCCTTTTCATTTTCCAGCTGAGCTATCACTTTCTTCTGGCTTTCAACTTGTCTGCACATTCCTGCACTTCTGTGGCACAACTCTTTGTAGGTAGTGGCCAGCTCTTCAAAGTTTCTTTCATCATTAATTGACTCTTCCTCAGACCCCCATCTTCCTGTCAATGCAGTCACATGGTTTGTAGCTTCTTCTGTTTCACTTCCATCAGACCAAGAGGCAACAAAACTCCTCTTTTGTTTCTTGAGGTAGGTCCTACATTCAGTTTTAATATGACCATACCCATTACACTCATAGCACTGAACTTCTTTGGGCTTTTCTTCAAACTTTGTTTTCTTACCAAGGCTGTTGGATTTACTGATGTCAGATGCGATGTTCTTGACATTGCCCTTTGCTCTCACATACACCTTTTTCATCAATCTGTTGAACTGTCTTCCCAGCATTGCTATCTCATTTGCCAAATCTTCATCAACATCTTGACCACCCTCCTCATCTTCCTCTTTAGTGTTTGACATGAATGCTATGCTTTTGGCTTTCTTTTCAGCTCCATCACATATTCCCATCTCAAATGTTTGGAGGGATCCAATTAGCTCATCAACTCTCATATTTGAGATGTCTTGAGATTCTTCTATGGCTGTTACTTTCATAGCAAATCTCTTGGGGAGTGATCTGAGTATTTTTCTTACTAACTTTTCATCTGACATCTTCTCTCCGAAAGCTCCAGAGGCATTGGCAATTTCAAGGATACTCATGTAAAATTCATGAATATTTTCATCTTCTTTCATCCTTAAGTTTTCAAACTTGGTGGTGAGCAGCTGTAGTCTGGACATTTTCACTCTAGAGGTGCCTTCATGAGTGGTTTCGAGAATGTCCCAAGCATCTTTAGCTACTTCACAGTTGTTTACTAATCTGAAGATGTTCTTGTCCACTCCATTGAAGATGGCATTCAATGCTTTAGAATTTCCAAGGGCTAGCTCATCCTCCTCCTTGGACCATTGTTCTTCAGGCTTTTTCTCAGCAGTGGCTTCTCCTTCTTTAGTAACTACAGGGTGCACCCAGCCTGTCAACACAGCCTTCCAAGCCTTGTTATCAAGAGATTTTAGAAAGGCTACCATTCGAGGTTTCCAATAGTCGTAGTTAGAACCATCCGAAATTGGTGGCCTGTGAACAAATCCTCTATCTCTCTCCATTGTACCAGAAAGTATTGCCCCTAGATCTCACCCAGAACCAGAGCAGGATGCCTGCTTTGATACCAATTGAAATTCTGGTATCAGATATGAGATGTCGAAGGTAATGTCACGACACTAATATCTGAGTAATGCAGACAGAATAAAAATAGAGAATAGTAATGCAAGATACACAAGCAATTGTTAACCCAGTTCGGTCCAACTCACCTACATCTGGGGGCTACCAAGCCAGGAAGGAAATTCACTAAAATAGAATCAGTTCAAAGACTCTCCGTACACTTCAACAAGTTACAGTCTTTCTCACCTAATCTCTACCCGTGCAATTTCTACCTAAGCACTCTTAGATATGAGAACCCACTCACTTCCCTACAATCACACCAGTGATCTTAAACAACAACCCATTGAGAAAAGAAAACACTTTTCAATAACACACTCTTGATTTTACTTCACAGTTTCAATCAAGAAGACACACTCTTGATCTTGCTTCACAGCTTTGATCAAGAAGACACACACTTGATCTTGCTTCACAACTTTGATCAAGTAGACACACACTCTTGCTTAACAGCTTTAGAGTGCAAATTACAACCACAAATCAGTCCAATTCAATCATCAATGGATGACTTGAATGACCTACAAGTCTCACGACTAAACAGACACAAACCCTATCTCTCTCTCTATATTTCGCTCAGTATTGGTTGTGTGTTCAAACAGGTTTTCTAAGTCCCTTTTCATAGAAGCATCCAGGTGGGCTTGGACATCTTGAAAACCCTAAATCTATTTTCCAATCAAATCTTTTTATAACAGCTGGTTAGATCTCCTTGGAAAATAAGTAAATCTGGTTGTAATCCATGATTGAATGCGCCAGCTAATCAGATCTTCAATCATACATAGATTGTCATTAATTATGCATTCACAAAACACCAGACATTCATACTGAATATTCTGTGTACAGGATGTCATGACATCGGGTCTGACATCCTGGAAAAATCCTGCATAATTCAACAATTCCTTTTATAACTTCCAGCAGGTACAACCATATTAGATGCCATGACCTTGTGTATGACATCTTGCAATAATCCTGCATGAACATGTCTTTCATTTAAGCTCCAGCAGGTACATCCCATATCAGATGCCATGACCTTGTGTATGACATTCTGAAACAATCCTGCATGAACATGTTCTTGAACTCCAGAAAGTACATAGGATATCTTATGTTAAGACGTCACACATAACATCTTGTGAACACTCTTTGTTTTACCAAAATTGCTTCCAACACTTAGAATCAACAAGCTTCATTCATCAACCTTTTGGAGATCCAAATTGCTGCAGAAGTAAAACCATAGCCATACCAAAGGAATTATTTAAAAAAAATTCACACTTTCGAGCTGTAAATTCAGTATCATTAGCTGAGTTTTAAAGCCTAATTCCTTAGCCAATCACTTCCATTACACTCAAGGATCAAAGAGGAGAGAGGATCTTGAAGAATTCGTGGCCAGAAGTGCATCAATTCAAAGGTTTATTCTCAAACTTTTTGGATCTAGAACTCTTAATTCAATGTAGCATTCTTGTGTTTTTGTGGTTTTCTGAAGTCCTCACACTTTAGGCAAGCTTGTGATGCTTTCAATTTTCCATTTCATGAACATTCAGTATGAACACCATGATTTTCTCCTTCACATTTCTCTCAATATAGAAAGAGTGAGGGAGATCCATTGATACAGTGATGATCTCCATCATACGAGCTTCATTTCCATGGCCTTGTTTTTAATTTTCATTAAGTTTCATTTTCCTGCAACTGGTGGCCGGAATTTGTTGTCTGGCCGGAGAAGATGGTGGTTTCTACCACCACCACCACCACATGTTCTGACCAGGACCATTGGATCTAGTTGCCACGATTTAATCTTGATCATCCATTGTAATTACTTCATTTAATGCTGGATGTAGCGCGTTTGACTTGTGAGCAACGTGTGTCCTCAGATCTGGACCATACATCCTTGTCACGTCAATTAATGAATCCATCATGTGGATGCGCTTTTTTCCATTTATTCCATTTTCTTTTTATTTTCAGTTAATTCATTTGATTTTCAAAAATTCATTAAAAATTCATTTAAAGTCATAAAAATATGAGACCAACTCCAAATTTTTTTTTGAAAAATCTAGTTTCATATTTTGATTCTTAATTATTTTTGTGACTTCATTTGATATTTTTTGTGAATTATTTTATTTTTAATGGTTTTAATTCATTTTAAAATACTTTCTGACTTTTAAAAAATCCAAAAATACTTTCATAGCATTTATGGATCATGATAAGTCAATGAAAAATAGTCTCAATAATTTTTTGATTGTCTTGAGATTATTTGAGATTTTAATTCATATTATGCTATTTTTAATTACTTTCTGATTTCAAAAATTTGTGAGAAACATAGTTAAAGCTTGTTTGACTATGTTGAACTTATGAGAATTCAATTGGACTAATTGAAGTTGTTTTGAATTGAATTTGAGGTTTGACCTTATTTGTTTATTTTTTATTTGCATTTTATTTTAATTCAAAAAATACAAAAAAATATGGTTGACCTCTTGACTTGCTATCTTCATTTCTCTTCTCTTTGGTATTGGTTGATGTTGATTTGATTCACATTTGATCAATTGGATTTGGTTGTGGTCTTCTTTTCCCCTCCCTTTCATCTTCATCCCGTTCTTTCCATCAATGGCCAATGAGTTAAAGTCTTGAAGTTGGTCTTGACAAATGAGAAGTTTAACCTTCTTTGATCCAAACCAAACTCAACTTGATCCATGATCAAGTGAGTTGTTTTGTGTCCAAGATAGGTTGCTTCTTGGTCAAGCAAATAACTAAAAGTCAATAAAAGGCCCTTCCCCTTTTGTTTTTGGCATGGTAAGTTTATGGAGCTTGGCTTACTAGTCATGACCTCTAACTTGTGTTATTTTGCCTATATTCTTATTGACCAACCTCAGATAGGTGTGACTACTATATTAGTCCACTTACGATTGCTTAACATAGCGCTACATTGTCTTATGACAAGCTAACATAACTTCACTAATTACTAACTTTAATTTGAGTTTTTAATTCCTTGCCATTTACTTTTAATGCCATTTATTTCTTGCTCATTATTCATATTGATTTTCATCTTTGCTCACTTGAGCACATATTTTATATTTATGTCATTTTTCCTTTGCTTATTTGAGCCCATAATTGTATATAAATATATTGCTATTTTGTGTTGATTTGTGATTGTTTTGTGTGAACCAAATGCAAAAGGAGAAAGGACTTAGAATTAGGACTTACCTATGCTTAAAGGAGTTCAAGAGCAACTAGGCCTCATGCCTTTAGAATGCAAAATTTGTTGAAGAGCAACTAGACCTCATGCTTTTAGAATGCTAAAATTCAAAGTTGATCTCAAAGGACTTCTCCTCCAAATTTATTCTTTGTCCATTCCCTTTATTGTGTTATGAGCTTTTTGATGTGTGCTTTTGTGTGATAGGGATCCCACCTTGAGATTGTGAAAAGAGGACCATTGTCATGAATAGCCAAGTTAAGAGCCAAGCCAAATGGAGATCCTAGGAGCTTGAATTCAAATTATTGGTTGCTTGTTTGTGTGCTAAGTCCAAAGGAAAGGAGCATCTTGAGTCATCTATATGACTTCAAGAAAAGGAACTCCAAGGGTTTATCTTCCCCCTCTTATCTTTGTATGCTTTAGGAATAGTCATTCTCTTCTTCTCCCCACTCTAACCAAGCCAAAAATAATTTTCAAAACTTTGACTTTGTTTCAAATTAGAAACCTAGGCCTTAAGCCTTTGACTTTTCAAAACCATTTTCATAAATACTCATTGTGAATAAACATTAATCCAACTTTGACCTCATTTTGTAAATAACTCTAACTTGTAAATATAACCCATTTCAAGTTATTTTGTGGGTCCAATGGCCACTTGTTAAAACCTTTCCATAAACATTAGTCATAGGTTTGAGTTATCATAGTGGTTTATGTAAATCTCACCTCATCCTTAGTGTTGGATTATAAGCCTTCGATGCTTATTATAGGGTTAACCCCTCACTAGCATGTTGAAGCCTTCCTCACATGGTGGATTGTTGGTTTAGGTTGAGTTTTCTCCCTTTGATAACAAAAGATCTTAAGGCTTTTGACTAAAAACAATTCACCAATCTTTGAGATTTTTACCCCGAACTACGAGGTTTTGATCCTCCTTTGTGATGGTACGTAGGCAATGGGTTCATCCATTCAAACAACAAAATTTGTAAATATAACCTATTCTCTTCTCATCCCTCCAATCTTTTGCACAAATCTTTGCACAAATACCAACCTACAACACATATTTGCAAAAAGGGTTACCTTAGAGTACTAAGGATTTTTTGGGTGCGTAAAACCTTCCCATTTCATAACCAACCCCCTTACCTAGATCTCTGACATTTTTATTAGTTTTTTATTTGAAAAACTTCTTACTTGGCTTTTATTCGCTTTTTAGCCTTTCCTTTGGACAAATAAAAGTGCGGTGGCGACTCGAATTGTATGTTGACTTTTGGTTTAGTCAATAAACCTAAAGGTAACGAAAACCCCGCTACAGAAAAGTGGCGACTCTGCAGGGGACAAATAGCCCTGTGGGTTTAGCCTACTTTTTGCTTGTGTGTTGTATGTTTATATTTATTTGTGACATACTTTTGTGCAAATTTGGGATGAATGTATTGTTTGTAATGTATGAATTTCCTTATATATTAATTGCTTGTATGCTTGGTGGTTTCTTGTGAGATGAGTTCTATACCTGAACTCGAGTGCACTTATGATAGGAGAATGGCATAATCTTGTTGACTTGCGTGGAGTTATTCCTTAACAAGTTAACTTGTAAGTCCATTCACTTGGTGGAGTTTTTTATTGGGATCACTAATGTCACACGAGTAGTCGTGGTTAGGCATTACTCTTTCCAATATGAACCCTAGAAGCCAAGGACCTTAGATACCTAGCCCATCTTGGCCTATTTTAGGACGTAGTGCGAAGGTTGTTCAAGTGTAAGACTTGGTGCGATTGTTACGCGATACTACACTCATAAGAGTCCCTCTTGAGAATATTTTTTGGAGGACGAGTAGTCGTTTTATTCGATAATATCCGAAAGACGAGATGATGACTATGGGAACCTTTTAAAACATGATTGTCAGGTTTAACCATAGTACATTCCTGTTGGGTGGTTCTTAACCGAGACTCCGTGCTCGTGACTTACAACAAACCTGTGATTCGCGGTTGATCCGCTCTAGTATATCCTCAATATCAATGGAACTTGGGTGTCGATAAGGTGTAAACCATAATCCACCAAAATGGATGATTGATATTGACGATGACTTGAGTCGTCTCGTGACCTTTGTATGGTGTGACTTGCTTGATCCTTGAGTGTGTTTGTTGCATCCATGCATTCATTTGCATTCATGTCATCAACAATAAGAATTTACAAGGAACTTAAGAGGTCTATTTGTAAATTTTCAGACATGGATAAGCAAAGAAGGAATACGAAGAAGTACAGTTTTAGACAACCCGACTTGAAAGAGTTAAGGCGTCTGACATCTTATGTATTGGAGCCCTTAGAGTTCAAAGCTCTCCATGAGAAGCTTCTATCTATTCTTTCTACCAAGGTGGATGAAGGTCTGATGAGTGTGTTGGTGCAGTTCTACGATCCTTTGTATCGGTGCTTCACTTTTCTGGATTCCAGCTTCTACCTACACTGGAGGAGTATGCTTATCATGTGGGTATACCTATTCTTGACCAGTTGTCGTTCAGTGGTTTGGAGAAGATTCCGTCTTCTCAAGAGATTGCTGACATGCTTCATATGGAGGTATCTGACATTGTTGCTAATATGACTACCAAGGGTGGAATTCAAGGTCTCCCATCTGATTTTCTGATTGCCAAAGCTACTTTGTTTGGGAAGGCCATGAGTAAAGAAGTTTTGAATCCATATTTGTACTCCTCATCTATGGGCTAGTGTTATTTCCCAATATTGATAACTTCGTGGATGTGAACGCTATTAGGATTTTCTCTTCTCTTAATCCCGCTCCGACTCTGTTGGGTGACACTTATTTCTCTTTTCATATAAGGAATGCAAAGGGTGGTGGTTCCATCGTATGATGTCTGCCTCTGTTGTACAAGTGGTTTATTTCGCACTTGCCTCAGACGCTTGCCTTCAAGGAGAACAAGGGATGTCTACGGTGATCCACGAGACTTATGTCTCTCACTAATGATGATATCTCTTGGTATAATCGTGTTTATGATGGCGTTCAGATTATTGATTCTTGTGGTGAGTTCTCCAATGTACCTCTTCTTGGTACATGTGGTGGAATTAACTACAACCCCGCTTTGGCTCGCCGTCAGCTTGGGTTCCCCTTAAAGGATAAACCTAACAACACTTCGTTGGAAGGCTTATTCTTTCAAGAGGGTAAAAATCCCCAAAACTTGAAGGATAGGATGGTCCGCGCCTGGCGCAAAGTTCATAGGAAAGTTAGGAATGAGCTTGGTCCGAAGAACTGTGTTGCTTTGGAGCCTTACACCTCTTGGATAAGGAAGATAGCTCTTGAGTACCGCATGTCGTACGAATATCCGATACCTACCCCTATGATTGTGGTTGGGCCTTCAACCCTCCCTAATTAAGGAGTAGAGGAGTTGAGAGACGAAGACCGTTTGCATGCTTGGGTTCGTGAGCGTGAGGAGCTTCTTCAGCAGCTCAAGGATAAGGATGCAGTGATAGAGTTTCTAGAGCATCAAGTTATTGATGAACCTGATGATGTGGTTACTTCGCTCCTTCCTCACTCATCTAGGTTTTAGAAGAAGAGATATGATCAACTCGCCAAGGAGAAGGCCGACATGGAAGCAGCGTATGAGAGAGAGGTGAAGAGGCTTTGTGCGACTTATCTTCCGATCTCGAAGGCTTTGGACGATTGCTTTTAGGGCTCCATATGATGTTTATTCTCCTTCTCTCTTGTATTGTATTTGGTTACCGAGACTGTACTACTTCTTTGGTGTAAAAAAAGTTTCCAAATATTATATTGCTATGAGTATTCCATATATGTCTTAAAAAGTTCAATATTTTCAAAACATTTGCAAATAGAGCTTTATAAAAGTTCCTTCGATAAAAACAAATCATATGCACAAGCATTACATGCATCATATGCATAAGCAGGTTTTGGTTCCGAGCTCTGATACAGTGGTCTAACTCTTTGCTCTTCATTTATTTTGAAGACAAGCGGACGCACCGGTACAACACCCGAGCAAATCATCAGAAGATCATGGAACACCTCGAACAAGAAAATAGAGATCTGAAATAGGAGATTGCCAGGCTGACTGCCATGATGGAGTCAGTTCTTGCTGCACATAGTCAAGCTTCTCCAACTCCTTCAACTCCTCCCGTGAGGATTGTCGTCTCCGAAGTGGTTACCTCAACAGTGTCTGCTGCCACCGCTCACTTCGCTCCTAGTATGCATGTTGGATTCCCTTGGGGAATGCCATCTAACTTTGTACCAGAGGGTTTCGCTCCCACCTTTGCTTCTTTGCCGGCATCTAGCCCGGTCCTGTCTGTACCACCACTTGTAGTGCATACCTTACCTCGTGTGGAAGACACCATTTATCATTCTGAGCCATCTGAGGGCCCGAACGTATATGAGAAAATGGATGAGATGAAAGATCAATTCCTTGAGCTGCACAAGGAGTTGAAAACTTTGAGAGGTAAGGACCTTTTTGGGAAGAGTGCTATTGAATTGTGCTTGGTGCCCAATGTAAAGATCCCAGTCAAATTCAAAGTGTCTGACTTTGAGAAGTACAAGGGAAATACATGTCCACTCAGCCATCTTGTGATGTATGCCCGCAAGATGTCGACCCAGACAGATGATGATCAACTGCTGATTCACTACTTTCAGGATAGCCTGACAGGTGCTGCACTCCGTTGGTATATGGGGCTAGAGAGTGCAAGCATCCGCACTTTCAATGAATTAGGAGAGGCTTTCGTGAAACAGTATAAATATAATATGGATATGGCTCCAGAAAGAGATCAGTTGCGGGAGATGTCCCATAAAAACAAGGAGACCTTCAAGGAATATGCCCAGAGGTGGCGAGAATTGGCAGCTCAGATAGTGCCACCCTTGGAGGAGAAGGAGATGACAAAGATCTTTCTGAAGATTTTGAGATCTTTCTATTATGAGCGCATGATTGCTAGTGCTCCCTCAGACTTTACCGAAATGGTAAATATGGGGATGAGGCTAAAAGAGGGAGTCCGCGAAGGACGGCTGTCCCATGAGGACCATTCGACAAAGAAATATGGAGGATTTGCCAGGAAGAAAGAAGGGTAGACTCGTGATGTTTCTTCCCATGTCAAGAGATGGCCCTCTGTGAGGAGGAAAGAAGTCCGACCAACTGTTAACCAACACCAGGTGGCTCATATAACACATGCTTTCAAAGAAGTTCAACAACAACCACAACAACAACATCGTCAACAACATGCTTACCAGCCTTGCAACAATAACAACACCAACACCAACAACTATGAGAGGAAGAGGGTGACCTTTGACCCGATTCCTATGACCTATGCTGAACTTTATCCTTCCTTAATTGATAGGAAGCTGATAACTCCTTGTGATCCTCTTGTTGTGTCAGCCAATCCCCAATGGTGGTACAAGCCCGAACTTTACTGTGTGTATCATTTCGGTGCTCCCAGACATGACGTGGAGAATTGTTTTCCTTTGAAGACCAAGGTGCAGGACCTTGTGAGGAGCGGGATACTATTCTTCGAGGATGTAGGCCCAAATGTGAAGAAGAACCTATTGCTCGAGCATGGGAAGGCAGTTGTCAATATGGTTCAGGGGTGCCCTGGTAAATATAAAGTCCTTTATGTGAATGACATAAGGCAGTCCTTAGTAGAGATGCATAGGCCTCTGTGTGAGCACAATCATTATGAGCATGATCCTGATAGGTGCCATGTATGCATTATCAATGAAAGAGAATGTCGTTAAGTAAGGAAGGACATCCAAGAGGAGATAGACCAATGGATTATTGAGATACTTCAGAATCGTAATGAGGATGAAGTCGATGTTATCACTTCAGTGTTCAAAATTCCTGATCCTGTTATCATTAAGTATGACGGCAGCAAGAAGAAGGTGGTGCCAACTCTTGTGATCAAGCCATCGGGTCATGTCCCGTATGTATCAGATAAAGCGGTCCCGTACCATTATAACGTTGTTATGCTGGAAGATTGGAAGGAGGTGTCGTTGCCCTCAACCTCTGTCATAAGCATTTCCGATGTTAGTGGAGTGACCCGTAGTGGTCGTGTTTTCTCGGCTCAGCCGAAATCCCATGAAGACGTCGTGAAGAGAGTCGTTGTCAGTCCTACCGGTCCCGTGGGGACTTCTTCTTCGAATCATTCTATTCCTGCTGTGAAGGGTGTTGACCCTGTTGTTGACAAAGCAGATAAAGCTCCTATCCTGGTTGGCCAGTCTGGGATGTTGAAAGAGGATGGTAATGAGGTGCTGAGGCTCATCAAGAGGAGTGAATACAATGTTGTGGAGAAGTTGCTTCAAACCCCACCAAAGATATCTATCCTATATTTGCTGATGAATTCAGAGCCACACCGTGAAGCGTTGCAAAGGGTGTTGGACGTGGCATACGTGGATCACGATGTCACCATTGAGCAGTTTGATAGCATTGTTGCAAATATAACTGCCTGCAACAATTTGAGCTTCTGTGATGATGATCTTCCCGAGGAGGGAAAAGACCATAATTTGGCTTTACATATTATCGCAACCTGAAAAATACAGTGTGCGAAAAAACAACCGGCGAAAGAGAATGACAGAAGAGTCGCCACCGTGCGTTATTTATCCCAAAGGAGGGAAAGGAAACGCTTGAAGTAAACTTGAAAAGAGGAAAGGAAAAGACAAGGTCTCGCAACCAAATCTTGGGTTCGGGAGTCGGTTATGCGAAGGAAAGGTATTAGCACCCCTACGCATCCATAGTACTCTACGGGATCCACTTTTGTAGTTCTTGTCTAAAGGGTGTGAGTTTATCTTGTGTTGTTTACTAAAAAAGGGGTTAAATGAAAATGACTCGCGCGGATGTCGCATCCACTGCATACGTATCTCATCTGAATATGAGAATCAGAGTCTTCGTAGCTCGGCTGACCTAGGGGTTAGGGGGATGTGTGCTCGCTAAGACATCGCGTCTTATGCCTACGTATCTCATCTGGAATGAGAATCAGAGCAAGCCGTAGTTCGGCTAACTACGGGGTTAAGGATTATGTTTTGGGGCGGACGACGTTACTACGCAATCTACCGGATGCTCGACCTTTGGAGACTTACTCAGCTGTAGTAGAAGGAGTAAACGTGTGTTTAGGAGAAGAAAAATCAATGAAGGGTTAGGGTTTGGGATGCTCATGCAAAAAGGCAGTCCTTGACGAAGGAACCGTGCTACCTGCGGGGATACAAACACATACAAAACAAACATGTATAAAGTAAATGTGCCAACAAGGCAATCAGAATAAATCTCCCAAATGGTATCCTACAAGCAAAGTGGAATATCCAGCGAGCTATCCTTGCAAAAGTCATGTGAGCCTTCACAAAAACTCAACAAAAGGGTTAGTGAAACAAGATAAGGATTAGGAGAAAACATGCTATGACAAACGTAAGTCAGATTAGAGCAAAACAGTATGGTTTTTCATGGATAACAGTATGGTTTCAGAAACCTCAAACCCTGTGGCATACACTTTAGAAATTAAACGATTAAGCATTCAAGGCATTATTTATACATTCATACATAATTATGAACCCGTGGGCAAAAACCTAATGAAATTCATCCATCATACCTCAAACATTCAGAGTATTCAACTTCAAAGCACAAAGGTAATGGGAATAAGGGCAAACCTGAATGGAGAGATCGGTTGAAGTCAAATGGCACGGCTGGATTTGCAAACCAATGTTAGGGTTTGCTTGAGCTGAAAGTGTGTGAGTCAGAATGAACCTTTCAGAGTTGCCTGGAGGTTGCTCTGAACTCTGTTAGCTCTTCTCTCACTATCTTTTTCCCCAGGGTTCTTCTCTCACTATCTTTTTCCCAGACAGGGTAATAGGAATATAATGCCTTTTGTTTCACTGAAACTCTGAATTTATAACCTGATTTTTGTGGACCTGTGGGCTCAAATGAGAGAGGTCCAAGTCCAAGATTTTTTCTTTTATTTATTTATTTATTTATTATTTTTTTTTCTCTTTTTTTTTCTTTTTTTTTTCGTTTTCCGTTTTTTTTCTTCGTTTTTTGTCGTTTTTTTTTCGTTTTTTTTAATGAATGCATGCATTAGGTGTAAAGCGTATGCTTCCAGGAAAAATGAAGGGTAAATTTTGGTGTATTACACATATCTCCATGAACTGTAAAGACGATGCCCTGTCCAATGTGTTGGTGGACACATGGTCATCACTTAATGTATTGCCAAAGTCTACTCTTGCCAAACTTCGTATCAGGGGTCTCCCATGAGGTAGAGTGGAGTGGTAGTGAAAGCTTTTGATGGATCGCGTAAGACTGTGATTGGTGAATTAGACCTCCTAATCAAGATTGGACCTAGTGATTTCCAGATCACTTTCCAGGTTATAGATATACATTTGTCATACAGTTGTTTGCTTGGTAGACCATGGATTCACAAGGCAGGTGCCGTGACATCCACCCTGCACCAAAAGTTGAAGTTCGTTAAGGACAAAAAGTTGGTGGTGATAGGGGGAGAGAAAGCTCTCTTGGTCAGCCATTTATCTTCCTTTTCCTACATTGATGCTGAGGATGAGGTTGGAACTCTGTTCCAAGCCTTATCTGTTGTTGGGCCTTCTAGGAAAGGACTTTCTTCATTTGTCTCCTATAATGACGCGAAGTTGGCCATCGAGCATGGTGTAACTAATGGTTTGGGGAAAATGATAAAGATGGAAGATAATAAGTCCCAGGCTAGTATAAGATATTCTTATGGTGTTTCCAATGATCTTAGGCTGTTTCAGAGTGGAGGTTTCATCCACACCGTTGAAGATCAAGAAGCTGCTGCCATCGTTGAAGAAGATGAAGAGGAAGACCTTGGCAACTTTGTCATACCTGGAGGGATCTGCAATAAATGGGTCGTTGTTGATGTTCCAACAGTTATCCATAAGTCAACATAATGTGTTCATTTTGTTTAAAAAAAACCCTTCTCCCATGCCAAAAGGAGAAGTGAAGACATTGTTGGCATAATTGATTAATACAATGATATTCATTCAATAATCGCATGTTAAACGTTTGTTTTCTCAAATTATTTTTCCTTTTTGCTTTTTGCATGAAATTGGTGTTCACCATAAAACCCTAAAAAAGAGAATAAAATCAATCTTTTCATCTGCATAATGATTTGCCTTGTTTGAATTCTGAAATCTCTTTTATACTCAAAATCATTATGCAGGTTAATCAAACCCATTGAACATAATGATCCAACACCATCTCCCAACTTCGAGTTCCTTGTATATGAGGCAGAAGAAGATGATGTTGAAGAGATTCCTGATGAGATTACCCGTCTGCTTGAGCACGAGGAGAAGATCATTCAGCCTAATCTTGAGAATCTGAAAACAGTCAACTTGGGGTCAGAAGATTGCATTCGTGAAGTGAAGATTGGGTCAATCCTTGAAGAGTCTGTTAAGAAGGGGTTGATTGAGTTGCTACGAGAATATGTCGACGTCTTTGCCTGGTCGTATGAAGACATGCCTGGTCTAGATACTGATATCGTGCAACATTTCTTGTCGTTGAAGCCTGAGTGTGCGCCTGTGAAGCAAAAGCTCAGAAGAACTCATCCTGATATGGCAGTGAAGATTAAAGAAGAAGTGCAGAAGCAAATTGATGTGGGGTTTCTGGTGACTTCTACATATCCTCAATGGGTGACCAATATTGTGCATGTACCTAAGAAAGATGGAAAAGTCTGAATGTGTGTGGATTACCGTGACTTGAATAAAGCTAGTCCAAAAGATGATTTTCCTCTACCACACATTGATATGTTGGTAGATAATACGACTAAATTCAATGTCTTTTCCTTTATGGACGGATTTTCCGGTTATAATCAGATTAAAATGGCACCCGAGGATATGGAGAAGACAACATTCATCACACCTTGGGGAACATTATGTTATCGAGTGATGCCCTTCAGTTTGAAGAACGCCGAAGCCACATTTCAACGTGATATGACTACCTTGTTTCATGATATGATGCACAGGGAAATCGAGGTGTATGTTGACGATATGATTGCAAAGTCGAAATCGGAAGTTGAACATGTAGAACACTTGTTGAAACTATTCCAGCGTTTGAGGAAGTACAAACTCCGCTTGAATCCGAACAAGTGTACATTTAGAGTCCGTTCCGAAAAGTTATTGGGCTTTATTGTCAGCAAGAGAGGTATTGAGGTTGATCCTGCCAAGGTCAAAGCAATACAAGAGATGCCTACGCCCAAAATTGAGAAGCAAATCCGAGGTTTTCTTGGCCGCTTGAATTACATTTCGAGATTTATATCCCACATGAATGCCACATGTGCGCCTATATTCAAGCTCCTTCAGAAATATCAGCGTCATGATTGGGCCGAGGATTGCCAAAAGGCCTTTGACAGTATCAAAGAGTATTTGTCTGAGCCTCCGATTCCATCCCCTCCTGTTGAAGGGAGACTATTGATTATGTACTTGACTGTGCTTGATGATTCCATGGGTTGTGTCCTTGGTCAGCAAGATGAATCAGGAAAGAAAGAATATGCAATATACTACTTGAGTAAGAAGTTCACTGACTGTGAGTCTCGGTACTCAATGCTTGAGAAAACATGTCGTGCTTTGCTTTGGGTTGCTAAGCGTCTGCGCCGGTATATGTTGAATCATACTACTTGGTTGATATCTAAAATGGATCTAATCAAGTATATTTTTGAGAAGCCTGCTTTAACTGGGAGAATTGCCCGTTGGCAGATGTTGTTATCTGAGTATGATATTGAGTATCAGGCTCAAAAAGCTATTAAAGGTAGTATCTTGGCTGACCATCTGGCACATCAACTAATTGAAGATTATCAGTCTGTGCAATACGACTTCCCGGATGAGGAGATTTTGTATTTAAAGATGAAAGATTGTGATGATCCTATGCTCGATGAAGGGCCAGAGCCTGGTTCCCGATGGGGTATGGTGTTCGATGGTGTTGTCAATCAGTATGGAAATGGTATTGGGGCAGTTATTATTACTCCTCAAGGCACACATTTTCCTCTTACAGCAAGGCTAACTTTCAAATGCACGAATAATATGGCGGAGTATGAGGCTTGTATTATGGGTTTGGAAGAATGTATTGATCTTAGGATCAAACATCTTGATGTTTATGGCGATTCAGCCCTTGTTGTTAATCAGATTAAGGGTGAATGGGAGACGAATCAGCCTGGCCTCATCCCATATAGAGATTATGCGAGGAGGATTTCAACTTTCTTCACTAAAGTTGACTTTCATCATATTCCTCGAGATGAGAATTGGATGGCGGATGCTCTCGCTACGCTTGCTTTAATGATTGTTGTCAATTATTGGAATGAAGTCCCAAATATTACCGTGATGCGCTTGGATAGACCAGCTCACGTATTTGCAGTTGAGGAGGTGAAAGAAGATAAGCTATGGTATTATGATATCAAGAGTTTTCTCCAAAGTCATACTTACCCGCATGGGGCATCTGTTAAAGACAAGAAGACTTTGAGGAGATTATTTGGTAGTTTCTACCTTAATGGTGATGTGTTTTACAAGAGGAATTTTGACATGGTTCTGCTCAGATGCATGGATAGACACGAAGCAGACCTGTTGATGACTGAAGTCCATGATGGTTCATTTGATACTCATTCCAATGGACATGCTATGACAAAGAAGATGTTGAGAGCAGGCTACTATTGGTTGACAATGGAGTCTGACTGCCGCAAGTTTGTGAAGAGATGCCACAAGTGTCAGATTTATGCGGATAAGATTCATGTTCCCCCGACACTTCTGAATGTTATTTCCTCACCATGGCCTTTCTCCATGTGGGAATTTGACATGATTAGCATGATTGAACCTAAGGCGTCGAATGGTCACCGTTTTATTCTCATAGCCATTGATTACTTCACCAAGTGGGTTGAAGCGGAGTCGTATGCAAATGTGACCAGGCAGGTGGTTGTGAGGTTTATCAAGAACCAACTCATATGCCGATATGGTGTGCCAGACAAGATCATTACTGATAATGGATCTAACTTGAACAATAAAATGATGAAAGAGCTATGTAGCGAATTCAAATTACACATCAAAATTCTTCTCCCTATAGACCCAAGATGAATGGGGCTGTTGAAGCTGCTAACAAGAACATTAAGAAGATTATTCAGAAGATGGTTGTTACATACAAAGATTGGCATGAGATGCTGCCATTTGCTTTGCATGGCTATCGTACATCTGTCCGCACTTCAACAGGGGCAACCCCTTTCTCTCTTGTATATGGCATGGAGGTTGTGCTCCCCGTGGAGGTCGAGATCCCATCAATGAGAGTCTTGATGGAAGCCAAGTTGACTGAGGCTGAATGGGTTCAGAGTCGTTATGACCAACTGAATTTGATTGAAAAGAAGAGATTAACTGCCATGTGCCATGGTCAGTTATATCAGTAAAGGATGAAGAAAGCCTTTGATAAGAAGGTCAAGCCTCGTGTGTTCCGAGAAGGTGACCTCGTGCTCAAGAAAGTCTTGTCTTTCGCTTCCGATTCCAGGGGCAAGTGGACTCCAAACTATGAAGGTCCATATGTTGTTAAGAGAGCCTTTTCAGGCAATGCTTTGTTACTCACAACTATAGATGGGGAGGATTTCACTTGTCCTGTGAATTCAGATGCAATCAAGAAATACTTCGCCTAAAAAAATATTAAAAAACAGAATAGCTCGCTAAGTTAAAAACCCGAAAGGGCGGCTTAGGCAAAAATGAGGGTCTCGGTGGATTGAAAACCCGAAAGGGCGGTCCAGGAAAAAGTTAGAGACATGAAAAAAATGAATATGTATATCCCGCTAGATTGAGTACCTCACCCTGGGGAAATCTAGGCAAAAATTAGGGATTTGGCAAGTAACTGCATCCTGGCAAGACTTTGTTCTACAACTGTCATCTGTCAAAGATTCTCGCTCAATCATCATCAACTGAAGCTTCGAATACAGCGGATTCAGAGTTGGTGGAGAAACGGTCATTATGTTCAATGTAGCCCTTTTCCATGTATATCACCAATTTCAAATCTTGTAAAGACCCATGGAGTCACGCCATTTGCGGATTACCATTCTCTTAAATAAATTTGAGCCTTTATCCAATTCTTTGCACTCTTATTTTATTTCTGTTTAACAAATGTTTGCATATTTTAATTGATAAATATCATTGTTTTAAACAAATAAAGTTTTCATAAATAAACTATTTTTAAACAAAATGAACATTCACAATGACTGAAAGGATAAATGGAATGTCCTTAGTGCTTTCCCAAGGATAGTATGATCACCAAAGGGTAAGACATTTGTTCATATTCTAGCATTCTTATATCTTCTTCATCAGTATTCAGGTTGTCTCCCCAGTGAGCGCAGAAAGATTAGTACATCATCAGCTTCCCAGAAAGTCCGGCCTGAGAAGTCCTCCTTAATGGCAGTAGATGGTCTCCCCTAGCAGAGTTTTTTGGATGTTCATCTAGTGCATTCCCGGATGTTTGCCTCGATCTTTTAGAGATGTGTATTCCCTCTATATCAGGCACTAGCATTTGTGTTTTATCATTTGTATGGTGTCATCCCTTGTGTGGACTGACCCTAAATCCCTTATAGATTGATAAATGTTGATATGCTTTCCTTGTATCACTATCTTGACCATCTACTCACGAGGAAGATTTGTCTTTCCCCAGCCTGAGTAAGAATCTCCAAGAGAGTAAGCATGTGATAATTGTTTCCCTAGTGAAGTCGCCAGTTGATGGAGGGCTTATTTCCCTTTTCACTTTGAAAAGAAGTATCCCCGGTATGTCGCTTGTGGATGAAGGATTCATTTCCAGTTTCCCCAGCCAGGGTAGTTTCCTCGAGAGCATTTGCAGCTTGTCCCCGGTAGGGTTGCCAGATCAGAGTTTGATGTTTGTATCTCCTCCGAGTCTGAAGATTCCTTCTAGCATTGAGAGTTGGTAGTGAAGATGTTTATTTCCTTCCCTAATGGAGCAAAATGCTATTTTTTTCCTTTTGCAAAGTTTCCTCTCCAGCAGTTAGAAGGGAGTGTTTTGTTGGGTGTACGTCTGATCGATGGTTGTTCCCCACGGAGTTATTACATCATCCCTTGATAAGCTTCCCCAGTAGAGTTTCTTCTCCGATGGATCTTATTGTGTTAACTACCTATCCCCGAGAGAGTTAATGGAAACTACCCGACAGGTTCTTTTGCATATTCCTTTTGTCAGGATTGTTTGCTCTTGGTAGATTCCTCCTGTGCAGAGTGTTATCCCTTGCAGTTGGAAGCTTTGACTTTGCCTATTCCCAGCGATGGTTAAAGTTTTCCCGTGTTCATTCTTGTTCCAGAGATGATCCCCACCAGAGTTGAGTTCTCTGTTTGATCGTCTTCTTTCGCTGCTCCTGAATACGTCTTCTTTGTATTCTCAGCGAGTGTAGCTTTGGGATAGGTCTGGTATCCTCGATGATTTATTTTCATCCTGCTCGGGTTGTTCCCAAGTTGAGTTCTCCAGTAGGCTTCACCCTTCTTGTTGAGACGTTGTGACGAGTGTCTGTTCGTGATTCTTGAACTTGTTTGTGTTAGATATGTTTGTTTGTCAGCATTAATCATACACTAATCATGCATATACATGCATAATCATAGCATTCAGATATTCATAATTTGTATTTTTTGCCATATATCTTTGCTTGTCATCTCCTGCTATTGGTGAAAAATTCTTCCCCAAGCAGATGTTTGTGTCTGATCTCTCCATATAGAGTCAGCCTCATAGGCAAAAAAAGTGTCTATCTTTCCTTCTTTCTTCCCCACTGAGTTATGTACTCGTGGATGATTATTGTTTCAGTTTCCTCCCCAGTTATGTATTGGGATGGAATTACTCCCATGAGTTATATCCTCATCGGGTTGAGTCTTGTTTGATTGCGTCTTTCTAGTTTGTTCCTAGATTGACTTCCTTTCTTGTTATTCCCTTGCAGTTCCCTGTGGTTTAGTTGTTCAATTGCTCAGTAACTAGTAATTGTTCATCCTTTCCCCAGCGGATTTTTTGGCCTTCTACCCAGTAACCGGTAGTTGTAAGTCCTATTTCTGTGGTTTTCTACCAAATAACCGGTAGATGTAATCCCTTTTTTGTTGGTTATCTTTACCTAGTAACCGATAGTGATATTCCTTTGTTTTGAGTATACCACCCAGTAACCGGTGATATATCTCTTGGATAATTGCTTTTGTCAGGCAATTTATCCCTAGTGAGCCATCTTTCATTTACCCTTGTTTGGTAATGATTGTTTCTCCTTCTAATTGGTCATCATTTTATACCCAGTAACCGGTATCCCGATGTCCTTCCTTTTCGGTCGATTTATCCTTTATTAACCCAGTAACCGGTTGTGGATAATCTTCCATGCGAGTATGTTATCTACGTTTTACCCATATAACGGTAGTAGATAATATGTCTCATGCGTTCTTCAGTTGAAGTCTTTTTCTTCCTCAGTCGAGTAAGACTCGGATTTCCTTGCGGAATCGAATGTCCATCCTATAAGTCAAGTTTGCTTTTTCAGCCCTCCTTTCGGATGATGAGTGTCTTGGATTTGTTCCCAATTCACGCCTGGTTGGTCACCTATTATATACCCAATAACCAGTATCCCTGGTGTTCCTTCCTTCTGCTCCCTATTATGACTTTTTGTCCCCTGTGGAGTTATATTTCCCTGAGTTGAGATGTGCCTTTTGGGTCCTCCTCAGATGTTTTGGATGATTGATATCTTTTACCCTTATACCGGTCTTAGATATTCTTTCTCCCTGAGCATGTTGTTATCTCACCCAGTAACCGGTGTTTTGATAACATGTCTCTCTTTGAGTTTATTACCCAGTAATCGGTAATATCTCGTTATTTCCTCCTTAGCTGAATCCTTTATGGACATCCCCATCTGAGTCCGGATTTTTATCCGATGTATCCTTTGTGGATAGTTTTGATGTATTGGCATATTCTCCAATACATGCATCTTTGTGTCAGCTTGAGTATTTCAATCGATTTATTTTCGTGGAATCCCTTCGTGTCTCCCAGCAAGTCTTCAAGTCGTGACCTGCTCACGCATTTTTACCTTATTTCCCCCCAGAGTCTCTGTCTCCCTAGTGAGTGTGTTACTCCTATGGATTTTTCAGTTTCTCCCGATTTATTTTCCTTTATGGCAATTATTCACCATGAAGATTTTATTTTTGCATGCATACATTTGCATCATGAGGTCTCTTAGGGACCAAAATTCGTCTATTTGTTATTATTTAAGCTCACTTTATCTCGTCGAGATGAAGATTTTAACCTCCATATCTCCGGCTAGAATGACCTTAAATAGGGGCATCTGTAAGACCCTAATTTTGGCCCTAAGATCCCTCATGGCATCATGTTATTGCACAAGTGCATTGCCTAAAGGATCATGGCTAGTTTGGCTCCTTAACCCTAGGGTTGGGACTTGTTTGAGTGTTTTGAGACCACCAAGCACTCTTGTATTGTATATTATTGCTTTTCTTATTTGATTACTAACCAAAAGCACAAAAATATGTCACTAACTCTTTTTGTTTTGAAGCTCAAGTGATCATGTGCTCCAATGCTCCTAGGAGGCTCCTAAGCCCAATGAAATGGCTAGACGAAGATGAGAAAAAGCATGAAAATGGTCCACAAAGCTCCTAATCATCATATATGTCTCCCAAGTATCTCAATTTGCCAATTTGATCAAGATAACCCAAAGGGCTTGAGGATTGTTTCCCAAGGAAACCCTAAATTCACTATGCTTTGACTGTGCCTTGCCCATGAAGCAATCTCAACCTATGATCAAATTTAATCAAGGGAATTTCTTTAATTCATAATTTTATGCATATGTGAGCCTATTTGAGGCCACTCAATCATTTATTCATCAAGGTTGGAAGTTTGGCCTTGAAAAGTTGACCAGTCAAGTCATCTGACTAAGCTGAGCACCAATGAAATATAACTTTTGATGTGTTTGTCAAATGAAGATGACCCCAAGATAAAACATGTTCCTAAGAACCATATTAACAAATTTCATGTTCATCAAAAATCCATTTGAAACTTTTAAGGTCATCATTCATTTCCAAACATTATAAGTCATTTTGATTGAAACCCTAATTTTGGGTCAACTTACCAAGGGCATAACTTCCTTATTTTTTGTGGTTTTGAGGTGAGACCAAATGCATTGGAAATCTTGATATGCCTAATTCAAATGTTATGTTGGACAAAATTTCATAATCATAAAATAAATACATGTGATAATACAAAACATTATAGGTCATCTTGGACCTAATTCATTGAATTTGAAAAAGTACCCAACTTCAAATGCCCATAACTTTGTCATAGAAAATCCAAATGATTCAAACTTTGAGTCTAAATTAATCATATTGAAAAGATATAGAACTTTTTTGTTGAAGGTTTTTTCATTTGAAGCTTGCATCATGAAAACAAAGGGGTTTGATTAAGCTTGCTTTTGGTGAAAATTTTAAAAGTGTTTTGAATATGTTTTGTACTTGAATTTTCACAACCAGTTTTCATCAATTTGCACATGCCAAATGATATTTTTGCCCAACATGATTTTTGTTCCTTATTTCAAGTGCTTTCAAACCATTACTCACATTACTCTTTTGGATTTAACATTGGTGAGTTTCGAATTCATTTCCATTTAGGTGCATTTTGGTATTTTATGATGAAACTTGAATATGCAAGCTTGTTCAGTCCAATGCACACGACCATTTGCCCTTCACTTGATCTCAGCAAGCTTTTGCATTCATCATTGGGCCTTCCACACGCTTGCACAAGCCCATGCAAGCAAAATTCAAATTGCCATGCACATGAAAGAAACGTGGGATTCAACCATGTTCACCTATAAATAGAGGCGCCATGAGCTTCATTTATCAACCTTTTGGAGATCCAAATTGCTGCAGAAGTAAAACCATAGTGATACCAAAGGAATTATTTTTAAAAAATTCACACTTCGAGCTTGAAATTCAGTATTATTAGTTGAGTTTTAAAGCCTAATTCCTTAGTCAATCACTTCCATTACACTCAAGGATCAAAGAGGAGTAAGGATCTTGAAGAATTCGTAGCCAGAAGTGCATCAATTCGAAGGTTTATTCTCAAACTTTTTGGATCTAAAACTCTTAATTCAATGTAGCATTCTTGTGTTTCTGTGGTTTTCTGAAGTCCTCACACTTGAGGCAAGCTTGTGATGCTTTCAATTTTCCATTTCATGAACATTCAGTATGAACACCATGATTTTCTCCTTCACATTTCTCTCAATATAGAAAGAGTGAGGGAGATCCATTGGTACAATGATGATCTCCAACACACGAGCTTCATTTCCATGACCTTGTTTTTAATTTTCATTAAGTTTCATTTTCCTGCAACTGGTGGCCGGAATTTGTTGTCTGGCCGGAGAAGATGGTGGTTTCCACCACCACCACCACCACGTGTTCTGACCAGGACCATTGGATCTAGTTGCCACGATTTAATCTTGATCATCCATTGTAATTACTTCATTTAATGCTGGATGTAGCGTGTTTGACTTGTGAGCAGCGTGTATCCTCATATCTGGACCATACATCCTTGCCACGTCAATTAATGAATCCATCATGTGGCTGCGCTTTTTTTCAATTTATTCCATTTTCTTTTTATTTTCAGTTAATTTATTTGATTTTCAAAAATTCATTAAAAATTCATTTGAAGTCATAAAAATATGAGCCTAACTCCAAAAAAAATCTTGAAAAATCTAGTTTCATATTTTGATTTTTAATCATTTTTGTGACTTCATTTGATATTTTTTGTGAATTATTTGGTTTTTAATGGTTTTAATTCATTTTAAAATACTTTCTGACTTTTAAAAAATCCAAAAATACTTTCATAGCATTTATGGATCATGATAAGTCAATGAAAAATAGTCTCAACAATTTCTTGATTGTTTTAAGATTATTTGAGATTTTAATTCATATTATGCTATTTTTAATTGTTTTTAATTACTTTCTGATTTCAAAAATTTGTGAGAAAATTAGTCAAAGCTTGTTTGACTATGTTGAACTTATGAGAATTCAATTGGACTCATTGAAGTTGTTTTGAATTGAATTTGAGGTTTGACCTTATTTGTTTAATTTTTATTTGCATTTTATTTTAATTCAAAAAATACAAAAAAATATGGTTGACCTCTTGACTTGCTATCTTCATTTCTCTTTTGTTCGGTGTTGGTTGATGTTGATTTGATTCACATTTGATCAATTGGATTTGGTTGTGGTCTTCTTTTCCCCTCGCTTACATCTTCATCCATTTCTTTCCATTAATGGCCAATGAGTTAAAGTCTTGAAGTTGGTATTGACAAATGAGAAATTTAACCTTCTTTGATCCAAACCAAACTCAACTTGATCCATGATCAAGTGAGTTGTTTTGTGTCCAAGATAGGTTGCTTCTTGGTCAAGCAAATAACTAAAAGTCAATACAAGGCCCTTCCCCTTTTGTTTTTGGCATGACAAGTTTATGGAGCTTGGCTTACTAGTCATGACCTCTAACTTGTGTTCTTTGCCTATATTCTTATTGACCAACCTCAGATAGGTGTGACTACTACATTAGTCCACTTACGATTGCTTAACATAGCGCTACATTGTCTTATGACAAGCTAACATAACTTCACTAATTACTAACTTTAATTTGAGCTTTTAATTCCTTGCCATTTAATTTTAATGCCATTTATTTCTTGCTCATTATTCATATTGATTTTCATCTTTGCTCACTTGAGCACATATTTTATATTTATGTCATTTTTCTTTTACTCATTTGAGCCCATAATTGTATATAAATATATTGCTATTTTGTGTTGATTTGTGATTGTTTTTTATGAACCAAATGCAAAAGGAGAAAGGACTTAGAATTAGGACTTACCTATGCTTAAAGGAGTTCAAGAGCAACTAGGACTCATGCCTTTAGAATGCAAAATTTGTTGAAGAGCAACTAGGCCTCATGCCTTTAGAATGCTAAAATTCAAAGTTGATCTCAAAGGACTTCTCCTCCAAATTTATTCTTTGTCCATTCCCTTTATTGTGTTATGAGCTTTTTGATGTGTGCTTTTGTGTGATAGGGATCCCACCTTGAGATTGTGAAAAGAGGACCATTGTCATGAATAGCCAAGTTAAGAGCCAAGCCAAATGGAGATCCTAGGAGCTTGAATTCAAATTATTGATTGCTTGTTTGTGTGCTAAGTCCAAAGGAAATGAGCATTTTGAGTCATCTATATGACTTCAAGAAAAGGAACTTCAAGGGTTTATCTTTCCCCTCTTATCTTTGTATGCTTTAGGAATAACCATTCTCTTCTTCTCCCCACTCTAACCAAGCCAACAATCATTTTCAAAACTTTAACTTTGTTTCAAATTAGAAACCTAGGCCTTAAGCATTTGACTTTTCAAAACCATTTTCATAAATACTCATTGTGAATAAACATTAATCCAACTTTGACCTCATTTTGTAAATAACTCTAACTTGTAAATATAACTCATTTCAAGTTATTTTGTGGTTCCAATGGCCACTTGTTAAAACCTTTCCATAAACATTAGTCATAGGTTTGAGTTATCATAGTGGTTGATGTAAATTTCACCTCATCCTTAGTGTTGGATTATAAGCCTTCCATGCTTATTATAGGGTTAACCCCTCACTAGCATGTTGAAGCCTTCCTCACATGGTGGGTTGTTGGTTTAGGTTGAGTTTTCTCCCTTTGATAACAAAAGACCTTAAGGCTTTTGATTAAAAACAATTCACCAATCTTTGAGATTTTTACCCCGAACTACGAGGTTTTGATCCTCCTTTGTGATGGTACGTAGGCAATGAGTTCATCCATTCAAACAACAAAATTTGTAAATATAACCTATTCTCTTCTCATCCCTCCAATCTTTTGCACAAATCTTTTCACAAATACCAACCTACAACACATATTTGCAAAAAGGGTTCCCTTAAAGTACTAAGGATGTTTTGGGTGCGTAAAATCTTCCCATTTCATAACCAACCCCCTTACCTAGATCTCTGACATTTTTATTAGTTTTTGATTTGAAAAACTTCTTACTTGGCTTTTGTTCGCTTTTTAGCCTTTCCTTTGGACAAATAAAAGTGTGGTGGCGACTCGAATTGTATGTTGACTTTTGGTTTAGTCAATAAACCTAAAGGTAACGAAAACCCCGCTACAATCTCCATATTCCATCACTAAACCAAAGCAAATAACAATGGAGTGTCAAACATCGTAAGTGTATAATCCACTAACGACACCAGACCAATATCATCCATCAGTGTCATAACCTCCCCCAACATCTGCACTGACGAGAATTTCTTCAGATTCAGACCATGAGCATAAACCTTTAATGGGATGAAGTCCTACAACAATTAAAGGATAAACCATTAGTTACTTTCAATTAACCATTAATACATAAAATCAAATTAAATTAAAATATTTATACCTCTCTCTGCCCTAATCTGAAGGTAACATGATCGACACACCCTGTCAACAATATAAAGTCGAAGGACCCTCCACAGACCCCTCATCTTCAGGACCATCATGAATGTCACATGTATCAGTCTAATTAGGAACCTCTACACGTGCCTCCGACTCAATATGACCGGGCACAACAATATGTGCCTTTGGCTCAACATGACCGGGCACAATAACATTTGCCTCCTCACATCGCCTATAGAGTGTTTGAATTTACCTCATATATGGTGGATAATGCATGGTCTGCGATTTTTTTTAATCCTACTATAGTGAGAACCGGTGGGAGCTACTATATATGCCCTAATGTGTAAATGACCATCAACATCATCTTCGCGGTCTCCGCTAGAGCTCTATACAATAATGTGGCTTAATCTATGTATGATTCTACCATCTCGTCTTCTTCATCTCACTAAAAACAAATATATTAAACAATAAAAAATTATCAACGAGTTTTGTAAGATTTTCTGCGTCACCCCTACAACTACCAGATTTTCACTAATATCTAATGTCATGAATATTTTCACATGATATTTTAACAAATCTAATATAACCATATACATTTATAGTGAATTTGTTAAGAAACGTGATACAATACAAAATAATCGACACAAGGTCTTATATAAATCAGGTATAAATGCATACATTTAATTCATTTATATCAAAATTTATATGATTTTGAATAAAATTGGATATTCATTTATAAAATGCAAAAAAAGAAGTTTTCCTACTTATGTATCCAAACAATTTCACACAAATATGAAATGTTTTAAAGCTTTTAAAAAACCAAAAATATTTAATTTAATTTTTATAATTTAATTTAATTTTTGTTAAAAAGATATTTGGGTGATTTCATCCAAGGTGTGTGATGTCATTGTATGGGTTATAGGAAGAAGTAAAATTGTAAAAGAAACGCGCCGGGTCAGCCCAATTAGCTTAAGAATATTGCACCGAAATAAAACACACATATAACTCAAGATTATACATACCAAGACTCATTTTAGGGTTTGGCTTGTTACGTACACCGTGTAGCAGAGACGCAGCTATGGGGAGGAGTAAGCATCTATCTCTCATCTTCCATTCGATTAATTGTTGTTATGTTTGGAATGATTCAAATATCGATGTTGCACATTCATTCATGGCATGTTTTTTTGATCTCTCAATTTATTAACTAAATATTCCTAGAAATTTTACATGAATATTTTTCAACATTTTACATGAATTGTAATCATCTTTGGGTCTGGTTTAGTTATTATGTTTCATTATGGTTGCTTTTAGTGATGGTGATTGGTTTAATATTTAGGACCTGCTAGGTGTTATAGACAGATCAAGAACAAGCCATACCCAAAGTCACGTTTCTGTCGTGGTGTTCCTGATCCTAAGATCAGAATTTATGATGTCGGCATGAAGAAGAAAGGTGTTGACGAGTTTCCATTCTGCGTCCATCTTGTTAGTTGGGAAAAGGAAAATGTATCAAGTGAGGCATTGGAAGCTGCTAGGATTGCCTGCAACAAGTACATGTCGAAATTCGCCGGAAAGGATGCATTCCACTTGAGGGTCAGAGTGCATCCGTTCCATGTTCTTAGGATCAACAAGATGCTCTCGTGTGCTGGAGCTGATAGGCTTCAGACTGGTATGAGAGGAGCTTTTGGAAAGCCACTTGGAACATGTGCTAGGGTTGCTATTGGTCAGGTGCTTCTTTCTGTCCGGTGCAAGGACAACAATAGCCATCATGCACAGGAGGCACTACGTCGTGCTAAGTTCAAGTTCCCTGGTCGTCAAAAGATCATCATCAGCAGGAAGTGGTATGTATTTCGTCGATTGACTGTATGCTTTTTTATCCGAACATGAAGATTTTCATTTGAATTATGTTTTATATGCTTTGTATTAAAAAACTTGTCTTTTATTCATTGCCATCATGTTACTAGTTGGTTTCGGTTAGACACCATTGCAATTGAGTATTTGAATAGTTCTTTTGTTCTGTTATTCATCATAGTATTTAATTTTTGCAGGGGTTTCACCAAGTTTAACCGAGTCGATTACCTCAAGTACAAATCAGAGAACAGGATTTTGCCTGATGGTGTGAATGCTAAGGTAATTGGTGCCTTCTGTGGATCTTCTCATACATATTTGACAATACAACACTACACAGTTGTTTTGTTGCTCAGGATATTTTTTAATTTTCAAAGCTTGGATCTGTATTTATGTGCCAACTGTTTGCAGTTGATATTTCTGAGTCGTTAAATTTAATTTTTCCTTGTGGTTTTGCAGCTTCTTGGATGCCATGGACCATTGGCGAATCGTCAACCTGGAAGAGCTTTTATTGATGCTAGTACTCCTACTTCTTAGGTGGTCTGTTTTTTTTCGAACATATTGTCTTTCACTACAATAGTTGTGTAGGATCGGTTTTAAATCATGCCAGATTGTTTTTAGTATTCGCGAATTACCTTTACTAAATCATGCCGGATTGTTTTTGTATTCGCGAATAACCACTGAATGGCTCTTAATAGTTTAAATTTCTGTTGCTCTTATTCCATCTGTTTAAATTCATGCAACTATATTCAGCAACAAAATATACACAACCATGCTCATGAATGAAAAATTTGAGCATCGAAACAGTACTTTGCACACAATATCTCCATTGCACAAATGATGAAAATGTAGTAGACATTGAGTTCCCCACTATTCATGGAAAATTTATTGCAATCTAAGGAGGTATTGAACTCTCATCAAAGAACGAGTGAAAGTTGCATATGCAGATTTAACCACTGAATAATGCAAGACTGCAACAAACAAACTAAACAATTTGAAGGCCACACCCACTTTATGTTTGAAGCAATTGATAGATCAATTTTTGAAACCGTTCGTCAGAATTGGTTGAACATATGTTAACTTCCACAAAAAGGCATCACAATCATCTTCAAGGATTATTCTTGTAGGGTATTTAATGAAGAAAAAGGCTTAATAATGCTAACTTAAATGTCTTGTAATAGAATGTTTGCGATATTTACCCAGTTTGGATGGTCCTTATGTCAAATTCACTGACTAAGTGAAGGGAAAACAACATAGAGAAGTGACTCCCATCAAGAATTCTTCGATAGCAGTTGACAACAGCAACTGATGCACTCGAATATACGTGGTCACATTAATCCCTTAATCCCGGGTCCAATGGCCGGAAAATGGAATTCATCATCTTCACAAATAACTTTAGTTCACAAATATCTTTAGCAGAAAAATATGGATTACTTTTTTAAGTAAAAAATTAGAAGCAGTTGAAATATTAAAGTTTTTGTTGAAAAGGAATCAAATTGTAAAAATTCTATGTTTGAGAAGTGATAGAAGAGTCAAATATACTTCTACTTTTAATGAGTTTTGTGATGCTCCTCAACAAACTAGAATATCTGAGACGAATAACATATTGAAAATGAGTAGATGCGTGCTTAGTGAAAATAATGTAAAGTGATTGATTCATGTTTTGAATAGATGTTTCGTCTATGCAATAAAAGATATCATACTAGAATAGGTCTGTAGTGGAAAGAAGCCTTAAGATGTCAGACTAGAATAGTCCTGTAGTGGAATGAAGCTTTAAGTGCGCTGTTTCAGGATCTTAGGGTGTATAGCATTATATGCTCGTGTGTATGACAATTTGAAAAGAAAACTTGATAACAAAAGCACATAAATTTGGAGATTGAATATGTTGCTAAATTTTGAAGATTTAAGAGATTGCTAAACATGAGATTTGAAGAAATGTCATGAATTTCAAAATTTAAGCTATCGAGGACAATGACATGTGGAAACTCACCTCTTTAATGCAAAATTCTGATGTTGGAGGATGTCGAATGAGAGAGGCGAGATAAGGCTGAGAAGAAGATGGAGGCAAAATTCCAAAAGTATGTGAATACCTATAATGAGACCTAGAGAATGGCCAAGGCTTAGGAGATCTCCAATAAGGAGAAGTTCTTGTAGAAATTTCTAGATGTCCCCCTGCTTTTCAAAAAGGAGTTTGAGGGAGAGGTGTTAGAGATTATTGGTGTTGACCTCTGTCATTACTTTGAGCGGGGCAAAGAGCAAATTCACTTCCTCTATCCAAGTTGAATTTAACCAAATTGGACTTTCTTAAAGTTGTTTGCGATGGCCAGCTAGTAGATAAAGAGAAGACGACTCATTCAGAGCCTAAAGATTCTGCTCCCGCCAGGGACACCCAAGACGAGGGTTGAGCGACGACATGAGGCGAATATGGAGCCCCTCAATTGGAGGATGTCGTTGGGGAGGAGGTAATTCAGGAGGAGAATTGATGACCTGAGTTTTCTTATAATTTTTCTTAGCCCCTGGTGGCCTTTCGTCATATTTCATTGCCCATTCAGCTTTTTTGTTTTGTTTTTGAAAATGTTAAAACAGTTGCGCCCCTTGGGGTGCCTTTTATGTTAAATGCATTTGCTGTTATTCCCTTCCATAGTCATTTAAGTATGATTGTTCTTATAGCCTTTGGTTGGGGTATTTGTTAATATCACACTCTTACAAGGTATAACTCATGCTCGTCTCTTCCATAGTCATTTAAGTATGATTGTTCTTATAGTCTTTGGTTGGGGGTATTTGTTAATATCACACTCTTACAAGGTATAACTCATGCTCGTTACTTTCCTTGCAAGGGGAATAATAAGGATCACTTATGAGTGTTTAATGATTTGATTACTTCTAAGGACTACAAGGGTTCCTCTTGAGGACCCAATATTTTGACAACCTCTGAAGGTGGCAAGGATCTCACTTAAGGATATGACCTTTTGAACGCCTCTGAGGGCGGTAAGGATCCCGCTTAGGGATCCAGCATTTTCATCGCCTCATAAGGCGACAAGGATCCCACTTAGGGACCTAGCGTTTTGACCGCCTTTGAAATTCTGTTCTTGGGGATAGATGTTGGACACGATGTCTGAGACAATGTGTACAACTAAGTTTTGATAGTTTAACTTATACAAGATGTTTGCGAAAGTGTTTGAGAAATGTGGTGTGTTTAGAAAATATTTTGAAAGGAGAGTTTAACTTTGTAATGATTCTTGTACGAATGTATACAAAGTGTTTATCTCGTTTGATTTTGAAAGATGTTTAGAAAAATATAACTCGGCGATGATTCTGGTGCGAATGTATACCAAGTGGTGATTTTCTAAAAGATGTTTTGAAAAGTGTGAGGTGTGAAAAGTATTTTAAGCTGTGAGCAAGCATTTAAGAGTTATACCTAACCAAGGTCTTTATAGGTATTTCCTATCCTTAGGAGGATAAAACTATCCTTACTATTGAGAAGTAAGTAGTCTTATCCTTTGGATGTAAAGGGACATCGTGGGGTCGTCGATTGGTCATTGAAGGCAACATTTGTAAGGATACCTTAGCATTCAAAGAGAAGATCATCATTTAATCGTAGGCTACAACGAAGGGTCATCGAGGGACAAAGTCATATATTCGAAGGCAACGTTCGAGGGACAAGGTCATATATTCGAAGGCAACGTTCGAGGGACTATGATTTATCTTGTAGGGACATTGACCTTTTGATCGAAGGGACTATGACTTATCTGTTTAGGGATGATGATGATTTAATCGAAAGGGTCTTTGCTAAGGGTATCCCCACATTCGCGGGACATGACCGTAATATCGTAAGGCAACAAAGAGAGGGTTACCCTAGAGGTGCAAGTGTGGAAATGATTGGATTCAGATATATTATCTTGAATTAATTTATCTAAGTTCGATTATTTATCTTTCCATGCAATCCTATTAGCATACATGTAGACAGTTATATTCACAGTATGAAAAAATTAAAGTGCGAAAAATAAGACTACGCTATTACATGACTTCGGGATGGGGGGTACATAATTTAAAAGGGGATATAAAATATCTAAATCTTAATTAACGAGTACAAAATTAAAAGGGCATACAAAATAGCAAAACCTAATTAAACTAAAAAGAAAGAAATAAAAAAATATATATAATTAGATTTTTATTATTCAAAATAGCCCATTTTAATTAATTAAGTGATATATGAAAATTTAATTAATAAACTAGATTAAATTATATCCTAGTTTAAATAACTAATATAATATATTAATTAGAAAATTAATTAATAGGTTTTATTTTAATAATAAAAAAATAATGGTGAATTAATTATAGTGGAAAGGGAGTAAACATAGTAAAAACAACTGGCTTTTCTGGTTATAATCAAATTAAAATGTCGCCAGATGATATGGAGAAAACAACGTTCATCACACCATGGGACACTTTTTGTTATAAGGTGATGCCATTCGGTCTCAAAAATGTCGGTGCCACGTATCAAAGAGCTATGGTGACTTTGTTTCATGATATGATTCATCATGAGATTGAATGCTATGTTGATGACATGATAGCGAAGTCCCAAACAGAAGAGGGGCATCTGGTAGACTTAGCCAAGTTGTTTGACCGGTTGAGACAATTCAAATTGAGGTTGAATCCGAATAAGTGCACTTTCGGAGTGCGGTCCGGCAAGTTGTTGGCGTTTATTGTAAGTGAAAGAGGAATCGAGGTTGATCCTGCTAAAGCAAAAGTGATACAAGAAATGCCTGAACCGAGGACAGAAAAAGAGGTTCGTGGTTTCTTAGGTAGATTGAACTACATTTCACGGTTCATATCTCATCTAACAGCCACATGTGAACCCATATTCAAGTTGTTGAGAAAAGATCAAACGGTCAGGTGGAATAATGATTGCCAAGCGGCATTTGAAAAAATAAAAGAATATTTGCAGGAGCCTCCGATTCTGATGCCTCCTGTGGAGGGGCGACTATTAATCCTGTACTTGACAGTCCTCGAGGGGTCTATGGGGTGTGTACTGGGGCAGCATGACGAGTCTGGTCGAAAAGAGCATGCAATTTATTACCTTAGCAAAAAGTTTACCGACTGTGAAACAAGATATTCACTGCTTGAGAAAACTTGTTGTGCTTTGGCATGGGCTACTCGCCGACTGAGACAGTACATGCTGGTTCATACCACTTTGTTGATTTCCAAGATGGATCCGATCAAGTATATATTTGAGAAGCCAGCATTGACCGGACGGGTTGCAAGATGGCAAATGATTTTGACTGAATATGATATTCAGTACACTTCTCAAAAAGCAATAAAGGGGAGTGTATTGTCTGATTACCTCGCCCAGCAACCCATTGAGGATTATCAACCGATGAAATTTGAGTTCCCTGATGAGGACATCATGTTTCTCAAATCGAAAGATTGTGAGGAACCTATCCCGAAGGAGGGGCATGACCCTGAGTCTGAATGGATTCTGATGTTTGATGGGGCCGTTAACGTGAATGGTAGCGGAGTTGGCGCTGTTTTGGTTACGCCGAAGGGATCCCATATTCCTTTTGTTGCCCGGCTAACATTTGAATGCACCAACAATGTGGCTGAATACGAAGCTTGTATCTTGGGTGTCGAAGAGGCGATTGATTTGCGAATCAAGAACCTTGTTATTTATGGAGATTCAGCTTTGGTTGTGAACCAGGTTAACGGGAAATGGCTTACGCATCAATCCTATTTAATTCCGTACCGGGATTATACGAGGAGATTGTTGACGTTCTTCACCAAGGTGGAATTACGCCATGTGCCGAGGGAAGAAAATCCTTTAGCAGATGCCTTGGCTACTCTGGCCGCTTTGATTAAAATGCAGTGGTGGAATCAAGTTCCTAGTGTTGAGGTGGGACGGCTGGATAGACCGGCTTATGTGTTTGTTGTCGAAACAGTGCCTGATGATGAAAATCCGTGGTATTATGACATCAAGCGTTATCTGGAGACCCAAGAGTATCCTGAGGGAGCGTCTAAGAAGGACCGAAAGACTCTGAGGAGGTTGGCCATGGCGTTCTATCTGAATAAAGATGGGGTTTTGTACAAGAGGAATTTTGATTGGGTTTTGCTCAGATGTGTCGATGACAAAGAAGCAAGTCAATTGATGAAAGAGGTGCACGAGGGATCGTTTGGTACCCACGCCAGTGGGAATGCGATGGTGAAAAAGTTGCTAAGGACTGGATATTACTGGATGACAATGGAGGCTCAGTGTTTCAACTTCGTGCGGAAATGTCATAAATGCCAGATTTATGCTGACAAGGTGGACGTGCCTCCAAATCCGTTGAGTTTGATGTCGTCTTCGTGGCCGTTTGCTATGTGGGGTATTGATATGATCGGAAAGATCGAGCCTACGACTTCAAATGGGCACCGGTTCATATTAGTGGCTATTGATTACTTCACCAAGTGGGTGGAAGCGGCGTCTTATGCAAACGTGACGAAACAGGTCGTGGCCAAGTTCCTGAAAAGAGACATCATTTGCAAATATGGGGTTCCCGAAAGAATCATTACTGATAATGGTTCTAATCTCAATAACAAGATGATGGTAGAACTGTGCCGGGAGTTCAAGATCGAGCATCACAACTCTTCTCCTCATCGGCCAAAGATGAATGGGGCGGTCGAGGCAGCTAATAAGAATATTAAGAAGATTGTGCAAAAAATGGTCGTGACCTATAAGGATTGGCACGAGATGTTGCCGTTTGCATTGCACGGGTATCGAACCTCAGTGCGTACATCTACTGGGGCAATACCTTTCTCGCTTGTGTATGGGATGGAAGCTGTGCTACCAGTTGAGGTCTAGATTCCGTCATTGAGAGTCCTGATGGATGTGAAGTTGGAAGAGGCAAATAAATATTTAGTCTAATTGATCTTTTAATTTAATAGTCTATTTAAATCCTTTAAAAAAAATAATTGAATTGTTTATTTATATATGTTCAAATAAAATAGACTAAGTAGGCTAGTAGGCCAACAAGGCCTTCGAAAAAGGCAAACCCAAACTTAAAAATAAGTCTATGACAAACTATGGGCAAAATTTGGCTTTAGATTTTTTAGCAGGCCAAACTTAGGTTTGACAAAGCCTAACTCGACCCAACATATTCCTACCCTACCTGCAAGTGGGATATGGAATAGGCTGGAGACATTGTTCATGGTAATCGTCATCTCATAAAATGGAAGATGAAATGTAGATGTCTCCCTATTCCATTAATATACCAAAGCAAATAACAATGGGGCGTCAAACATCATAAGCGCATTATCCATTAACGACACTAGGCCAATATCATCCACCAGTGTCCTAACCTCCCCCAACATCTGCACTGACGAGGATTTCTTCAAATTCAGACCATGAGCAAAACCCTTTAATGGGATGGAGTCCTATAACAATTAAAGCATAAACCATTAGTTACTTTCAATTAACCACTAATACATTAAATTAAATTAAATTAAATTAAATTGTTTATACCTTTCTCAGCCACAATCTGAAGGTAACATGATCGACACACCCTGTTAGCAATATAAGGTCGAAGGACCCTCCACAGACCCCTCATCTTCGGGACCATCATGAATGTCACATGTATCAGTCTAATCAGGCACCTCTACACATGCCTCTAACTCAATATGACCGAACCAACAACATGTGCCTTTGGCTCAACATGATCGGGCACAACAACATTTGCCTCCTCACATCGCCTATAAAGCGTCTGAATCTACCTCATATATGATGGATAGTGCATGGTCTGCGATTTTTTTTAATCCTCCTACAGTGAGAACTAGCGGGAGCTACTATATGTGCCCTAATGCGTAAATGACCATCAACATCATCTTCGCGGTCTCCGCTAGAGCTCTATACAATAATGTCGCTCAATCTAGGTATGATTCTACCATCTTTTCTTCTTCATCTCACTAAAAACAAATATATTAAACAAAAATTACCAACCGAGTTTTGTAAGATTTTCCGCGTCACCCCTACAACTACCAGATTTTCACTAATATCTAGCGTCATGAAAAATTTCACCTAATATTTTAACAAATCTAATATAATCCTATACATTTATACTGAATTTGTTAAGAAACGTGATACAATACAAAATAATTGACACAGGGTCTTATATAAATCAAGTATAAATGCATACATTTAATTCATTTATATCAAAATTTATATGATTTTGAATAAAATCGAATATTCATTTATAAAATGCAAAAAAAAAAAAAGTTTTCCTACTTATATATCCAAACAATTTCACACAAATATGAAATGTTTTAAAGCTTTTAAAAAACCAAAAATATTTAATTTAATTTAATTTTTGTTAAAAAGATATTTGGGTCATTTCATCCAAGGTGTGTGATGTCATTGTAATGGGGCATAGGAAGAAGTAAAATTGTAAAAGAAACGGGCCGGGTCAGCCTAATTAGCTTAAGAATATTGCACCGAAACAAAATACACATATTACATATAACTCAAGGAAAATTTTACCTTGTACCCCTACAATTAACCCCATACCCCTACAAAAATTTAAAAATTCCCATTTTACCCTTAATTGGTTTGAACCAATTTACCATTTCATTTTTACCATTCGATTGAAAATTGCAAAAATTACACTTTCACACCCCTCGCACCGGAACTCCTGCAAAAAGACTTCCGGTATGTATTTTTCCAAACCGGAAGACTTTAGGAAAGACTTCCGGAACACAAAAAAAGCAAACCGGAACACTTAAGGAAAGAGTTCCGGTTCATATAAAAAAAATTTTCAAAAAAATTTGCATACCGGAACTCTTCTCCAAAGAGTTCCGGTATGCATTATGTGTGTTCCGGAAGTCTTTCCTAAAGTCTTCCGGTACGTTTTTTTTTTAATTTTTTTTTTTACAGAAATGGAAAATCTTCCCAAAATATGTGTAGATACTACTGATGCGTTTATGACGACAGAAAGATTTGGTACACGAGAAGAGGTTATCAGATGGATTAAAAAGGTTGGAATCGACAATAAAGTAACTGTTATTATCAGTCGTTCAGATACTGAAACGGGGAAGAGAGGGAGAAGTAACAAAATAATATTTGGTTGTGATAAAGGTGGGAAACACAAGATTAGTGATAGTGGTACCCAAAGTGCGTCCAAGAAATGTGGATGTCCATTTAAAATCAGGTCGACTCCGGCGAAAGATGGATCTGGTTGGAAGATTGATGTAAAATGTGGGTTACATAATCATGTTTTACCTGATAGATTAGAAGGTCATTCGTTTATTGGTAGGTTGACCACAGATGAGAAGCAACATGTCGCTGATTTGGCAAAGAGACATGTAGCACCTAGAAACATTTTGCTTTCCTTGCAAGACAAGTTTCCTGAGAATGTCACTCGGATTACGCAAGTATACAAGAATAAGAGTGTGATAGAAAAAGAGATAAGAGGTCCAAGGAGTGAGATACAACATTTGTTTAAGCTTATTGAGGATGCAGGATATGTGTATTGGAGTAGAAAACAGGATGACTCGGAAGTGGTGAGAGAGATATTTTGGGCACATCCTGATTCAGTTAAGTTGTTGAATATATTTCCGATTGTGTTAGTTATGGATAGCACCTACAAGACAAACAAATATAGACAACCTTTGTTTGAAATTGTTGGCATGACATCGACTGAGTTGACTTTTGCTGTTGGATTTGCGTATATGGAGTCTAAGCAAACAGAGAATTTTTGCTGGGTACTGGAGAAATTAAAAGAGTTGTTTGTGAAGAAAGACATGTGTCCACAAGTGATTTTGACAGATAGAGATCTTGCTTTGATGAAAGCAATTGAAGTTGTGTTTCCCAACTCGATTAATTTGCTATGTAGATTTCACATTAACAAAAACGTTGGTGCCAAATGCAAACAACATGTGGTGAATGACCTGCAAAAGACGATAGACACATTATGGATGGAAGTTGTCTGGGCTAGTGATGAGGTTGAGTATGGTCAGCGGTTGCATCAACTTGAGCAAGCATGTGTTGATTATAATGGATTTATTAATTATGTGAAAGACACATGGTTGACTCCACATAGGCATAGATTTGTTGGAGCATGGATTAATCGAGTCCTACATTTGGGTAACACAACGACTAATCGGTACGTCTTATAATTTTGTATGTGTTATTTTTATATCTGATATTATTTTTATGTTTTTTTTATGTGTTATTTTGAATATTTGATATTTTTAATATTTGATATTTTCAATATCTAATGGTATTTTTTATATCTGATATTTTTAGGGTTGAATCTGCTCATTGGAAGTTAAAGCAGATGTTAGGAAACAGTATAGGTGACATGGTCAAATGTTGGGAAGCAATGAATAACAACTTGAGGTTACAGCTGGGAAACATTAGAGCTTCATTTCAAAAGAGTTTTTACGAAGTTGAGCATGCGCACGTAAGTCCCTTTTATGGTTATTTGCGTGGTTCGGTATCTCGAGCTGCTTTGAGACGTATTGCTGAAGAGTTATTGAGAGTTGATTATGTTGGAACTAACAGGAAAATATGTGGTTGTACTCTTAGAACATCATATGGGTTACCTTGTGCTTGTGAGTTAGGAAGATACAGAGTAGGTGGTATACCGATACCCATTGATGCTGTTCATGTTCATTGGAGGAAACTAACTATGGAAGTTGAGTTAGAGATAGGTGAAGATGATGGATCAGAGGTGGATATGACGGCTGCAATGGATGAGTTGTGGAGACAATTTAGGTCATTAGATGTTATTGGGAAAAGGGCATTAAGGAGTAGGGTATGTGAACTAGCATACCCAACAATGACAACATTGTGTCCACCACCTGAGAAAATAAAAACCAAAGGAGGAGTGAAGAAGAAAGGAAAAAACCAGCAGATTATGATGTTTATAGGGAACGGATACCTCTCTAGGAGCATCACGATGGGGAGGGACCAACCGTGGATGGGAAACACGATAATACCACTCCAGATAACCGTCTTCTACCTCAGATGGAGTGGTGGCCACGGAAGATGAACCGATCACATCGACAACACTCTGATGGTAACTGATCCAATCAACATCAATATCTGTCGCCATCATACAATCCAGAGGCGGGGATGGAACATACTGCCTATACCCGAACTGACGTAAACATCTATCAGGCAAGTTTGGAACAACTGTTTCACCCCACTTCAAACAGCCCCTGTAAAGACACATCTCATCAAATACACGCCATGCTCTATGATCCTCAAATGGTCACCAGATGACGTCGGTAGGTGTCAGCTCGTCCAAAATAGGTCGTAAATCATCGACCTTCAGGACTCCCTGTCTATACGACCATCTCATCGCTCGGGGAAGACCATAGTTTCCAGCAGGACTCCAATTCTCCCCTCTTTTTCCAACAGTTGGAAAATACTCGTGAATCCAACACTGTTACAAAATAAAAACATAATAAATAAAACAAATTAAGTTACAATATTTTATAAAATGAATCCAACACTTAATTAACAAAATTAAATTATATACCTGTAGGAGAGTAGGATATCCACCTAGCTGTTTGCAACTATACATGGACGCATCTCCAAGATATCGGTAGAGGGTAACTACTGCAGCTGCTCCCCAACTATATCCTGAACATCCATCCAAGTCCCTAAACAGGAGGAGGTATCGTGCCTCTACAAGTGTAAAGGTCTTATCAGCAAATATGGTGGAACCCACCAACATCAATAAATATGCTCTAGTCGCATATGCCCAGCTGGAAGCAGCCCTATGATGTACGAATATATCATATAACCACTCCAACTTGTAATACGACCCCCTGCAGCTCCGAACATGTGACTGTGCCTGACCCTGTGACACTCCTAGGTAGTCAACAGCAAGTTCAACAGCTAGCTCTTTAGTCACATCCTGAGGACTCCAAAAGATACCCCTAATGGGCAAGTGAAGTAGACATGCGACATCATCTAAAGTAATGCTCATTTCACCAAACGTCATGTGAAATGAAGATGTCTCTAGATGCCATCTTTCCACAAATGCAGAGACAAGATTTGTGTCTATCTTGTTCAGACTTGTTCTCTACAGTGAAGCTAAACCGGATCTAGATACCCAACTCTCCATCTGTGGTGGAAGAGCCAATGGAACCCTAGAAGTCAACTTCAGTCCATGTCCGGCAACCTTCAACTCTTTTTTTGGTCCTCTTTCCTAAAAACAATTAAAACACATATTAGAAAACAAATTATAAAATATTCAACTATTATTCATTTTCAAATATAGCCTGTTTACTTACCTCACCGAACCATATATGTCGAGCAACATGATGCTCGTACTTCACCAAAAGAGACGTATCGTACGGCCCTCCTGGATATCCAGTCGGCTCAGCTGCAGCTGCAGATGAAGATGCACCCCGGTCTAACGTGCGGACTGGAATCCGACCATCTGCACCTCTTCTTCGAACCACTGCAAAAATAATGTTAAAAAAAATAATTAAAATTAAAAAAAAAAAAAAAACGTACCGGAACACTTCCAAGAAGAGTTCCGGTTAGCAAAAAAAACAAAAAGCCTTCCGGAATACTTTCTTAAAGAGTTCCGGTATACATCAACCAAACCGGAAGTCTTGAAGAAAGTGTTCCGGTATACAAGTATACAAACCGGAAGACTTTCTAAAAGACTTCCGGTTCAGTGTCCATTATAGACAACAAACCGGAACTCTTTAGAGAAGTGTTCCGGTATACAAATATCCAAACCGGAAGACTTACTCTTAAGTGTTTCGGTATACAATGCAAAAACGCCAAATATTTGTCTTCTCCGGAAGTCTTCAACGAAAATGGTAAAAAAAATTTGAAAGGAGAAATATACCCTATTTATATGAGGGTATTTTGATAAAAAAAATTTAATGTAGGGGTATGGGTACAATTGTAGGGGTATAGGGTAAAATTTTCTAACTCAAGATTATACATACCAACACAGTCATTTTAGGGTTTGGCTTGTTACGCAGCTATGGGGAGGAGTAAGCATCTATCTATCATCTTTTGTGTTTCTGCGTTTTCGTTTTATCTCTATATGATTTTTTTCTGAAATGATTCAAATATCGCTGTTGCACATTCATGGCATGTTTTTTGATATCTCAATTTATCACTAATTTTTCCTGTAAATTTTACCGGAATATTTTCAATATTTTACGTGAATTGTGATCATCTTTGGGTTCTGGTTTAGTTATTATGTTTCATTATCGTTGCTTTTAGTGATGGTGATTGGTTTAATATTTAGGACCTGCTAGGTGTTACAGACAGATCAAGAACAAGCCATACCCAAAGTCACGTTTCTGTCGTGGTGTTCCTGATCCTAAGATCAGAATTTATGATGTCGGCATGAAGAAGAAAGGTGTTGACGAGTTTCCTTTCTGTGTGCATCTTGTTAGTTGGGAAAAGGAAAATGTATCAAGTGAGGCATTGGAAGCTGCTAGGATTGCCTGCAACAAGTACATGTCGAAATTTGCCGGAAAGGATGCATTCCACTTGAGGGTCAGAGTGCATCCGTTCCATGTTCTTAGGATCAACAAGATGCTCTCGTGTGCTGGAGCTGATAGGCTTCAGACTGGTATGAGAGGAGCTTTTGGAAAGCCACTTGGAACATGTGCTAGGGTTGCTATTGGTCAGGTGCTTCTTTCCGTCCGATGCAAGGACAACAATAGCCATCATGCACAGGAGGCACTCCGTCGTGCTAAGTTCAAGTTCCCTGGTCGTCAAAAGATCATCGTCAGCAGGAAGTGGTATGTAGACTGTATGCTTTTTTATCCAAACATGAAGACTTTCATTTGAATTATGTTTTATATGCTTTGTATTAAAAAACTTGTCTTTTATTCATTGCCATCATGTTTCTAGTTGGTTTCGGTTAGACACCATTGCAATTGAGTATTTGAATAGTTCTTTTGTTCTGTTATTCATCATAGTATTTAATTTTTGCAGGGGTTTCACCAAGTTTAACCGAGTCGATTACCTCAAGTACAAATCAGAGAACAGGATTTTGCCTGATGGTGTGAATGCTAAGGTAATTGGTGCCTCCTGTGGATCTTCTCATACATATTTGACAATACAACACTACCAAGTTGTTTTGTTGCTCAGGATATTTTTTAATTTTCAAAGCTTGGATCTGTATTTATGTGCAACTGTTTGCGGTTGATATGTCTGAGTCGTTAAATTTAATTTTTCCTTGTGGTTTTGCAGCTTCTTGGGTGCCATGGACCATTGGCGAATCGTCAACCTGGGAGAGCTTTTATTGATGCTAGTACTCCTACTTCTTAGGTGGTCTGTTTTTTTGGAACAATTGTCTTTCACTATAATAGTTGTGTAGGATCGGTTTTGAATCTCTATATCTTTTGCCTCTAACATTAATTCATTTTTGCCTCTAACATTAAATCATGCCAGATTCTTTTTAGTATTCGCGAATTACCTTTACTAAATCATGCCGGATTGTTTTTGTATTCGCGAATAACGACTGAATGGCTCTTAATAGTTTAAATTTCTGTTGCTCTTATTCCATCTGTTTAAATTCATGCAACTATATTCAGCAACAAAATATACACAACCATGCTCATGAATGAAAAATTTGAGCATCGAAACAGTACTTTGCACACAATATCTCCATTGCACAAATGATGAAAATGTAGTAGACATTGAGTTCCCCACTATTCATGGAAAATTTATTGCAATCTAAGGAGGTATTGAACTCTCATCAAAGAACGAGTGAAAGTTGCATATGCAGATTTAACCACTGAATAATGCAAGACTGCAACAAACAAACTAAACAATTTGAAGGCCACACCCACTTTATGTTTGAAGCAATTGATAGATCAATTTTTGAAACCGTTCGTCAGAATTGGTTGAACATATGTTAACTTCCACAAAAAGGCATCACAATCATCTTCAAGGATTATTCTTGTAGGGTATTTAATGAAGAAAAAGGCTTAATAATGCTAACTTAAATGTCTTGTAATAGAATGTTTGCGATATTTACCCAGTTTGGATGGTCCTTATGTCAAATTCACTGACTAAGTGAAGGGAAAACAACATAGAGAAGTGACTCCCATCAAGAATTCTTCGATAGCAGTTGACAACAGCAACTGATGCACTCGAATATACGTGGTCACATTAATCCCTTAATCCCGGGTCCAATGGCCGGAAAATGGAATTCATCATCTTCACAAATAACTTTAGTTCACAAATATCTTTAGCAGAAAAATATGGATTACTTTTTTAAGTAAAAAATTAGAAGCAGTTGAAATATTAAAGTTTTTGTTGAAAAGGAATCAAATTGTAAAAATTCTATGTTTGAGAAGTGATAGAAGAGTCAAATATACTTCTACTTTTAATGAGTTTTGTGATGCTCCTCAACAAACTAGAATATCTGAGACGAATAACATATTGAAAATGAGTAGATGCGTGCTTAGTGAAAATAATGTAAAGTGATTGATTCATGTTTTGAATAGATGTTTCGTCTATGCAATAAAAGATACCAGACTAGAATTGGAATGAAGCCTTAAGATATCATACTAGAATAGGCCTGTAGTGGAATGAAGCCTTAAGTGTGCTATTTCAGGATCTTAGGGTGTATAGCATTATATGCTCGTGTGTATGACAATTTGAAAAGAAAACTTGATAACAGAAGCACATAAATTTGGAGATTGAATATGTTGCTAAAGTTTGAAGATTTAAGAGGTTGCTAAACATGAGATTTGAAGAAATGTCGTGAATTTCGAAATTTAAGCTATCGAGGATAATGACATGTGGGAACTCACATCTTTAATGCAAAATTTTGATGTTGGAGGATGTCGATCGAGAGAGGCGAGATAAAGCTGAGAAGAAGATGGAGGCAAAATTCCAAAAGTATGTGAATACCTATAATGAGACCTAGAGAATGGCCAAGGCTGAGGAGATCTCCAATAAGGAGAAGTTCTTGCAGAAATCTCTAGATGTCCCCCTGCTTTTCAAAAAGGAGTTTGAGGGAGAGGTGTTAGAGATTACTGGCGTTGACCTCTGTCATTACTTTGAGCGGGGCAAAGAGCAAATTCACTTCCTCTATCCAAGTTGAATTTAACCAAATTGGACTTTCTTAAAGTTGTTTGCGATGGCCAGCTAGTAGATAAAGAGAAGACGACTCATTCAGAGCCTAAAGATTATGCTCCCGCCAGGGACACTCAAGACGAGGGCTGAGCGACGACATGAGGCAAATATGGAGCCCCTCAACTGGAGGATGCCGTCGGGGAGGAGGTAATTCAGGAGGAGAATTGATGGCCTGAGTTTTCTTGTAATTTTTCTTAGCCCCTGGTGGCCTTTCGTCATATTTCATTGCCCCTTCGGCTTTTTTGTTTTGTTTTTGAAAATGTTAAAACAGTTGCGCCCCTTGGGGCGCCTTTTATGTTAAATGCATTTGTTGTTATTCCCTTCCATAGTCATTTAAGTATGATTGTTCTTATAGCCTTTGGTTAGGGGTATTTGTTAATATCACACTCTTACAAGGTATAACTCATGCTCGTCTCTTCCATAGTCATTTAAGTATGATTGTTCTTATAGTCTTTGGTTGGGGGTATTTGTTAATATCACACTCTTACAAGGTATAACTCATGCTCGTTACTTTCCTTGCAAGGGGAATAACAAGGATCACTTATGAGTGTTTAATGATTTGATTGCTTCTAAGGACTACAAGGTTCCTCTTGAGGACCCAACATTTTGACAACCTCTGAAGGTGGCAAGGATCTCACTTAAGGATATGACCTTTCGACCGCCTCTGAGGGCGGTAAGGATCCTGCTTAGGGATCCATCATTTTCATCGCCTCATAAGGCGACAAGGATCCCACTTAGGGATCTAGCGTTTTGACCCCTTTGAAATTCTGTTCTTGGGGATAGATGTTGGACACGATGTCTGAGACAATGTGTACAACTAAGTTATGACAGTTTAACTTATACAAGATGATGAAGCAGAAAAGCAATAAAGAACACAATAATTGTTTATCCAGATCAATGTAAACCATGAAGGTGAGAAAACACAAGAAAAGGGGTTGAATTGTGTTGGTTTTTTCTTCTTCTAAGGATTTTTCTTCTTCTGCTTTTGATTGATCTTAATCAGATTCTGAACACTTAGTTCAGAGTCTGAATCAGAATCACTTCAAATTCAGATCTCTTAAATATCCTTCTCAGATTCTGAAACAGAATCTGACTCAGAGATATACAAATAGTAGCAGCGGAAAATAGTTCAGAAGTAGGTAAAGTAAAGAAAAGACACAAGTGGTTATCCTGGTTCCTCTCACGACTTGAGAGTAGTACAGTTCCCCTGTACTTCCAAGGGATTTTCACTATAACCAAACTGATTACAAATGCTCAAACACCAAGCAAGAGACTTACAATGCTCAAACCCTCAAGTAAGAGACTTCTATGCTCAAGCACACAAGCAAGAGACTTCCAATTCCCAAACCCTAAAGTACGAGGCTTCTATTCTCAAGCACATAAGCAAGAGAATTCAAATGCTCAAACACTAAAATAAGAGACTTCTAACTCTATAACAAACTGTTAAGAGATTTGGTTAAAACTACACTTGATATGCAATCAAAGGTGTAGATAGAATACAACTTGTTAAAACTCTTAAGACTTTCAAAACTTCTAAAATATACACAATGATAAGAGGTTATAAGTTTATCTAATTTGATCGAGTAACTTCTCTTTGAATTGTCAAGGTTCAAAGTCTTGTATTACAGTGTATTAGTCTTTTTCTTCAAGCCCATCCGCTCCTTCGTAAATAGAAAGAAAAGAGACGTTGGAAGACTTTCACCAAAAGGTTGGATAACCTTTGTACTTTGATTGGACACATCAACAAAGCACCTTTCTGCAAGAGGAATTATCATTGAAGCTCAGACAAGAACGAAGATATGTTTCCTTAAGTCTTCACCGAACAAAATACCTCTGAGACTGTTAGAGATTCCTCGATTGAAGAGACAAAACAACCTTTATAGGTTGACTTTCTGTAGATTGTAATCTTTAGTGGTTGATCTCTTCAGAGTTTGCTTCTTGGCTTCTGAAGCTTCAGAGTCTGGATCACCAGAGACTGGCTTTCTTCAGAGTTGACTTCTTCAAAGTCTGGATCTTCCTCTAGAGCCAAAGTCTTCAGAAGAGATCTTTAGAGCCAGAGTCTGAACTTCATATTCAAAATCTTCAAGCTTCTCTTCATTTGTTCTTAGTTTTATAAACATGCGTACTTGAACAAATGTTAGAATACCCATTTGTTCTTTAAATACTTTGTTATCATCAAAATCCAAGGGATATGGTACCAACCAATTTTTCCCCAACAATCTTCCCCTTTTCATGATGGCAAACATAAGTATTTAAAAACAATAGTTGTTAATTTAATTAATATGTTGACTTCAGAGTCTGAGGTTTGTAAGCTCCCCTAGTGTCTGATAGTCCAAAGGGTGAGGTTTATAAGCTCCCCCTAAGTCATATCTAGCTTAGTTAAATTCCTTTTAATCGTAACCTTAAGATATTAAATACCTCATTATCTTTCTCCCCCTTTTGTCGTCAACAAAAAGTAAAATGAGGAAAATAAAAGATTCCGAAGAAAAACAAATTTTGGGAAATAATCAGGTATGAGTAAAAATAGTGAAAATCAAGATTTGTCCTCCCCTTTAGTCATCAGTTAAAGAAAACATGCAAGAAAAAACAATGTGATGTTTAATCAGTGACTTAACTGATTGGAAAAGATTTTGTCGAACATGAGATATTCCAACCTATTATGAGCCTATGAGACATAGTAGTCAAACCTTGGAAAGGGAGTCTGAAGACCAACAAAGTATCTCTCTCTTGATTCCATTGGTGCATATTAAACCATATAGATTTCTCTTTTTCCCATTTTCCCTATAAAAGTCAGTTTAGAACATGCAAGAATACATTCCTCCTTCTCTCTTTAAACTTCTTTCTTGATTAGAATGAGCAAATCATGTGAAAATACAAAGATTGGCTCCTTAGAAGAAGTTCAGAAGGCTTTGAAGGTTCAGAAAGATGACTGTATCAACTCTTCCAAAGATCCTGGAACTTCTGCTGGAGTAACTAGGGTTGGGAGAACATCAGAGACAAGGACGAAGAACCCCAAGAAGAATGAATCATATGATAATGAGTGGGATGAGGACTACAAGAACTTCCTCATGTCATGAGGGTGGTCTGATGACCAAGTCGAGTAGCTTTATAAATTGCTCTTTTAATTTTCAAAGGCTCGTAATCCTTTCTCATTGAATAAAAATAGATCTTTTCACATAACTTTGTTTAAAACTATTTCCAACCATCAAAGTCATGTGTGTGTGGTGAATTAATTTTAAAAAATTGCACAAACTTACACTAACTCATGTCCAATGAGATTGTTAAAACATGATTTTATTTTACCAAACATAATATCTCAACATTGATATAGCTCAGAGATAGAGAAAATAAGCACAAACTGAAAACTTAACAAATATAAGACTAGATCAAAATGTTTTTCAGATTTGTGACACATAAGTGGACAACATACAAAAAAGATTGTTTCAATAGAAAAATCACTTATATGCCATTAGAAACATTTAGCCAAGTTCTGAGCATCAGAGACTGAGATGCTCCAGAAGTTATTATACATCAAAAGTTGTTCACAACTTTTGATCATAGTAGCTTCTGATCATCATCAGACTCTGATCCTTCATTCAGAAGCAAGCACTAATCTTCTAAAAAATGCATATTCAGATTCTTTTTAATGAAATCAAATCTTTCTATTGTAAGAGGCTTGGTAAATATATCAGCCCATTGATAATCTATATCAATAAAATGTATATCTATTAAACCTTTCTGAACATAATCACTAATAAAATGATGTTTTATTTCCATGTGCTTGGCTCTAGAATATTGAACTAGATTTTTTGTTAAACAAATTGCAACAATATTATTACAGAAGATAGGAATACTACTTCCACTAATCTGATAATCTTCCAACTAATATTTCATCCAGATGAGCTGTGTGCAACATTTAGTAGTTGATATGTATTATGCTTCTGCTGTGGACATAGCAATAGTTGCATGTCTTTTACTAGCCCAGGATATTAGGTTTTCACCTATGAATTGACAGTTTCCACTTGTGGATTTCCTTTCAATTCTATCCCCAGTATGGCCAGTATCACAAAATCCAACTAGCTTGTAATATAGGGATTTTATATAAAGCAACCCTAGATTAGTTATTCCCTCCAGATACATTAAGATCCTCTTAACAATAGTTAAATAATTCTCCGTATGATCTGATTGGAATCTTACACACATGCATACACTAAACAAAATATCTGGCCTAGAAGCTATTAAGTAGAGTAAGGAGATAACATACCTCTATACAACTTCTGACATACTTTAGAGCTTCCTTCCTCTTTGTTTAGATTGCATGTTGGATGCATATGAGTGTTCATGACTTTGCAGTCACCAAGCTTGAACTTCTTCAAAATTTCTTTTGTATATTTTGACTGATGAACATAAACTACATCCTTGATTTGGTTGATTTGAATTCCAAGGAAGAACTTCAATTCCTCTATCATGCTCATCTCAAGTTCAACTTGCGTTATCTTAGAAAACTCCTTGCAAAGAGTAGCATTAGTAGAACCAAAAATAATATCATCTACATACACCTGAACAATTAAGATATCATTTTCAATGTTTTTCTGAAGTGTTTAGTATCAACTTGCCCTTTTTGGAAATAATTTTCTAAAAGAAAGTTACTTAGTCTCTCATACCAAGCTCATGGAGTCTGTACGAGTCCATAAAGTGACTTCTTAAGTTTAAAAATATGTTTTGGATAGATTGAATCCTCAAATCCAGGTGGTTGTTTTACATATACTTCTTCAGAAATGACACCATTTAAAAATGCACTCTTAACATCCATTTGATATAGAATGATGTCATGATTAATAACATAGGAGAGAAGTAACCTGATTACCTATAACCTTGCAACTGGTGCAAAGGTTTTAGAGAAATGTATACCTTTTTGCTGACTATAACCTTGAACTACCAGTTTGGCTTTGTTTATTATCACTTCTCCTTGATCATTAAGCTTGTTTATGAACACCCATTTTGTTCCAATGATGTTATTCTAATGAGGTATGGGTACAAGATCCCATACATCATTCTATTGAAACTGATTCAGTTCTTCTTGCATGTATATAATCCATCCATCATCAGATGAGGCTTCATCAACAAAAGTTGGTTCAATCATGGAGATAAGCCCCAACATTGAATGCTCCTCTCTAAATGCAGATCTTATTTTCAGAGGATTATCTTTGTTTCTAATGATTAGCTCTTATGGATGAGAAGACTTGTACTTAAAGGTTTTTCTGGATTATGCAGCTTCTTGAGAGCCATAAAGAGCTTATTCCGAACTTACTTCCTTTAAATGTGTTTCAGAAGTTGAGTTTGGTTCTACATCTCCAACTTATGAACATCTAGCTTCTGAAGCTCTAGCTTCTGAACATTCAACTTCTGAAGGAATTATAGCTTATGATCCACAAGCTTTTGGAGAGACTTATGATATATGAAAATTTGAAAAAATTTCACCTACCTATGACATTTTGTTATCTGGCTCTTTGCCATAAAATTTGATATGTATAGACTCTTCAACCATTTTAGTTTCAGAGTTATGCACCCTGTATGTCTTTCAACATTCAGAGTATCCTAAAAAGATAACCTTTTAAGCTTTGGCATCAAATTTCTTTAGATAGAAATTATTATTTAAGTACATCCAAACTAATGAAAATAAGAAATGTTAGATTTTCTTCCTTTGAATAACTCATATGCAATTTTGTTCAGAATGGGTATGCTATAGATCCTATTCTAAATATAACATATCGTGTTTACAGCTTCTGCCCATAACTACTTAGGTAAGTTATTTTCATGAATCATGGTTCTGGCTATTTCTTGCAAGGATCTACAACTCCATTTTGCTGTTGAGTTCTATGAGAAGAGGACTCATGAAATGTACATCCAAACTGATGAAAATAAGAAATGTTAGGTTTTCTTCCTTTGAAAAGCTCATATGCAGTTTTGTTCAGAATGACTATGATGTAGATCTTGTTCTGAACATAACATACTGTGTTTACAACTTCTTCCCACAAGTACTTACGTAAGTCATTTTCATGAATCATGGTTTTGGCCATTTCTTGCAAGGATCTGTTCTTTCTCTCTATAACTCCATTTTGTTGTAGAGTTCTAGGAGAAGAGGATTCATGGAGGATTCCATATTTTTCATAATTTTTTTTAAAGGTTCATTTTTAAATTCTCCTTCATGATCACTTCTCACTTTTAAATTTTTTGACCCTTTTTCATTTTGTACTTGTATGCAGAAGACACTAAACACATCATATGATTAATCTCTGGTTCTAAGGAATTTAACCCAAGTTCATCTACTAATGTCATTAATTATGACAAGTCTATATTTCTTCCCATTGATTGATGCGGTACTTACAGGACCAAACAAATTAATGTGAATCAGTTCTAAAGATCCGAAGGTAGATACATAGTTCTTTGTTTTAAAAGAGGTTTTGTTAATTTTACAAATTTGGCATGATCCACATAGAGCGTTTGAATGATAGTTAAAATCTAACAGTCCTTTAACAAGTTTTAACTTATTAAGCTTGGAGATTAATCTCCAATTAGCATGACCTAACATTCCGTGCTAGACCCCCTTCACAAATAGAAGGCAAAGTACCTTCTGATCAGCCAATTCAGAAAAATTAATTTTGTAAATGTCATACGGTGAACTGGCTTGGGGTATTTTGCTTTTTATCGCAATGTCGCGGATAGCAAGAGTCGCCACCGACTTTTCTTTTATCCAATAAGGAAAGGTGGAAAAGAACAGGAAAGACCTCAATAGATTTAGGGTTCGGGAGGTACATTATACAAAGGGAAGGTATTAGCACCCTTTGTATCCATGGTCATCCATGGGCTCTTAATTGCTGGATCACTTATATTTTTGTCTGAAAAGTGTTGGTGAATTGTTTAAAAATGTTTCGAAAAGAGAGTTTAACTTTGTAATGATTCTCGTATGAATGTATACAAAGTATTTATCTCGTTTGATTTTGAAAAACAGTTTAGAAAAATATAACTTGGTAATGATTCTAGTATGAATGTATACCAAGTGGTGATTTTCTAGGACTTGCAAAGTGTGAGGGGTGGAAAATGTTTTAGGTTATGATCCAGTAATTGAGAGTTATACCTTCCTAAGGTCGTTATGGGCATTTCCTATCCTTATGAGGGTAAAACTGTCCTTACTATTGAGAAGTAAGTAGTTTTATCCTTTGGATGTAAAAGGGTCATTGTAGGGTCATCGATAGGTCATTGAAGGCAACGGTTGTAAGGATACCTTAGCATTCGAAGGGACGATCATCATTTAACCGTAGGCTACACCGAAGGGTCATCGAGGGACAAAATCGTATTTTCGAAGGCAACATCCGAGGGACCATGATTTATTTTATGATGATTTAACCGAAGGGTCTTTGCTAAGTGTATCCCTACATTCGCGGGACACGACCGTTATACCGTAATACCGTAGGGCAGCAAAGAGAGGTCCAAGATCACATATTTAAAGGCCGTATTTTACAATCAATTAGGCAATTAGGATGAATCTCCACATTAAAATCAATACATTAAAATCAGCTAAGTAATTGAGGGTGGATCTCCATATTAAAATTAATACATTAAAATTAATTAGGTAATTTAGGGTGAAACTCCACAAAGGGCATCCCACAAATAAAGTGGAATACCTATCTAGCTAGCTTTCCCGGCGATGTGTGAACCTTTGCAAAACTCAGCAAACATGTCAGAATACCAAATCAGGGTGCAATCGAGAATTACACCACAAAAGAAACCAGAACAGCAGTAGGGTCAGATAAACAATGCATGGCTATGATAAAAACATGACAGGTGGGCAAAAGTCAGAACAGAAAAGTCGGCTGCTGTCGCGTTCGCTCCTGCTTCGCCTAGCGAAGTCTTAGCGAACACTCGTTGCATGCTCGCTTAGCGATGTGCTAGCGAGCGGCTGCGGATTCCGGTTTTAATAACGATATAATGGCAGCAAGCTTCACACCTTATATCATTCATTACAGAGATTATGTGGTTAGACATTTAGATGTTCATGCATACATAAATTCATATGTAAAACTTAAGATAGTTTCATAAATTCAATCATGATACCATGTGCAAATTAAGAACATAAGGTAGTAATAGCAATGCCAACCTGTTTGTAATCGAATTGTAACCTTGAATTGGCCGATCGGATCGAATTGAGCGGAAGTGACCTTGCTGCCGCCGGCTTTTCCTTCAGGGTTTCCTTTAGGGTTACTCAGAATTCTCAGGGTTAGCCTCCAGGGTTTTCCGTCTGTGAGCGCTAGGGTTTGCTTGCTAGGGTCCTCCTTTCGTCCTTTTTCGTCCTCCCTTTTTCTGACTGGAGTTGTGGTATTTATAATGCCTTTTTTCATGACCTAATGGGCTCAGAGTGAAGCCCAGAATTTTCTGTTATCTGCCAGCTTCGCTAGGCGAGCGTGTAGCGAACGTTCGCTAGGCGAGCGTGCAGCGAACATTCGCTAGGCGAAGGATTTGCTCGCCTAGCGAGCAGGCCAGTTTGGGCCATTTTCTGGATTGGGCCACTCGTGAGCTGGGCCTTTGTTCCTTTAAGATCAGTGTCATAAAAATGAGTCGGAGTGCCCTGAAAAATGTCTTGAAATATTAATGGGCAAATTTTGGGGTATGACAGCTGCCCCTGTTCAATATTCTTGAACCGAGAGAGTCAGAATGGTATGTACGCCATTCGTGGTCTGGAGGTGGAAGATTATTGAACACTTAGGATGCCCCAAGAATTTGCACTTGTCAATTAGTTAGTCTTGATGGAGAAGGGTTTAAAGATGCCATCTAGGAAGTTTGATGATGAGAGCTTCAGAGTACGTCGTACGTTAGAAGATATCTGAAGTCATGGGTGTCACTGGGTCATACGCTAGACCGTATAGTGAGTCATTCATTAGGCCGTCGACTTCACTGGGGAGTTAGAATGGGTCATACGCCGCTGGGGATAACAGATCAGAATGGATCATACGCTAGATCGTATCTGAGTTGCAGAATGGGCCGTCTGTTAGGCTGTATCTGACGAAAAGTAGTCGTACGCTAGACTACACCTCGGGATGTACCGTACGCTAGGTAGTATCTGAGGAATGAAGATCCGAACGGGTCATACGCTAGACCGTATTGTTGGAGGAGTAATATGTTGTGCCGAATCAAAATGAGATAAGAATCCGAATGAGTCATACACTGCTGGGGATAAAGGATCAGAATGGATCGTACGCTAGATCGTATCTGAGTTGCGGAACGAGCCGTCCGTTAGGCTGTATCGTTACTGGGGGTGAAGGATCAGAATGGATCGTATGCTAGATCGTATCTGAGTTGTAGACTGAGCCGTCCGTTAGGCTGTACCTGATGATGAAGGGGGTAGTCATACGCCAGACTACACTTCAGAATGTACCGTACGCTAGGTAGCATTTGAGGCCTTGAAGGTCCAAATGGGTCGTATGCTAGACCGTATTGGAGTTATTGAAGGTCGGAATGGATCGTACGTTAGATCGCATCTGAGTTGAAAGAGTCATATGTTGAGCTGAATCAGAATGAACCGTACGCTAGGCTATATCTGATAGTATTTGTATAAGTTGTATTTGCAATAAATGTCTGGGATGGGCTTATAGATGCCATCGTTAGGAGGATGTCAGAATGAATGTTGACATGGAGTATATCTGAAAGATGTAGTTGAATCCTGAACGTAATTGATGAGGATGTCCGTCTGAATGGACCTTTGTTTTGACTGTATCAGGGGAATAATTAACCTGAAAAATAAAGTTAGCTTCATGCCATGTCATGATGCATGAGATGTTTTATGCTTTCGAAAATAACTGCGAACGATGTATGCATGCGTATGCTGTGAAATGATGTAATGAATGAATTATGCATCTGAAAAGTTCTTCCAGAGGACTCTACTGGGGAAAACAAATCTCAATCTTCTGGTTGGGAGATACTGGTATCGATGACCCTTTCTTAGCCGGGGATGCTTGATTTCTGTCTGATGGTAGAAATGTTCAACAGAAGCCTGGCTGGGGGATAGGATTAGCAACGGATTCATTGGAAAGCATGATTAGACCTTCTCCTCGATCCTGAAGTCTAGTAGTAATCGCTATTTCTATTTTATGCACGCATTTTTGGTAAACATCGATCATATCCAAATGCATATATTAATTCGAATTAAATCAATGGACGCTTATGCAAACAAAACAGAGAAAGTAAAACAAAAGCATTTTTTTTGAAACTAAAATTATATTGATTTCGAAAGAGGGCCTATAAACAGGCAATTTGTGTACAAGGAGACAGAAATCCTAGTAAGAGGAAATTGTCAAGAAAACAAAGAGAAAGCTATGCCGAAAACGTCCTATTGACTTTAATTCCCCTACTGCCATTATGTCTTCAAGCCTCTCATCTCCTGCTGTCGGATAGAAGTGATTAGCTTGTTCAGTCCTTTGAACTTGGATGAAGCTGTCTGAGAACGGGACATAGTCATACGCTTTGATCCCTAATTTTTGCCTGGACCGCCTTTTCAGGTTTTCAATCCACCAGGATACCCCTTTTTGCCCAAGCTGCCTTTTCAGGTTTTCGACTTGCCGGGTGCACAATTTTTTATGTTTATCCCTAATTTTTGCCCGAACCTTTTTGGTTTGCCGGGATGCCCTTACTTTTGCCTAGGTACGTCGACCTAGCAGGTCTCTTTTATGCGTAGTATTTTTTGACTATGTCTGCGTTCACGGGATGCGGGAAGTCTTCGCCGTCCATTGTAGCTAGTATCATGGCTCCACCAGAGAATACCTTCTTAACTACAAACGGCCCTTCGTACGTGGGAATCCATTTGCCTCTGGGATCACCCTGTGGTAGAATGATACGCTTTATTACCAAATCGCCAATTCGATATACCTGTCTCTTGACTCTTTTGTTAAATGCCTGGGTCATGCGCTTTTGATATATCTGTCCATGACACACAGCCGCAAGTCTCTTCTCATCGATCAAGTTTATCTGGTCGAGTCGAGTCTGAATCCATTCATCTTCATCTAAGCATGCCTCTTTTATGATTCTTAGAGAGGGAATCTGGACTTCCACTGGTAAAACGGCTTCCATTCCGTAGACTAAAGAGAAAGGAGTTGCTCCTGTCGAAGTGCATACTGAAGTGCGATAACCGTGAAGAGCAAACGGTAACATCTCATGCCAGTCTTTGTACGTCACCGTCATCTTTTGTATGATCTTCTTGATATTCTTATTAGCAGCCTCCACGACACCGTTCATCTTTGGCCGGTACGGAGAAGAGTTATGGTGTTTTATTTTGAACTGCGTGCAGAGTTCAGTAATCATCTTGTTGTTCAAATTAGTACCATTGTCAGTAATAATTCTTTCAGGGATGCCATATCGACAAATGATATTATTCTTGATGAATCGTGCCACCACATTCTTGGTGACAGAAGCGAATGAGGCGGCCTCTACCCACTTTGTAAAGTAATCAATAGCAACAAGGATGAAACGATGCCCGTTAGAAGCAGTAGGTTTAATCTCTCCAATCATATCAATGCCCCACATTGCAAAGGGCCAAGGTGCTGTCAACACGTTCAATGGAGCAGGAGGCACATGTACTTTATCCGCATATATCTGGCACTTGTGACAGGTTCTGGAGTGATGATGGCAATCAGCTTCCATGGTAGACCAATAATACCCTGATCTCAGAATGTTCTTGGTCATCGTATGCCCACTAGAATGAGTCCCAAAAATACCATCATGCATGTCTTCTATAATCTTTTCTGCTTCCTTTTTATCCACACAGCGAAGCAAAGTCGAATCATGATTACGTTTGTATAATAATCCATTACTCAAAAAGAATTTAGCGGAGAACTTCCTCAGAAATTTTCTGTCATTGATAGATGCCTCTTCAGGGTATTCCTGAGCTTCTAAATATCTTTTTACTTCGTGGAACCAAGGTTTCTCCTGTACTCCCTCAGTGTTAAGTTCATAACAATACGCTGGTTCATCTAGTCGTTCAATGGTGATCCTGGGAGCTTCATTGTCCCATCTGACTCTGAACATAGATGACATGGTGGCCAATGCGTCTGCCAACTGATTCTCCTCTCGTGGAATATGTTCGAATGTAATCTCTTCAAAGTATGGGATTAATGTCAACACCCGCTCTCGATAAGGGATGAGATTCGGATGTTTAGTGTCCCATTCTCCTTTGATCTGACTGATTACTAATGCTAAGTCTCCGTACACACTCAAAAACTTGATTCTCAGGTCTATAGCAGCTCTGAGTCCCAAAATACATGCCTCATACTCGGCCATATTGTTGGTGCAATCAAAGCATAGTCTGGCAGTGAAGGGCGTATGGCAACCCCGGGGAGATATAATTACAACACCAACACCGTTGCCCAATGCATTAGAAGATCCATCAAAAACCATAGTCCATCGGGATCCCGGTTCGGGTCCTTCATCCGGTCCAGGTTCTTCATAATCAGTAACAAGCATGACATCCTCATCTGGGAACTCAAAATTCATAGATTGGTAATCATCCACTGCTTGATGAGCCAAATGATCAGCTAGCACGCTTCCTTTGATTGCTTTCTGGGTAGTATACTGGATATCGTACTCTGTTAAGATCATCTGCCATCTCGCTATTCTTCCGGAGAGGGCAGGTTTCTCGAATATGTATTTGATGGGATCCATCTTAGAAATCAACAAAGTGGTATGATTCAACATATACTGTCTTAGTCGGCGAGCAACCCAGGCCAAAGCACAGCAAGTTTTCTCGAGCAGTGAGTATCTTGCTTCACAGGCGGTAAACTTTTTGCTAAGGTAGTATATGGCATGCTCTTTTCGGCCAGACTCGTCATGTTGTCCCAACACACACCCCATTGAATTTTCTAACACGGTCAAATACATGATTAAAGGTCTTCCTTCAACTGGTGGCATCAGAATGGGAGGCTTTTGAAGATACTCCTTGATTTTGTCGAAAGCTTCTTGACATTCATCATTCCATCTCATCTCTTGATTCTTCCTCAGTAGTTTGAAGAGGGGTTTGCAGGTAGCAGTCAAGTGGGAGATAAATCGGGCAATATAATTCAAACGTCCCAAGAAACCTCTAACCTCTTTATCTGTACGGGGAACTGGCATTTCTTGAATAACCCTCACCTTAGCCGGGTCAACCTCAATCCCTTTACCACTGACAATAAAGCCCAAGAGTTTGCCGGATCTTACTCCAAAGGTGCATTTGTTCGGGTTCAACCTCAACTTGTATTTCTTCAACCTCTCGAACAGTTTGTATAAATGATCGAGATGCTCTCCCTCAGTATGAGATCTGGCTATCATGTCATCCACATACACTTCTATTTCACGATGGATCATATCATGGAACAAAACCACCATAGCACGCTGGTACATTGCCCCTGCATTCTTTAAACCAAATGGCATTACTTTGTAACAGAACGTGCCCCATTGCGTTACAAACGTAGTTTTCTCCATGTCCTCAGGCGCCATCTTAATCTGGTTATAACCTGAGAATCCATCCATGAATGAGAATACCTTGTGTTGAGCGGTGTTATCTACCAGAACATCAATGTGCGGAAGTGGAAAGTCGTCTTTGGGACTCACTTTATTCAAATCTCTGTAGTCTACACACATTCGCACCTTGCCATCCTTCTTCGGCACTGGTACCACATTAGCAACCCACTGAGGATAAGAAGTAACAGCCAGAAAACCTGCATCAAATTGTTTCATAACCTCGGCTTTGATTTTCTCAGACATTTCAGGACGCATGCGACGAACCTTTTGCTTAACAGGACGACAATCTTCCCTCGTTGGCAGCCGATGTACTACTATATCAGTATCCAGTCCTGGCATGTCGTCATAAGACCAAGCAAAAATCTCTACATAGTCATGTAACATCTGAATCAACCTTCTTTTGACACTGTTTTCCAAGCCTGCTCCTATTTTGACTTCTTTCTTGTCTACTTCGGTACCCAGATTTACAATCTCAACTGACTCCTCGTGCGGCTGTATAGTCCTCTCTTCTTCCTGCAGTAACAGTCTGGCAAGTTCTCCAGGTACTTCACAATCTTCCACACTTCCATCCTCGGCTTGGTAGATCGGATTTTCAAAGTCATAATGAACAGTAGTAGAACTATTATCAAAAGGATCCAGAGTGGGTATGGATCTGCAATTCGTTACGTGAGTGTGTGTAAGAAAACATAGCTTGTTTGGAAGATGACAGAAAAGACAAAGAGCGCAATATTTGAATGCAAAAAGTCCATTGATTTATTGAATATGAATATGCTTATGAAAATGACAAAACCCTTAACAAATTAGCTATTGTGCCCCGGGCATAGACACAACGCTTGGAGAAGTTCAATTGTAAAAAAAACAAAAATTTGCAACACCAAAATAGACAATAACAATTACTCCTGACTAAAGGAAATCGGGATAGTGTCTTCAGCCTTCCAATTATTGAGTCCGTCGCCAATTTGTGGAAACCCAGCTATCCAGGTCGCAATCGCTGTCAGCGTCTTCTACAGCATTAATTTGACTCTTGGCTACCTTCTCAGAGCTAAACCCCAGGCCAAATTTGTCAGACTTGTACGGTACGTCGATCAGTTGACCCCAGCCAGTACAGCCACCATCTTCAACCACAGCTTGAGCGTCCTTCAGTGAAATCATAGCAGGAGGAGTCCGAATAACCTTGGGCACACCTGAAGTTGGCTTAAGGACAGGATTGGTCGGAGGAACTACTTCAAATGACTGACAAGGAGTCTCAATGAATTCACCATCCATCTCGACGTATCTGAAGGCATGCACACTACTGACAATGTACTCTTCTTCTCCACACACGGTGACAATTTTGCCCTCCGTGGGATACCTCAGCTTTTGATGGAGAGACGAAGCTACAGCACCTGACCCATGAATCCAAGGGCGTCCCAGTAAGCAGGAATAGGCAGGACGAATGTTCATTACATGGAAGGTAGTATTGAAGACTTGAGGTCCTATCTTGATAGGGAGGACTACTTCGCCATGGACAACACTCTTCGCACCATCGTAAGCACGTACCACAATGTCACTAGGTTTCAGTTCGATGCTTTTACAGTCCAGCTTATCCAGCACAACTGTTGGCAGCACATTCAAGGAAGAGCCATTATCGATCAACACATGAGACAAAGTGATTCCCCTACACTCAATGGAGATATGCAAGGCTTTATTGTGATTCTTTCCCGCTGGTGTCAGGTCAGCATCGGAAAAGCCTAGGCCATTGTCAACAGCCAAGTGAGCAACATAATTTTCGAACTGATCGACAGATGTTTCCTGAGGCACATGAGTAGTCTTCAAGAATTTTATCAATGCATTGGCATGAGATTCAGAAGATAACAGCAAGGATAACATCGAGATCTTAGACGGGGTATACCCCAACTGTTCTACCACATCGAAATCACTCTTGCGGATGATTTTCAGCACTTCTTCCATTTCCTGTTTGGCAACATCTTCGGGAGTAACTTCGACCGGTGTCTCTGACTGAGAAGGATTGACTGGTTCCTTTCCTCGAGTTTCAAGGACAGGAGGTGAGATTTCTGGAGAGAAGATCCTTCCACTTCGAGTAATTTTACTAGTCCCAACGATGCCATTAGGATTAGTAGAATTGTCAATTTGCTTTACGCCATGGACGTAAACATCACCGCCATAATTCCACGGAATAGCTTTGCTTGAGGAATACGGGATCGGGCCAGGTGCAGTAATGATTAGGGGAGCTACCCTGGGCTCAACAATAATCTTCACAGGCACCCTAGTAGCGGTAATCTTCACTGGAACTTTGGACCTAGCAATCACAGATATTTCTTCAATAGGGTTTTCCGCCTTAGGAATCTTTTCGAAGAGAACTGTACGATCATCCATCAGCCGTTGAATACCATTCTTCAATTCCCAACAATCATCTGGTTGGAATATACAGAGATTGCAATCTTCAGCACAGCCTGGAAATAAACCAGCTTGCAATAAATTCCTCTTTATGATCGGGAGAGGAGATGTTAAGTCCGCCACATTGGAAACGTGATCGTCGTCATCCACGGCATTAACCGTCTTGTCATGATTAGGCATAGGAGCAGTGATGACATTAGGGGTCTCCGGAGGCTCAAACTCAATTTCTCCAGCTTCGATCATATCCTGAATCTTATTCTTCAATGACCAGCAATCGTTTGTATCATGCCCGGGGCTATCGGAGTGATATGCACACCTGGCATTAGGGTTATAACGAGAAGAAGTAGTGTTGGGATTCGTAGGAGGATCTCTGAGGGTGATCAAATTTGCCTTTAGCATTCCCTGCAGTGCCTGTGCCAAGGTCATATTGATCCTGGTAAACTGCCTTCTTGGCCTGTCTTGTTTGGGCTGGAAGTTTTGAGATGGTGGTGCTGCAATCGTAACTGCTCCGCTGTCATGGTCACGGTTTTTCTTGTTACGACCCTTTTGACCGTACACAACATTTGATTCATTCCTCCCCTGATAGGACCTTTTGGTGCTTGCAGAGGTAGCCGCCTGTATCTTTCCACTTCGGATGCCGCTTTCAACACGTTCACCTGTCAATATAAGTTCAGTAAAACCTGATGAAGAACTTCCCAGTAGATGGCTGTAGAATGGGCCAGTCAGTGTGCTCATGAACATGTCCACTAACTCTCTGTCAGTCAGAGGAGGTTTGACTCTGCCAACCAAATCTCTCCATTTTTGAGCATATTCTTTGAAGCTTTCTTTAGATCCCATAGTCATATTCTGCAACTGTAGCCGAGTAGGCGCCAATTCAGAATTATACTGGTAGTGTTTGTAGAAAGCTGTCGCTAAATCAGTCCAGGTGTGGATGTTAGAGCTCTCGAGCTGATAGTACCATTCTAACTGTGTGCCAGACAGACTCTCTTGGAAGAAATGGATCCATAGTTTCCTATTAGTGGTATACGGCTGAATCTTTCTCACATAAGCTCTCAGATGCATCTGAGGACAAGATGCCCCATCGTATATAGTGAAAGTGGGGATCTTGAATTTGCGAGGAATGACCACATCAGAGACCAATCCCAAGCTTTCGAAATCCAGACCGGGCGCCTTTTGACCCTCCATAGCTAGCATGTGTTCTTCCAGCAAGTTATACTTATCATCTTTTGGAGAGTACTGTTCATTTTCATAATCTTCATCGTCGTCCTCATGATTGAAGAGATCAACATTCTTCTCCTCCGAATCATTCTCTGTCTCTTCTTCTTGATCCTTCGGAATTCTAATCTTGACTCCTGCAGCTCGTCCCTTAAGCCTTCTTCCCGGGTTAATGTAACTCACAGGTTTCTTGTCCTTTTTCTTCTCGAGCAAGAGAGCCTTCAGTTCCTCCTGCCCCTTGGATAAGCTCAGCATCATCTCCTGGAGTTGAGCATTCTGAGCATGGAGATCTTTGACAGTTTGTTCGAGGTCCATTTTTCTGTTTGGAGGAAAACCGTGAGAACATTGATCCCTTTAGAGTACCTGTTATCCAATGTGATGTTATGCTATGCCATGTATGAAATATTTTCCATGTTTTAAAATCCTTGAAATGGTTAGTACAATGCCATGATGTCATGATGTTATGATGTTATGATGTTATGATGTTATGATGTTATGATGTTAAGTAAGTAACAAGCACAAACAAGTCACACCACAATCATTCCTAGGTTTTAAGGCTTGCATGAGTTCCATAGGTAAGTACCCTTCCCACTGAAGTTTGGTTGGTTCAACCTGTCCTAGAATAGTAACCGGGTTCTAGAAGGATCTCAAATCATTGACCTTCCTTTAAGTCCACTTCAGTGCAACACCAAGTGGTTGACCGAAGCTTCCCTAAAGTCCAACCTCAAAGAGTGTAGTATCGAGTCTCAACCAACCCCAGTCGGAACCGAAGTCAGTTATCTCACTACTTTCTAATGGCTAGGATGAGTCAATTAGGGTTCTAAAGGTCTGGTTAATGCTTTGATGACACCACGCGGAAGCCAAATTTTTCCTCAAGTAAACATGAGGAACATCAGGACATCCAAAGTGTCACATTAACCGTAGCCATCATTTTAACCATTCCAGTATACGCCGGATAGTCGCGATGATCTATTGCTACTTACCTAAGGTACGCTAGATCCGGGTGTAGGATCTTTCACTCAAGAATACCCAAGCAATCCCTTAAAAGTAAATCAGACAATTTTAAATAAGTGATTTTGTTTTTTAAGGTAACCTCTCTTGTAATCGTCCCCAGCAGAGTCGCCAGTTCTGTCATACGGTGAACTGACTTGGGGTATTTTGCTTTTTATCGCAATGTCGCGGATAGCAAGAGTCGCCACCGACTTTTCTTTTATCCAATAAGGAAAGGTGGAAAAGAACAGGAAAGACCTCAATAGATTTAGGGTTCGGGAGGTACATTATACAAAGGGAAGGTATTAGCACCCTTTGTATCCATGGTCATCCATGGGCTCTTAATTGCTGGATCACTTATATTTTTGTCTGAAAAGTGTTGGTGAATTGTTTAAAAATGTTTCGAAAAGAGAGTTTAACTTTGTAATGATTCTCGTATGAATGTATACAAAGTATTTATCTCGTTTGATTTTGAAAAACAGTTTAGAAAAATATAACTTGGTAATGATTCTAGTATGAATGTATACCAAGTGGTGATTTTCTAGGACTTGCAAAGTGTGAGGGGTGGAAAATGTTTTAGGTTATGATCCAGTAATTGAGAGTTATACCTTCCTAAGGTCGTTATGGGCATTTCCTATCCTTATGAGGGTAAAACTGTCCTTACTATTGAGAAGTAAGTAGTTTTATCCTTTGGATGTAAAAGGGTCATTGTAGGGTCATCGATAGGTCATTGAAGGCAACGGTTGTAAGGATACCTTAGCATTCGAAGGGACGATCATCATTTAACCGTAGGCTACACCGAAGGGTCATCGAGGGACAAAATCGTATTTTCGAAGGCAACATCCGAGGGACCATGATTTATTTTATGATGATTTAACCGAAGGGTCTTTGCTAAGTGTATCCCTACATTCGCGGGACACAACCGTTATACCGTAATACCGTAGGGCAGCAAAGAGAGGTCCAAGATCACATATTTAAAGGCCGTATTTTATAATCAATTAGGCAATTAGGATGAATCTCCACATTAAAATCAATACATTAAAATCAGCTAAGTAATTGAGGATGAATCTCCACATTAAAATTAATACATTAAAATTAATTAGGTAATTTAGGGTGAAACTCCACAAAGGGCATCCCACAAATAAAGTGGAATACCTATCTAGCTAGCTTTCCCGACGATGTGTGAACCTTTGCAAAACTCAGCAAACATGTCAGAATACCAAATCAGGGTGCAATCGAGAATTACACCACAAAAGAAACCAGAACAACAGTAGGGTCAGATAAACAATGCATGGCTATGATAAAAACATGACAGGTGGGCAAAAGTCAGAACAGAAAAGTCGGCTGCTGTCGCGTTCGCTCCTGCTTCGCCTAGCGAAGTCTTAGCGAACACTTGTTGCATGCTCGCTTAGCGATGTGCTAGCGAGCGGCTGCGGATTCCGGTTTTAATAACGATATAATGGCAGCAAGCTTCACACCTTATAGCATTCATTACAGAGATTATGTGGTTAGACATTCAGATGTTCATGCATACTTAAATTCATATGTAAAACTTAAGATAGTTTCATAAATTCAATCATGATACCATGTGCAAATTAAGAACATAAGGTAGTAATAGCAATGCCAACCTGTTTGTAATCGAATTGTAACCTTGAATTGGCCGATCGGATCGAATTGAGCGAAAGTGACCTTGCTGCCGCCGGCTTTTCCTTCAGGGTTTCCTTTAGGGTTACTCGGAATTCTCAGGGTTAGCCTCCAGGGTTTTTCGTCTGTGAGCGGTAGGGTTTGCTTGCTAGGGTCCTCCTTTCGTCCTTTTTCGTCCTCCCTTTTTCTGACTGGAGTTGTGGTATTTATAATGCCTTTTTTCATGACCCAATGGGCTCAGAGTGAAGCCCAGAATTTTCTGTTATCTGCCAGCTTCGCTAGGCGAGCGTGTAGCAAACGTTCGCTAGGCGAGCGTGCAGCGAACGTTCGCTAGGCGAAGGATTTGCTCGCCTAGCGAGCAGGCCAGTTTGAGCCATTTTCTGGATTGGGCCACTCGTGAGCTGGGCCTTTGTTCCTTTAAGATCAGTGTCATAAAAATGAGTCGGAGTGCCCTGAAAAATGTCTTGAAATATTAATGGGCAAATTTTGGGGTATGGCAGTAAACATTGTCTTTCCTATTACATTTGAACACTAGAGATTTATGAGATTCATTCATGACTGAACATATGTTCTTATTAAACACTACTTCATAACAACTATCACAAAATTGACTTATGCTAAGTAGGTTATATTTTAGTCCATCTACTAACCAGACATTATTAATAGATATAAAGGAGTTACCAATAGTACTTGTATCTATGATCTTCCCTTTTTGGTTTCCTCCAAATCCCAAAGTTCCTCCCTCTTTTAGAGTGAGGGTTTAAAACATATGCTTTTCTCATGTCATATGTTGTGAGCAGTTATTGTCCAGGTACCATGACTAATGCTTTGCTTCTCCATTAAAGCATATTTCATCCTCATCGGGTTATGAACCAGAATCCGAGTCAGATTCTGCTTCTGAAGTTATTCATCTTTTTCAGAGTCTTCTTCATTGTTAAGATCATCCCATGTTTCCATGAGACTCTTTTTAACCTATTTCTGAAGTTGTCCTTCTAGAACCTTCCCTTATTTGACTTGTCCTTTTGCAGCTCTAGATAGTAAGTAATAAAGTGACTAGACTTCTTGCAGTTGAAGAAGCCCTTCTAATCATCCTTCTTATCTCTTGAACTTGATCCTCTAAAGCCACTGCTTCTAAGAATCTTTTATTCTTCTTGCCCAAGTGTTGAAATATTTTAATGATAAAGGCCATTCCCCCATCATCTGATTCTTCTTCATAACCTTCTGATTGATAAGCTTCTTCAGAATTCCAGATTTTATGAGCCTTTATGAATTTTGCAAAAGATTTCAAAGCAAGGTACTTTGACTTCTTGGCAGGCTCATCTCCATTGAGCTCCGTCTCATGACTCTAGAGATTGTTAATAAGACTTTCAAGATTTAATGTGTTTAAGTCTTTAGACTCCTGGATTGTTGTTACCTTGGGTCTGTATTTGACAAGAAGACTCATAAGAATCTTCTTGACATGATCAAAGGTAGTGTAGCTCTTATTCAGAACTTAAACTCCAGACACAATAATTTGAAACCTATAACACATGGTTTCAATGTCTTCATCCTCCTTCATTCTGAATAGCTCATATTGCTGAACCAGAAGGTTAACCTTAGCTTCCTAAACTTGTTGATTCCCTTCATATGTAGCACATAAGGATTTAAAAATGGTCTTAGCAGTATATTTATCAATGATTTTGATGTACTTTGAATGAGGTAGAGCATCAACCATGATGCTTCTAACTCTATGATGTTTTATGTAAATCTTTTTCTGAGCAGGTGTGAGAGATTTTTTCCAGGAACCATTCCAACTATATTGACTTGAATATTAATGCCATTTTCCAAAATATCCCATAACTCATCATAAAGACTTATGATATGAGTATATATTTTTCTCTTCCACCATTCAAACTCAGCAGAATCTCCAATGAAAGTTAGAGGTCTAGGTGTATAATTACTTTTCTCAAAGGTATTGTAATCATGATTAACATCACCAAAAGGATTAAGAGTAACCTTACCATAGTTAGATACACCATAATCAACCATTATATAAAAGGTGTTTTTCTCATGATATTTTTTGTACCACTGTTAAGTGTTTAGCACATACCTTGCTCTGATTCCAACTTAAGGTGAGAAAAACACAAGAAAGAGAAAGGGTTGAATTATGTTGGCTTTTTCTTCTTCTAAGGATTTTTATTCTCCTGCTTCTAATTGATCCCAATCATATTCTGAATACTTAGTTCAGAGTCTGAATCAGAATCACTTCAGAGTCAGATCTCTTGTATATCCTTATCAGATTCTGAAACATAATTTGACTCAGAGATATACAAATAGTAGAAGTGGAAAAATAGTTTAGAAGTAGGTAAAGTAAAGCAAAGACATAAGCAGTTATCCTGGTTCCTCTTACAACTTGAGATTAGTCCAGTTCCCTTGTACTTCTAACGGATTTTCACTATACTCAAACTGATTACAAATGCTCAAACACCAAGCAAGAGACTTCCAATGCTCAAACCCTCAAGTAAGAGACTTATATGCTCAAGCACACAAGCAAGAGACTTCCTATGCTCAAACCCTCGAGTAAGAGACTTTTATGATCAAGCACACAAACAAGAGACTTCAAATACTCAATCACTAAAGTAAGAGACTTCTGACTCTATAACAAACTGTTAAGAGATTTAGGTAAAACTGCACTTGATATGCAATCAGAGATGTAGATAGAGTACAACTTGTTAAGACTCTTAAGACTTTCAAAACTTCTAAAATATACACAATGGTAAGAGGTTATAAGTCTATCTAATTTTATAGAGTAACTTCTCTTTGAATTGTCAAGGTCCAAAGTCTTGCATTACAGTGTATTAATCTTTTTCTTCAAGCCCATCCGCTCCTTTGTAAATAGAAAGAAAAGAGACGTTGGAAGACTTTCACCAAAAGGTTGGATAACCTTTGTACTTTGTACTTTGATTGGACACATCAACAAAGAACCTTTCTGTAAGAGAATTATCATTGAAGCTCAGACAAGAACGAAGATATGTTTCCTTAAGTCTTCACCTGAATAAAATACCTCTGAGACTGTTAGAGATTCCTCGATTGAAGAGACAAGACAACCTCCAGAGGTTGACTTTCTTCAAACTGTACTCTTTAGAGGCTGATCTCTTTAGAGTCTGCTTCTTGACTTTTGAAGCTTCAAAGTCTGGATCACCAGAGGATAACTTTCTTCAGAGTTGACTTCTTTAGAGTCTGGATCTTCCATCAGAGCTAAAGTCTGAACTTCAGATTCAGAATCTTCAAGCTTCTCTTCATATGTTCTTAGTTTTATAAACCTACATACTTGAACAAATGTTATAACACTTATTTTTTATTTAAATACTAATCAAAACTCAAGGTATATGGTATCAACTAATTTTGTTCCAACAAACCACACCTATATCTGGGGGGCATCCAACCGAAGAAAGGAAATTCACTATCAATATTATTAGTACCTTTAGTCTTACATGAACACACCTTGTTCACATCCTCTTCATAATACTACCAAATGACTTTATATTTAGGAGTCCTCCTAAATATGAGAACACATATCACTTTCTCTCAATCATTAATCTCATGTAATCAACTTCAATAAACAACTTAAAGAATGTTGAATTATAACTCAACTACACAAACCAAACTTTATGCTTTGAGATATGAATGAAAGCGCTAGAGTGGTGCATAAAATTAAAAAAATAAAGACTCAATAGATAAACCCTAACACAAGGAATATTAAATACTTAAACACCTCGAATGTTAGGATTGAGTCTCCTTAAATAACAATGCATCTTCTGAGCTTTTGCAATGGGTATTTGATCACGTTCAAAATTATAGGATATCTTGTTAAGATTTGTTTTCCAAATATCCTCCAAAAATATTTGATTTGATTCAAATTTAAATATCCATTTAAATTGATTTGATCATGTCCAATCTAATCAAACAAATCCACATAAATGCATTGCTAACAGATATCAACAAATCTGATTCAAACAACCATAAAATAATGCCCAGAACAACTACAACATTGACCTGCTGACAAGGGCCAAATGTTGCATGTAACACCCCGATTTAGTTGATCGTCTATTTAATTATTTATTTGATTTAATTTATTAATATATTTAAATAATTATTTTATGTGAATTATGACATGTTTGGCCGGTGTCGACATTTGTGATGAATTGTGCTTGAGTAATTGGTTTTGGTGGAATTTTAATTAATTAATTAATAGAAACTGAGAGAAGAATGAAGATTGGGGGTAGAAAGCTAAATAATAGAGAATTAGGTGGTTAGAGGAGAGAGGCACGAGTCTAGTTGTGCCAAAATTATAATCATGAGAAAGTTAATTAGATTATTATATAATTAGAAAATTAGAGGAAATTAGGGTTTTTAGAGAGCATTTTGACAGAACGTGAAAAGAGAAGGTTAGAGAGGAAGAGCATTGGAAGGGAGAGCTAGGGCTTTGGAAAGGAGATCACATAGGAGGTTGTTTTTGCTGAAATTACAAGGTAGGGGGAGGGGGGGGGGTTCTTCATCTAATGGTGTCCTAACCATGAAAGGGTAGAGAGGCTTCCTTAACCTCCAATAAGGTTTTATTTTCTATATTGTTTTATATGAACATGATATATGATGCTTATGATTCCGTTTTCATCATGAATTGATGTGATAATTGTGTTTGATGTTGTGTTGTTTTGTGTTTCATGAGCCAATTGATTAAATGATGATTTTTTTGTTGAAATTGGATGTTTTAGGGTATGGACATAACCTTGAGTCTAAGATTAAATGGTGAGTTAAGGTGTTAATTTGTGTGAAATCAACATGTTCAATGTGATATACTATATGTATGATGAATTATGTGCAATTGGGTGTTTTGGGGACCGAAATCGGAGCTTTGGAAGTGCTTAAATGGTGAAAATTGCATTTTTGCGTTTCGGTACAGTGGTAATCAGTTAACGCATTTGTGTAATCAGTTACAGCTAAAGCTGATAAACTTTTTTTTTGAAATTTTCGTGACTATAACCGGTTAGGGGTTTTGCTTAACTGGTTACAACTTATGTGTTTTCCATAAATGTTGTTTTTTTGTTTCCAACTATTTTTATAATAACTTTAGTTCTGTAAGTCCAAATGAGGTTTCGTTTGAAGCGTTGGAGAGCTAACGCGCATGACTACCTCATGGCAGTGCCTTGTGAGATTATTTGTCATGTTTTATTGATGTGAGGATGCATGTTCAATATGTGGATAAATGTTGTGAACTGTAGGCATAGATGTGTGAATTATTGTACATGCTTAATTTAAGATGATTTAATATGATTGAGTGTTGTGTGGAGATATGTATTTGATGTGGTGTTTATATTATGAAATGAAAGTTTAATTACGTAATTTAGGGTACATACTTTCTGACGATTGATGATACGAGTAGTTCAGGCGAGAACTACTGGTGATGCATTGAATGCAATATCATTTACAATTAGAGTAAGGTTGTACTCGTTGATATGTGGTTGTTGTTGCATGATTGTTTACAGACATAGTGGGGTTGTATTCATTTATATGTTGTTTTTGTTGTGTGATTGCATACAGTCAGAGCGAGGTTGCATTCATTTTTGTGTTATTGTCATTGAATTGTTATATTCCATGCATCATATGTTGTCGTTGTTGTGAAAGAGGCGAGTCACACGTTTAGAGTTGGGACTAGTGACTTGTCCCAAGCTCAGAGTGGGGGCTTGGAGCTCATAGTGGGGGTTCAGGGTTCAGAGTAGGGACCCGGATCGTATGAAGAACCAAATGTTGAGTTGGTACCACATACATATAAAGTTGAGTTGTGAGTCTGGTTCAAAGTGGAGTCTGTGACGAGCATGAGTTGAGTCGATGTTGCATTGCATTACATAATGGTTGTGAGAATGATATGTTCGTGTATTGATGAATACTCTTGTATGATTTGTGTGGTTGGTGATTCACCGTGATGTGGGTGAAATATGAATACATAATGTTGTGATGCATGTTTGATTGTGCATAATTGTGATGTGTGAATCCACTCTGATTATTTTGTGCACCAATTATTATTTGAACGTATTCTCACCCCCTTTTTGTGTTGTTGCTTATGTCCTCCTCTAGAGTATAGACAATCAGGTACTTGAGTAGGATCTTGAGGTTGAGTCTGGTGTTATGCCTCTTTAGTTTATTTTTGATCGAGTCTTATAGTTGGTGTCTCTTTGATATGTAACACGAGGAGAACAAACTATTCTTTTATTTATTTTATGTTGCATATCTTTCCTTTGATTTTTGATGAGGAACCATTTTTTAAAACTAATAATGTCACCAAGGCTTTTCATGCCAAGTGTTTAATAATTTTTACTGCTTATCAAACGATTTCATTTTCAATTATGTGGTTCATGTATGTTTTGTTATTATATGAGTAGTATCCTACTTGAAGGATTTATGCGTTATACATGTTTTATTTTATTATCTGTTCCCACATGTGTCATTTGTTCATAAAAACAACCTGAACATACCATGTTGTTTTGCATAATGTAGTCAATCTAAAAAGGATAAACAATCTATCCCTTTGGAAGATTTTGGAAAAACAACACTTTCAAAAAAATACAAGATGTGCAACATAAGTTGAACATTAAACACACGAAACGAAAAACAATCAGATCAAACAACAGTAGCAGCATAAATAGTACACAAAACATCAGAAGATCCAATGGTTTCTACACATCAGTCAGTCAATCACACAATGATGCTCCTGTAATAAGTCAAGCACATCCAGTCATGCACAAACACAATCAGTAGTTATCAGTATAATCAGTAGTGAGTAAGAACACACAACTACACTACACGTCAAACATCAGAATATTAGAGTTCATACACAATCAGTAGATCAACTCACACATGCTTAAATGCCAAAAGCTCCAGCATGCAGGCACATATACATCAATACTGCAATACTTATATTGTAGCACATACACACCTTGTATCACAAGCTAAACAATGCTCTACAAACATAGTTAGTAGTTAGGTTACTACTCCCATTTTTTGTGAAGTTAAGCTTCTCTAACATTGTGTTTTGATGAAGACAAGTATACTCTCTCAAGTTCATGTGCATTATCAAAGGATGAGAAAAAGCTTAATGTTCAAATCTATCGTAACAAGACTTGTGTCACAAGCATCAATGTCAAGATATTCTTGGACCTTAGAAAATTGATCATTTCATTAATGTATAAGTTACAATTTAATCATGTGTTTTACCATAGTGCTCAGAAACATCATAATCATTTCACCTTGATGCATAAAACTCATTTTGATAAGTTATGTTTTTGCATTGTCACATTACTTAAAGTATTTTTCATTTTTATATCAGGTGTAACCGGTTACACAATAGTTTTAACAGGTTACCAGAACGAAACTTTAAGTATTTTTCAAAAATGCATCAGGTGTAACCGGTTAACAAAAACTTGTAACCGGTTACACCTTCTGAATTTTTTAATTTTTATGACTTGCTTCAGTTATAACCGATTACAATTATGTGTTAACCAGTTACCACTGAAGCAATGACACTTTTTGGAAAAAAAATATATGATTCCAACGAATTTTAAAATGCATCTACCAATCATGGCATTATTTCATGAGATCATGCTTCTTCAAAAAGGTAATATGCAAGTATAAATACTTGTGATATCCGATTTTCATTTCTCACCTCTTTAATTACAATTCAAACTCAAACTTTTATTTTTATCAAGTGCCTTGTGTCATAAATTTTTGTGTGAAACATTATGCATTCAATTTCATTACATCATTAAAAAATTTCATAAATTCAGTTCTGGGCACTTGTGTAACATACTTGTGAATTATCTACGTGAAAGAGAAGATCAACTCAAGTAATTCATAATAGTCTTACAACTTCAAACTTCTTGTCAAACTCAGATTTGTATATGTACCTTGTTGTCCAGGGTTGTTGGAAACAAGAGAGTGAAAAAGAGAGGATTGCTTTCTTTTTCTACTTTGTAAAATCATAAGGAAGTGCATCTTATTGATTTAGTTAGTAACTTGTGTATAGAGGATAGGATTAAGCTTGTAAAAGATTCTAATAAATAGTGAAATCTCTTACATGTGGTAAGGGGACTAGACGTACTCTCGGATTCTGAGAGGAACTAATATAAAGTAATATTTCACTAAAATAAAAAATCGATCAAAGTACCTAATTCAACCCTCTCTTAGGTGCACTATATACTTACATTTTTTGCCATAATTTGACAAAGGTATTGAAGGAAATAAATCAGATCAGAACAGACCACTCACATGATCAATCATCATAATTGAAATTCACATCTTGAAAAAGGGTTGTAATCATTATTAGTGCAGATCCAATGACATTGTTTAAAGAGCAATTACAACCCCAGAAAAAAAACATGTCCATATGCAAGGGCCAAAATCAGACTGAATTAAAACTACAAAAAGAATTTAGTCAACATCAACTATCCAAAAGACCTTATTCTTCAGAGGTTTCCTCCTCTTCCTCCCCAACCGATTGTTCTTCCTCTTCATTGGAAGTTTCCTGTTCTTCTTCACTAATAACTTCTTCTTCTCCCTCTTCTGCTTCTTTCTCATTGGACAACATTTTGGTCAATCCATCCACATTCTTTTCCCTAACGATACTTGCAATAATAGTCTCTTGCAGAGCCTTTAAAATTTTCATCAGCTTAGACAACACATCTTTTTTAGTGGGTTTTGGATACAAGTGAAAAACTTCCACCAGCAGTCTGACCTTGATGCTTTTCCACCACAATGTTTGTGATATGTGTCCCCTCAAACAACTTCTTATCAAGGATTAGAGATCCAAACTTTTTTATTGGAGTTTCTTGAGGATGCAAAACTTTAGGGGGTTGCTCCAAGATAATGCTAGCGATTAAGCAAGAAAAATCAGATTGGCCAAAGTTTAGCTTCATGGTCTGGTCAAACACATACTCTCCAAAGTTTAGCTTGGACTTAGTTCCAATTTGAAAGATCAGATTTGGCAAGTGGAGTGATGCTTGAACTGTGATTAATGGGTGCCTAATTTGCTGCACCTATCTTGTTCAAAACATCATACTTCACACTCAATTTCCACAAGAAAGTAACCCTTTATTGGGCCATTGTTTCACTTGTTCAGTATTGATTTCCTTTGCAATTTTGTCCACGGAGAGAACTTTTTCAGACTCTACTGATTTATTTTCTTTTCAGATACACACCATTGAATATCATCTAACAGTCTCCTACATTCTAAGTCGTGAAACACGAAACACCTTAACCGACTTTCATATATAAAGTGTGTGACGTGAAAAAAAGATATGGTTTAAAATCATTCTTAATCTCACATTACTCTTTATTCTCTCACAGACTTAGTGTTAGAGTACTAACTTTACGGTAGACCAACCTTCCCTCTATCGCACTTGAACTTGTTCCACCTATGTAAAATCTCATCTCACCAATCATTTTTAGTTTGTTAGCTGAACAATTTTTATTCATCAAATTTTTAAAAGGACTTTCCCTTAAATTTGCTTATAAAATCAATTAATAAAAACATAAACTTTTATTTATTATTTATTTTTTACATATTCTCTTGTGGTTTATACAATTGATTGTTCCTGCGTAACATAGCTACAGGGAAGACAACAATGACACGCAATTGACGAATAAATTATAATCATTTTTAGCGACGAACGCCTCGACCGACTGTAACTACTATTCGCGGCGGCACCGGCGGTCGGTTCCCATCGCAGATCGGAAATGCAAATGTCAAGAGGAAGATGCGGTGGTTGTTCCCAAAGAATCACCCAACTCCACCAACTTTTTCTCCGCAAACCTTTCACTTCCACATCTCCTCCTCCACTTCACCACTCTTCATCATCTTCACTATTCGCACCTCACCCTAAATCAACACTCTCTTCCTTTCTCCACTCATCACCGATTTTCTACCCCTCCGCCGCTCGTTTCGGCGCTTTCAGATTCTTCTCCTCAAAGTCACCTAACCTCGGCTTCAATGCCAAGAAGGTTTTCGATAAACCTACGGCCGCGTTGACTTCTGCTTTCTCGCGTTACCGTGAGGCCATGGTCTTGCAGCTCGAGGCTTTCTTCAAGAGAAATCAGCTTTTTCTGTTTGGTGCTGCTGGGGTTGTTTTCTGTGCTCTGCTATGGAGGATTCTCTTTGGCGTTGCTAATACTTTTGTTGTTCTTTCTGAAGGCATGGCTAAGTATGGTTTCCTTGCCCTTTCATCTGCCATTGTTGCTTTTACTGTAAGTTCCTTTCCTTCATTTTCAATTTCAACAATTGAATGCAATTTTTTATTCAAGTGATAACACATTTACGGCTATAGAGGTGCCATTGTGGTGTAGCGTAGCGGAATTTGAATAAACCGATTATGTATTGTGACTTTTATGTGAATTGTGATGATATCTAGTTCAATAATGTTTTTGTTTAGATTGGGATGAAAATTGTGAGTTTTCCTTTTGAGGTGTATATGCAGACTGCTTCTGGAGGAACATGTTATTAGTGAATTCTGCATTGATATATGGATTGTTGTCTAATTGTTTTATCTTTAACATCTTTAAGGGTTTGTATATCCGCTCGAGGTTCACAATCAACCCTGATAAAGTTTATAGAATGGCCATGACAAGACTTAACACTTCTGCTGAGATTCTTGAAGTTATGGGTGCCCCTCTTACAGGAACTGATTTAAGAGCCTATGTGATGTCAGGGGGTAGCCTTACATTAAAGAAAATCAAACCGAGTCTTAGGAGCCGACGTTGTTTTCTCATTTTTCCCATAAAAGGTTCCGAGAGAAAGGGTCTAGTCAATGTCGAAGTCAAGAAAAAGCAGGGCAAGGTAAACTAAGGCTCGTCTTGTTTATATCATTAATTACTTGATAGAAGTTTTTGTCTTACACTAAAATTTTTTTTATCTCGTATTTTGCTTCACGCCATATTTCCATTCTGCATTAAATTCTACTAAAATTGTAAACTTTCGTACATTTTGTTTTACCCATTTTATTATGAGATTTGTTAGCCAGCCTCAACTTTGTTTTCTTGGATAGGGCAGGGTGCTGCCTATGATTGTAAGATACTAATATACTGCATGCTTTAATGAACATAGCAGCGAGTTTAAGTCTTTTAGACATTATGTGATCAGTGTTCCTTTTGGTACATTTAATTGGAGCATAATGGTCATATTTTAAGGAAGTTTCTTTGACATTGAAGCTGATATAGGCTTTATTAGAGGTTTAGCTTATATTTGGCATTTGATACCATGACATGATCTAACTATTGTTAGTTGAGAGCTCATGAATGATATTATATCTTGTAGTTTTCTTCTGCAACATTGCCTTTACATATAAGAGGAGGCAAAATGTTATTAAAAACTTGGACCAATTACCAACTTGGCGAGGGTACTGGTCGAACCAATGAGTCACATGAATCTATTTATCTTATAAAGTTGCATACTTAAAAAAATTAAATTAATGCTTTAAAAGTTCATACTATACTTCAATAGATGTTCCTAGTTTATTTTAACTTCATGTTTCTAATATAGAACATTGTTTTAAATTGTTGAAAATTCCACCTTCATTACGGTCTGCCCCTAGCCGTTTAATTGTGGCATTTGGGTTGCCTTCATTGCAACCTCCCACACCTTCATTATATTGGGCGTGAAGGGGTGGATTTCGTCCTACATTGCCTAGAAATATGGCCTGTGTAGTGTTTATAAAGCTCAGACAACCCTTACCTTACTATCTGGTTTTAAAAGGTGGAGTTATTCGCAACCCAAAATTCAAAGATAGTGTCCGAGTTTATCCTAGATTTGATGTTGGGATTCCTACATTGTCCACTCTTCAGACTCATTTGGGCTCGAGCGTGAGGGGCAGGTGTTGGAAATTCCACCTTCAATCTAATTGCAGCATTTGGGTTATCAATTGCCTTCATTGTAGCCTCCAACACCTTCATTGTGTTGAGTGTGAAGGGGTGATTTTAGTCTCACATTGTTTAGAGATAGATATGACTTGTGTGATGTTTATAAAGGTTGGGCAACCTTCACCTTACAACCCTGATTTATAAAGTTGAGTTAGACCAACCCAAAATTCTAATAATAATTAATAGTAGTAATTAAGAGAATAAATAACCACCTAGCAAAATTGATATTTATTAATAAGGAGAGTAGATCAGATGAAGGGTAGTCAAACCGCTAGAGTTAGAGGAAGATCTAGAAAAAACTAAAAGAGAAACTATTATAAAAAATCTATAGATTAATGAGTTAGATAGAAGTATGATATTTGATAGAACATTATGATGTCGTTTGATCCATGTAGCCGACCCCACTAAGTGAAATAAGACTTGGTTGTTGTTGTTGTAATAACTTTTTTTTTTGTAATTTCATTGGAATAATTTGTGGTTTTCTTTGCACTTGTTTATAGGTAATGCAAACTTGTACAGAATTTATAAACCGGTCACCAGTTTTACCACAAAAACCAGCGAGCCGTTTTCCCGTCGGTCTGGGCCAATTTATATAACACTTTGCTGAGGGATTGACCTACTTTGCTTTGTTGATTCTTTTATGTTACTTGTTAATTTTCCTTGTTTGTTAAGGAGGATTCCATGTAGGTGGGGGAAGATTAAAGGAACCTGTTATATATTAGGAGAGATTCTGTTATATTAGGAGAGATTTAGAGTTAAATGGTACATTGTTAGGGTAAAGAATGAAAGTCGGTTAAAGTAGTTAGGGTAGTTTGTTAATTAGAGAGACACCATGTATAAATAGGAGAAAGAATAGCAAATATAATCCTGTACATTTGATACTGTTTGTGAAAGAAGAACCCTTGGGGAGACTTCTGTTCATTTTCTTTTAATTTTTCAATAATTCACTTCCTACTTATCTTTGATTGTTTGTCTTTCCTGGATCCAGATCCTCTTCCCCAATTAACCTCTCCTTCACTCTACAACATTAAATCTCAACCAGTAAATTAATCTTACGTCTGGGAGACTATGAAAATTAAAAAAAAAACAAAAAAGACAATTCTCTCCCAAATTGTTTTCGATCCCTCTTTGGAAAGGAAATACCTATTCGTGAGACAGAGGTTGACGAAGAAACCATAAGTTGATGACAGACAGCAGAGAGGGATGTTCGTACTCGATTTGTGAGTGGTTGTTCAGATTTGCAGGTGCATGAGGAGGATGACCATGGTGGTTTGCACCATAGATGAGTGGTCCGAGGGGTTTGCAGTGGGTGTAGAGCTTGTACTTTTGATTCCAACTCATAGTTATTCCTTTGGTTTTGGAGTGGAAATTGGGAGGAGTAACCGTCTCTGAATTTGGCATTCTATCTGAAGTGAATTGGCTTGAGCCATTATCAAAATTTGTTGAATTGGGCATTATCTTTGGCATGATATAAAACAGCAGAATAGCAAGTAACAACCTCTAAAATCGTACCTCCCGACCCGTGCTTATAGCCCTTCAACGTAGCTCAATTTTTTTAAAACAACAATTATGAATTTTGACAAATTTGCTAAAGAGGAGAAATCTTTCAATAATCTTTTTTAATTTTCTCTCCTTATGTACTGATATAACAAAGATTCGAAACTTGCATGCTGTCTACATCGCCTTATGAGACTTTGGGAGAGAATTGTCTTTTTTTTTGTTTATTTTAATTTTCATCCCCTCTTCCTCCACGCGCGTGCGTGTGTGTTGTGTGAGATATAACATAGGAAAGAAATATATAATGCAAAATAAATAATTATTATGTGTGAAATATTAGCAAAATGATTTCCTAGAGGAAAAGAAATGTATAAAGCAGAGGGGAAATTCATGCCTCAAGGTTTGCTTACTCCACCTTTCTTGTTATTTTCATATGCAGTATGATATGAAGCTGCTAGCCGTTGATGTTCCCATGGCGTCTGGCCCAGACCAGCGTTTGTATCTGATTGGGGATGAAGAAGAGTACAGAGTTGGTGGGGGACTGATATCTGTGCTTAGAGACCCTGTAGTGAAAGCAATGGCAGCAACCAAAGAATTTGATGATCTTGACGAGATTGAGGCAGAGGAGGATGCTGAAAGAGAACGTCAGGAGGCCGAACGAAAGATTCGTGAAGAAATTGAAAAGGTTGAAAATAGTAGTGATACCAAGTAATAATCATCCATGATGTTTCTCTTCCGGTTTCTTCTCTTGTTGATTAAAAGAGTTGTTTTTGTTGTTTAGGACAAATTAATTTTGTATTAATTTGAGTTTTTCCAAGGCTTACAGTATCTTGTAACACCAATTGCTGAGTTTATCTGAACCAAAGTGGATACAATAAAGATGACAGGTATCAACATACATTAAAACCGACTCAACCGTCTGTTGGTTTCTATGTTGCCTTGTCTTGAGTGTACAATCCTTGTCTATGACATGGTTAATTAGTAAAGCAATAATAAGCGCAGGCGAATGCCGAGTGTCAAAGACTGATTCGATAAATAGTTTTTTTGGTCGAATAAATTATTTTTTTCTAGCTTATAAAATGATCATTATCAGCAAACTTGGTTTAATCTTCTCACTTTCACAAGTCTCATCATGAAATAATCTTCTTGAGACCTCATCCTTATCATGGAATATAAGCCAAGAGGAAAACAACTCCTTGAAACATAAACCAACAATGTAAACTTAAACTTAATGTTCTATTTTCAAAAATCCAAATAGAGAAAGTGCCAGAGATGGTTAATGTAGACATAATGAAATATAAGTGACAGCCTACCTATATTATATGCAACAGCCAACTACCTTCTTTGTGTTTACATGAATAGCTCATTATACGGTTGGTCCCATCTTGGTCTAGTCCCCATCCTCTCACCAACTTAGCCAACATGTGCAAATTTTAAATGTTCAGTTTATGCTTAACAAACGGTTTGTGATCAGCCCTTGTCTTATTCCTCTCCAGTCAAACCACAGTAGCAAAATCGACCGTGCATATTCGAATTTAAATTTTGGCTGAAACGAAGTTATTGATCAATGGACTATGGTATGTGTTGAATCTGTTATCAATGATATTGATAGCTTGTTAACAAAAATAGGTCTGTTTTGACTTTTGAGCTGAACCAGTCCTTCATAAATAACAGACTCTATATGGTCTATAAGATAGGAACAGAATCCGATGCAATTCGGTTTTTATCCTCATGTAGGGACCATTGTGATGAATTTATGAAATCAAAACACAATGATTGTCCTCTTTTTGAAGTCTGTAATTACTAATTACTCACTCTGTGAAAGGTTTCCATCTCCATCATAACTATTAATAGTTGTTCATGTAAGTTCTGACAGACCCATACGTCACTCACTAGCCAAAGTTTTGGTATTTTACTTTAGATAGAAATAAAAGAGTTAAAGTTTGAGTCTTGTTGAGTGCAATAATCATGGGGTGATAAAGAGTTAGTTAGTTGGGTTGGGACCTCATTGGCATGTCATCAAATCCTCATTTATGTGCCTCTACTCTTAGGTACTTCTTTTCATACTATTAGATTAGATCCATCACTGTTCCTTCCTTTTCTGCCGAACTATTTTCAATTTCAAATCAACATTATTACACCGGCACTAGTGTAAGTTATATTAAAGACTTTGATCTTAAACTCTCTGATTATTATTGCTGTCATTATAGTTAACGACTCTTTTTTCTGCCACCAACTCAAACGGTTCAGTATCTTTAAGAGAAACAAACCTTATTTCTTAATGCTAATGTTTTTCAAGTCATCCAAGTGTTCAATGTACTAAAGTTAAGTACTGTTGTGATGCTTTATTCTTTTTGAAACTTGGTTTATTCTTGACCACAATGATATCTCTTTGCTCTTTTTTGTGATGTGATGCTTCACTCTATGATGTGTTCTTTGTGTCCTAAAGCTGAATTTCATGCCAAGGTAGTATCTCTCTCACTGCTGTCAAATTTCTAATTTGATTACTTATCCTTAACTTGAAACAATTTTCTTAATTATATGAAGTTTTTATCTCTTTTTCGTAGTCCTGATATTGTGCGCGCGTATATATCTCGTGGCCTTGTAACTTTCTGCAGTATTCACTGACCAGATATATGGTGGCAAAGTTAAAAAATCAACACCAATGATTTATGTTCATCTTTTTAAAATTAGAATACATTATACAGTCCACTTTTGTTAAAGAGTGCTTTTTCTTTATAAAGTACAGAGGAGAATCAAACTTTAGCTTTTTCTTTTTTAGTTCTATTTTTTCTTGGATTCTCAATTATCACAGTGCTTTTATTTGGTTGTTGCTGAAACATATAAGCACCAATTTGTGATATGATTTCTTTATTCTTCATGAAAAATGCACTTTAATCCTTCAAAATTTAAAGTTCACAGCAAAACCTTTGGCTTTTTTCTTTTTCTTTTTAAATGGAAGAGTCAGCATAACACTTCAAGCATTGAAATAATGAAAATGCATAATAGACTTATGCATCTGACAGAACGAGCTCTCTTTCCTTGAAAACCTTCTCAACGGTAAGTATGTATAAGATCGTCTATTTTATTTTATTTTTTGTTTCTAAGAAAAAGCTGCAATAAGTGATGTCATCTGCGAGAACAGAAACATTTCTTACTATTAAATTTTCAGAGAAAAAATCGGTTCATATTGTTCAATAATCATTCTGTAAACTTGCTAGTTTTTTGTTTGAATTCTGTTTCTAGGTCTGATTCATGCAAAAGTGCTTCTATATTTGTCTGAATAAAAACTAGTTAGTTTAAACTGTTATAGATTCATAGCTCCATGACCAACTAATAACTTGTTGTATCTTGCAAAACAAAACCAGGAAAGGATGAAGAACGGTTAAGCTCGGAACTTGGAACAATCACCAGTGACTAGTCTTGATTTCTCATCAAACAAGACATGAAGTTGAAATTCTCTAATGTTGCTCTTGTTCTATTAATCACGTCACTGTCTCTCTTTAGTTTGATTGTAGCTGATTCTGACTTGAACTCGGACCGACAAGCTCTATTGGAGTTTGCTTCTTCTGTTCCACACGCACCGAGGCTCAACTGGAATGACTCATCTTCAATTTGTACTTCATGGACTGGTGTGACTTGCAACTCAAACCGAACTCGTGTCGTAGGCATCCATCTTCCAGGAATCGGATTAACCGGTTCAATTCCGGAGAACACAATAGGAAAACTAGATGCTCTTAGAGTTCTAAGCCTTCATTCCAACGGTCTTAGAGGGAATCTTCCTTCTAACATCCTTTCCATTCCTTCCCTCCAATTTGCACATCTGCAGAAAAACAACTTCTCAGGTCTAATTCCGTCTTCCGTCTCTCCTAAACTAGTTGTATTCGATATTTCCTTTAACTCCTTCTCTGGTATTATACCATCCGAGTTTCAGAACCTGAGAAGACTCACTTGGTTTTATCTCCAAAACAATTCTATATCGGGTCCTATCCCCGACTTCAACCTCCCAAGTCTCAAATACTTGAATTTGAGCTATAATAACTTGAACGGTTCGATTCCAAATTCCATCAAAACATTCCCGTCTACTTCTTTTCTTGGAAACTCTCTCTTATGTGGTCCACCTCTTCTCAGTAATTGCTCTTCAATCTCTCCTTCTCCATCTCCTTCCCCTACACTCACACAAAACCAAAAAGATACGACGACCCGTAAGAAAAGCTTTGGCATAGCAGCTATACTTGCTCTAGTCATTGGAGGAATCGCCTTACTATCTCTACTAGTGTTAGTGTTCTTTGTATGCTTCCTTAAGAAGAAAAACAATAAAAGAAGCGGCATACTGAAAGGAAAAGCTTCTTCTTGCGCTGGAAAGACTGAAGTTTCGAAGAGTTTTGGAAGTGGAGTGCAGGCTGCTGAAAAGAACAAGTTGTTTTTCTTTGAAGGTTCTTCTTATACCTTTGACCTTGAAGATCTACTAAAGGCTTCTGCTGAAGTTCTCGGTAAAGGGAGCTATGGTACAGCGTACAAGGCAGTTTTGGAGGAGGGGGTGACAATGGTGGTTAAAAGGTTGAAGGAAGTTGTGGTAGGAAAGAAGGAGTTTGAACAACAGTTGGATATTGTCGGGAGATTCGGACGCCACCCTAATGTCATGCCGCTTAGAGCTTATTACTATTCCAAAGATGAGAAACTTTTGGTTTACAATTACATGCCGGGAGGCAGCTTGTTTTTCTTGTTGCATGGTAAGTTTTTCTAAATTTTAAGCTAGATCACACATGCATGCATTCACCTATGTCATTTTTAGTGTATGCTTTAGTAAGCCTGTTTGGATTGATTTTTTGTAGCTTATTTATTGACATAAAACTTATGGAAACAACTTATGATATGTTCGTCCATAAGCTGTTTTCAACTTATTTCCATAACTCTCGTGATAACTTACGAAAACACAGCTTATAGTTATACGAGAACAATTGAACTTTATTTTATCTTTTGTTATAGAAAAAACTTATACATAAGTATTTATATGATAAGAGCTTACGTTATAATATAAACGCTTATTTAAGTTTTTTATCCAAGCAGGGTCGAATTGTGTTGACACATAGTGTATGTTATAATATATCTTTGCTTAATTGTATTGCTCCAAACAATAGGAAACAAAGGCGCAGGAAGAACACCATTTGATTGGGATTCAAGAGTAAAAGTCGCACTCGGAACAGCTAAAGGAATTGCTTTCATTCACTCAGAAGGAGGTTCGAAATTTACACACGGAAACATAAAATCAACCAATGTACTAATAACACAAGAATTGGATAGCTGCATTTCTGATGTTGGACTACCTCCTCTGATGAACGCGCCAGCAACAATGTCGAGAGCAAACGGGTATAGAGCTCCAGAAGTAACCGATTCCAAAAAGATCACACAGAAGTCCGACGTATACAGCTTCGGCGTGCTGCTACTTGAAATGCTAACAGGAAAGACTCCACTAAGGTATCCTGGTTATGAGGATGTTGTTGATCTTCCGAGATGGGTTAAGTCCGTTGTGAGAGAGGAATGGACAGCTGAAGTATTCGATGAAGAACTTCTTAGAGGACAATATGTTGAAGAGGAAATGGTTCAGATGCTTCAGATTGCACTTGCGTGTGTCGGTAACACGCCCGATATGAGGCCGAGAATGGATGAAGCTGTTAGAATGATAGAGGAAATTAAACATCCTGAGTTTAAGAACAGGACATCCTCGGAGTCTGAATATTCTAATCTGCAAACACCATAAGATAACTCACTCTTTTGCTTCTGTCAAGAGATATATGTTCCACCAATAATAAGCAATTTTTGTTTGTAAAATAGTACTACTAATCTTTGTTTTCATGTATCAACTTATTTGTTACCTTTTGAAACTTTTGGCTGATTGTTGTTTAGTCAATGGAAATAATTCAGGTTTAATTATTGTATATTGCAGACCACAGAATCTTGTAACTTGGGTTCTTCAAGGTTTGTTCATTGCTAGTTTTGAATACAGGTCCGGTCGCGTTGTGGTTGCAGAAAGATTTTTTTCGACTTCGATCAATACATTGTGGTCGCCGACAGTGCGAATCAATCACAATATTTTTATCAGATCACAAATATTTCTATGACATTCATTTTCACTTCTTAATATATATATATATATATATATATATATATATATATATATATATATATATATATATATATATATATATATATATATATATATATATATATATATATATATATATATATATATTTGTATTTGTATTGTAATAATTTTTTAATTATGAAATTGACAAAAAAAGAAATTTTGAGAGTTATTTAAATTTACAAAATTAAATTTAGAATGTCACTATCGACTTATAAATATATATTTTTCTTTTAAAGTAAAATGCATCTTTATATGTGATTAATTCATATACTTATTTATAGTAAATAATGTTTTTACTTTTTATTGAAATTGATAATTTTTTTTTTGTTATTATGAGTGAGATCATAGAGATACCTTTAAATTTTTATTACAACTTACTCTATGAGTTATAGTACTTTATGCAATAATGGTTGTGTTAATCTTATTATTATTATAATTGTTTCCGATTTATTAATATTTATCTCTATCTTTTAATATGAATTTTTATTCTTAAATATTTATTCCTAAGACTGAAAAGTTATATTTTTAATTAAACATATATGAAAATTAAATATATATAGACACGTAGGAATACGTCAGGATGTTACCATATATCTATTATGGAGAATTAGAGATGAGAGGAGTATTAAAGTTTCGAGTGATAATTGGTTGGTATCAGGGATGTGTATTAATGATTATCATATTAAAATTCCTAATGAACTAAGAGGAGTGACGATGAATGATTTGGTTGATGAGAATGGTGAGTGGAATTGTCATATGATGCAAGACTGGATGTCTCAAGTGTTGCTGCGCAAAATTCAATTGATCCTTTCTCCAAAGATGATTATGAAAATCATGAATTCACAGTGACAGGCTCAGGTTTCAGTTAAGGAAATGTATCACTATTTGTCTATGTTCAATGAGGAGATTATGGATGAATGGTGGAGGATGATATGGAGACTCAATGTTTCGAAGATAGTGGATGACTAGATCATGCTAAATATCAAAGAAAGGAATAAGGAAGATAGCAAGTAGAGTGCTATTGGGCTATGAGATGTCATGCATTGTGGACGTGGCTGAATAAAGAAGAACACGATGAGTCGTTTCCGAGGTCGTATGATCCAAGACCATATATCTCGCAGAGACTAAAGGAGTATGATGAAGCAAAGAGCATGAATATTACTACAATGGGTAGAGGTAAAACAATTAGTATGGTTAAATGGAAGCCTCCCTCCCGAAATATGGTGAAACTGAATGCAGATGGTGTCTGCAAGGAAAAGAATGTAGCTGGTTGCGATCCGAGATGAGGGAGGCACTTGATTGGGAGGTTTTGCAAAATTGTTGGGTCAATGCAGTGCAATCATGACAGAGTTGTGGAGTGTGTTTGAAGGACTCAAACTTACAAAGATGCCAGTGTTACGTAAGGTTGAAATTAATGCGAACTCCATTGAAATAGTGCATGCTATCGAAAAAGAAAGATCGAAAAAGGATGACGGATTGAACTTGATTATTCAAATTCAAAGATTATTTGAAAATCATGAGACCGTTGTAACAACCCGTATAATATATATAACAACTCGTATAATATATATATAGAATAATATCATACAAGTGTTAAATTTTGGTACTGTCACAACATAAGTGCCTAATGACATCAATATATACACATGTCCAAACTAAAAACATCAATGGAATATGGTATACAATAGTGCCTAAACAATAAAAATCTAAGAACTATGTGCAATATCTTCATTGCACACAACTCCACAATGGAAGATCATGATAAACAACATCCCTTGAAACATCCATAAACAACTTCTCTTAGATTCAACCTGCAAGGATTACCTGAAAAATAACAACAATAATGGGATAAGATAATAATCTCAGTGAGTTATCCTATCCTATGGGTTCACTCGGCTCTACAGGGTTCCTACTCAATTCTAACTCATGTATTCACCTTCCGTTACTTGTGCATCACTTGCACCTTGTAACTAGGACTTGAGTAACAGAGGGATAAACACAATGTATGGAAACATGTCACTTGAGTTAATATAACTCAGCAAATCACTATTCGGATTCACGCAACATTGATCCCCAACCGGACCTACGTCTAGGCCAAGGCTTGGTTCACGCATGTCCGTATGATTCGAATTCCACGGCAGATATCAGGTTCCCCTATGGGACTCGAACCCACTTTTAAGAACCATCACTCGTATGAGACTCAAACCCACTTTTAAGAACTATCACTCGTATGGGACTCGAACCCACGTTGAGTATCTTTCACCATATGGGACTCGAACCCACTTTTAAGAACCATCACTCGTATGGGACTCGAACCCATGTTGAGTATCTTTCACCATATGAGACTCTAACCCACTTAGGTGTCCACCTTTTCCCAATGTCTGTCATGGTTGGGACTCAAACCCAATTGAGGCGCGAATCATTGGTACCACATCCCCACTTACCGCTTTATCGAAGCCTTTTAAGTGGTATGTGCACAATCATAAATAATTTCGAATACGTGATTAATTCTCAATAATCAATAGGGCTTTCGGAGCAATGCTCCTCACCAAAATAGGACTTTTGGAACAAATGTTCCTCACCAAAATATATCAAACGATTCTCATGACATCATATCAGTTCTCATGGCATCATAACATGATCCATTCTCATACATAAATCACACATGTTCCATACAATGCATATTGGTTCACTTCCCAAGTGAATACTTGTCCACGATGCGCACCTAGGCACCGTTGCGTCCAAGCATCACCGTATACTCATTTCCATAACCTAGATTATCTTTCTAAGTTATTAATCAAGTTATTCTCCTAGGTTTCCTCACTCATCTTTATAGAGTTTTAATCATATTATTTCACATCCAACAACATCCAATCAATTTATAGCATATACATTAGCATATTAAATATCATACAAGAACACCCATAGTAGCATAATATGTCATAATAAACCCTAGACATATCCGACTCACAACATGCTCCTCATTTTCTTAGGTTATTCAAGTTGTCACATACAAACAAGTCAAACATAACCCAAGCATACAATTATCACTATCCTTTACCAATAATTCTTGGTTATCTCATGGTCTCTCATCACCATGCAATATCTCATTGTATGAGCTTTTTAAGCTTTAAGTCTCATATCAGTCGGATTCACAGTTCTTGAATTATGGCAAGAACAAGAACCATATATTCAATCAACAAAACAATAACTCATTATATATATATATAATATAATATATATATATATATATATATATATATATATATATATATATATATATATTCATCATTATACTATCAATAATTGACATATAATCATGTTTTTTCATAACTATATGAAAGAGCATTGAAAGAGCTTTCCAACGACTCCGACTGCGTCCAAAACGAATTTATAACACTCAATTAATTCATTAATCTATCTTAATCAAGATTTAAATTAACATTTATTCATTGCATAAGTATTCAACAACAAAATCATTGGCCTAGTGGTAAGGCTTATACCATTCTAAAGATGTCTTGGGTTTGAACCCCATTGGTGACATATTTTAATTCATCAAATAATTAATTCATGTCAATAGATTGATCAAAGGACAACTAATTGAGCATTTAAGGGAATATGAGATATTACAACCGTGAAGGTGGAGCATGTTTTTAGAGAATCTAATAAATGTGCTAACGAGTTATCAAATGTAGGATGCATTCTTGATTATGAGTTTATTGATTTTGATTCGGTGACAGAAATTATTTCAAGTTTGCTAGAGGATGACGTTAGAGGTGTAACTACCCCTATGGTGGTTTATTTGTAGTTCTTTCTTTTTTTTGTTGGGATTAAGTCTTCTATATTACAAAAAAAAAATGAATACATAGAATGTAAGAGAAAAATTTATTAATCACCCAATAATTAATCACAACGATACTTATAAGATGATGTTTTAAAAACTTAATCACACAATACTTATTTTTACACACATTTTTGTACTGGTCAAAAAATAAAAGTGTGTATGTTACCTCTATAAGGGCAGGGGTACTCAGAGACATTAGTAGTTTTATTACAGTATATAATGGTTAAAGCTTACCCACGTCGACGAGAAGCCCTACATGACGGTGTTTTATGGTGTTTTAGAGGACCTACTCACGTGAGGTGAAAGACCATGTATGCAATGTGATTCTTTTGTGGTAACGATACATATAGTATCATATGTCTGAGTTAAGATTTGTTTATTTTCCCTTCAAGGGAGAACTATTTATAGAGACTTTTTGGATCTAGGGTTTAGGAAACCCTTAGTGGCGGCAACCGCTTCCCCATAACTAGGGGAAATTGTTGACTACATATTTCTTAGGGAGCCGTGGTACAAATTCTTCTTACAAAACTACCTAGAGACAACGACACAATACACATCGTATATCCCACAGGTGAGAAGCCTTTATCCTGTATGGGAGTCTCCTGGGAGGAAACACTCTAGGCGGGGGACTTGGAGTCGCCCTTGTTTGGGACTCTCACTAATATAACAATACACAAAGGGCTTTGTAAAAGGGCAAAGTGTTTTCAAGGATTCTTTCGTTTACAAGGTACATCCTTCATCCTGGGGCGAGTCCCTCAGCTTTAGGAGAATCCTGTTGGTTCTAAGTGTTGACAGTAATTTTGGTAAAACAAAGAGTGTTCACAAGATGTTATGTGTGATGTCTTAACATAAGATATCCTATGTACCTGCTGGAGTTTAAGGAACATAATCATGTAGGATTGTTTCAGAATGTCATACACCAATGTTATGGCATCTGATATTAAGTACCTGTTGGAATTTAAGAAACATAATTATGCAGGATTGTTTCAGGATGTCATACACAATGTCATGGCATATGATATGGTTGTACCTGCTGGAAATTATAAATGGAATTATGGAATTATGCAGGATTGTTCCAGGATGTCAGACCCGATGTCATGACATCCTGTACACAGAACATTCAGTATGAATGTCTGGTGTTTTGTGATTGCACAATTAATGGCAATCTATGTATGATTGAAGATCTGATTTGCAGGCGCATTCAATCATTGATTACAACCTGATTTACTTATTTTCCAAGGAGATCTAACCAGCTGTCATGAGAAGATTTGATTGGAAAATAGATTTAGGGTTTTCAAGGTGTCTAAGCCCAGCTGAATGCTTCTATAAATAGGACATGGAAAACCTGATTTTGTACACAACCAATACTGAGCGAAATACTGAGAGAGAGCTAGGGTTTGTGTCTTGTTTAGTCGTGAGACTTGTAAGCCATTCAAGTCATCCATTGATGATTGAATTGGTCTGATTTGTGATTGTAATTTGTCACTCTAAAGCTGTTAAGCAAGAGTGTGTGTCTACTTGATCAAAGCTGTTAAGCAAGATCAAGTGTGTGTCTTCTTGATCAAAGCTGTTAAGCAAGATCAAGAGTGTGTCTTCATGATTGAAACTGTAAAGTAAAATCAAGAGTGTGTTATTAAAAAGTGTTTTCTTTTCACAAGGGATTGTTGTTTAAAATCACAGGTGTGATTGTAGGGAAGTGAGTGGGTTCTCATATCTAAGAGTGCTTAGGTAGAAATTGCACGGGTAAAGATTAGGTGAGAAAGACTGTAACTTGTTGAAGTGTATGGAGAGTCTTTGAACTGATTCTATTTTAGTGAATTTCCTTCCTGGCTTGGTAGCCCCCATATGTAGGTGAGTTGGACCGAATTGGGTTAACAATTGCTTGTGTCTTTTGCAGTATTATTCTCTATCTTTATTCTGTTTGCATTACTCAGATATTAGTGTCGTGACATTACCTTCGACATCTCATATCTGATACCAGAATTTCAAATCCTTCAACTGAAGGTGACCTTTTTAATAAAAGGCGGGTCCCTCACCTGAAAGAGACCTTTATAAGAGGTGAGTTCCTTAGCTGAAGACGAACTTTTAAATAAGAGGTGAGTCCTTTAGCTTGGGGCGAGTCCCTCAGCTGAAGGTGACCCGTTCCTTTGCGCAAGCGCTTAATTGAGGGATGGGTAATCTTCCAGATGTCTCATAATTAGCTAAAATGTTAACTAGGAGTGTCAATCAATCATTCAGATAGTCCAACTTACGCCCATTTAATGTAAGCAATGATAACCTGTTTTCTAGACCTTAAATGCCAATGGCACGTGTCAGAAACGTGTCAAACATTTCAAAATTACGGGGGAGTCTAAGAGGTCCCTTGTGGATTTAAATCCCTTTATACAATATTTCTCCTTCCATTTCGTTTATCCTTATTTTGCTCCTATTTTTTGTAAGCTCATATGAACTATCCAGCTCCTCATCGTTCCTGATTCTTCGTTTACAACCTTCTTTCAGGTATGAATCTCCCTTCTTATCTCTTTTTTCTGTAGTGAGTATGGTTTACGAAGAACCGTTCGAAATAAGGCTTAGGTTAACGTAGGACCGTAGATTTTGAGGGTAATTGTCACACTCTTTTGACGGTTGAGACGATGATAGTGATTTCTTTTTGACCTACTGTTTTCCCAAGAACAAAAAGACAATGGCTACCCCTTCCGTCCTGTCTAAGGATGTTGAATATATTGGAACTTGACACACATATGACGTACAAATCCTCCATTTCCGATCATACGTGGAGTTTCCTATTTAATAGATGAAGATATTGTTGTGCTAAATGCATGTTTGCCATCGGAGAAGGTGACCACGCCCGTCTCCTCTGATCATCTTTCTCCTTATTTTTACTTCTAACTCACTTATATTAAAGACATGGGGGTTCTCTTCCCCTTTTTGATGGAGGTTTTAAGGGCTCTCAATGTCACTCCGTCCCATCTGTTCCATAATAGTTGGGGTTTTATCAAGGCCTTTTGAGATGATATGCGATGACCTGGATGTAACTTCTATTGTAAGAGTCTTTTTCTCTTTTTATATCACCAAAATTGCGAAAGGTAGATGGTCTTAGGTGGCCTTCTAAAGAAAACCCTTTTCACGTCCCATTCCAATCACTATAAGTATTGGAAGGACATATTTGCCTGTATGAGGGGACAAGATGATTCTCTAGGCGTGTCAGGGGCTAATGATTCCCCTTTTCCCCCTTGTCCTAGACGAAGGATCCTATGGCGATCATGTGATATGACATTGAGTTCCTTACCCTTGAGGAAGAGATGATTGTCCACCTCCTGTTGAAGTTTGAGGTTATGAAATGTCGTACAATTATTAAGCTTTGGTTGTATGGCGACAACCATTTTGTCGCTTATTTAGGTAAACTTAAAATATCTTATTTTCCTTTGTAGGTATTTTTAAACAGTATCTGTGACCTCTATGCATGGTTTGTAGATCAGATTGTGAGAATTATTGCTAAGGAGAAGAGACAGAGATATGAGAGGATCCAGGCTATTTATTCAGACAATAATAGCCTCCAGAGGGTTTTATCATCAAGGGGAGAAAAAGGCCAGCTGAGGGTGGCAAGGATCCTCCTTAGGGATCCAACATTTTGAAAGCCCCAGAGGGCGAAAAGGATCCCATTTAGGGATCCAACATTTAAATTTAATCAATGGGCAGCAAGGATCTCACATAGTGATATAGCATTTTAATTGACTCATTGGGAAGCAAGGATCTCACATAGGGATCCAACATTTTAATTGTCTCGTTGGATGACAAGGATCTCACATAGAGATCCAACGTTTTGATCGCCTTAGAGGGAGATAAGGATCCCACTTAGGGTCCAACATTTAAATTGCTTTAATGGGCGACAAGGATCCCCCTTAGGGACCCAACATTTCGGTCACCTCATGGGGAAGCAATGATCCCACTTAAGGATTTAGTGTTTTGATCGCCTCCATGGGCAGTGTTCTCTTGAGCTTTCAGACTTCCTGCAAAAAGAGGATATCCAACAAACATAGACTCTCTAAAATAATAAAGTGAGGGGCCTCATTAAAAACCATTTCCCCCATGAAAAACACAGAGGGAAAAGAGTGCATCCCACAAAATAAACTTGTCCTTACCATCAACATAGATTTATATACTCGCCCATAAAAATCAACAACAAAGTAGCAAAACAATAATAAAGAAAAAAATGACAGCTATACAGATGGATCCAGAGGGCATTCTTGTTAGGACTTCAATATTTGATCTCCTTCATGGTTAGAGGATAAGCCTCATTAATCTTGTATGTTTCTCCCGGTGAGCTCACTTTTCTGGCTTTCACGCCTAGTGTGCGAACCCTTTTTAACTTGAGCCTTTCTACGTAATATTTTCTGGCGATTTCCTTGGATAACCCCCACTTGCCCATTAGAGAGAGGGTACTTCATGCATAAATACAAAATAGACAAGACGACTCCTAACTGCTCAAAAGTTGATCGCCATATGTCGTACCCCAAAATTTGCCCTACTTTTTTTAATTTGTCTGGCTTATGGTTTTGTTCATTTGCACACTTTTTTCTATTTGATCATGCATTCATCGACATTTGCATATGATAACAAATTTAGGCCAAAGGTTCGATGATAATAGATTTAATTGGGTTAAGTGGGTTTTCGAGGTGGATATTATTTGGTATTTATTCGGGTTTATTTCCCGTATTATTTGTGGTGGTGATCATCTCTTTATTTGAGATTCATGGTTATCAGGAGAGATTGAAACGACCGTCCATTAATTCGGAGGTTTGCTTGGATTCAAAGGAAATGGCAAAGTTGGAATAAAAGGGAAATTTAATTCATTTAGTGAAAATAGCACTTCTCAAAAGTACTAAAAATCATAGGTTAAGCCACTCAAAATTCAAGCCAAAAGTGGTAGAAAAATCAAGGCATGCATGAAAATTCAAGTTCAATTACTAGTGACTCTTTGCCTTACATCCGAACTTGGTACTTTTGCTAAACTCCAACACCATTCGTCTTTAACTACCCTTAACTACATATTTCTCCACAAACCATCAATTTACCTAATTACCCTTAACTACCATAACTTCCAAACTAACACAAAACTTCCAAACAAATACAAATCTCAACTTCCATCTTTTTCACTCAATCCTAGCCACTCTTAACAATTAATCCTATGGTTGAAATTGGTGATTCGCAACTTGAGCTTAAATTAATTTCTAACCATTGATAAACCAATTACTTGGATCACAATCCAAGGATGATCATTCACCTACCAAGTCTATATAAACATGTTATTTTTCACATTTTTGGGGGTTAACTAACCTAACTTATAAAATTCACAATTAATCATTATTTTTCCACCACTTTTTCTTCTCAATTTCTCTCTCAATATTCATCTTCCCCCTCATCCTCACCAAAGTTCATCTTCATCACCATTTATAACTTCACATTGAAGTTCTAAAATGGTGGAACTTAGCCATCAATAATTTCTACATCATCATCAACAATTATCAATCAACAATACAAGCATTATCATCAAAAAAATCATCCATCAACAATTACTACATTATCTTCTACATTCATTCATCATCAAGAATAATTACCAAAGTTTGGAAGTTAATTGGATTAATGAAGCTTATTCTTAAAGTTTTCTCGGTTTCTTTTCGGCGCTTCGATTTTCAACACTAACCGGAGCAAACCTCCGCTCCGTCGGTAATCCTTTATCTCTCCATACATTTGTCATGAATATTGGATTTTTGCTTGTTGATCAATTTTAGCTACTGTTTTGATGTTGCTTATTAAATAATCACTTATTTTGGCATAAGACACATAAACTTGAAAATAATGAGTATTCAATTTAACTATTAATAATACATGAATATACCATTTGAATTTATTTTTCGCGCCGATCGTGAATATATAATCAATTTTTCATTTCGATACATATTTTAGGCGAACCATCTCATTCTTTAATCAATTTTTTCGTCTACTTTTTATTTTTTTTGGTATAATTCATAGCTTATTTCGCAATTTGATATATATATATATATATATATATATATTTTTTTTTTTAAAATTCTGATTTCTACTGTATATTAATTCGTCGAATTCTATTTTGTTAATTATTATCAAAAGTTTTTTCAAAACTGATATTTTCTTTGTTCCTATGCATTTGTTACTGCTATTGTTATTGCCTTTTATTCTTTTTTCTAAGTACTGCCATATTTGTTTTTTATATATAACTTAGAAATATCACATGTGTATACTGCTATCTTTATTGTTTTGTTATCTCTTTCTAATATTTTATTATTATATTATTACATTTCCTTTACTATATATTGTTTTATATTATTTTACTATAGTATTGTTTTAATATATTACAAACAGTAATATGTACCAAAACTGGACTTGAAAATAATGGTAGCGTACCGTGATTACGGATGTATATCATAGGGTAAAATGAAAAAATAATGTCCCTCTGTTTCAATTTTGTATAATGCTCATTATATTTAAATATAATTTAGATAATGCTGAATGTTTTAAAATATGAACTCAAATACACTTTTTTTTTCTATTATCAAAATATTCTTTAAAAGAATACGATTTAATATAACATAATCACATACTGTATGACAAGTTTTTTTTAAGTTGCCGCTATACTCATAAACCGGCAGTACCATACATCATATGATGCTATATCATTAATTCACCACCACATGCATACTATATCTCATTTTTTTACTGACAAACTTTTTAGCACATTAGTACCTCATTTCCCTACTAATATTTTTTTAATACATTAGTACATTAGTTATTTAATGATTGGATTGGATTGGTTATTAGAAAAGTTTAAGAAATAATAATTCTTTTTTAGGATTAATAAAATAATACACTTAATTCCTAATTTAGTTTTGGTTATTAGAAGTTTTAGAGCATAATTGAAAAATTAATTCAAGGTTAAGATCGTAGGCTTGCTTTCATCCTTTAACTCATAACTTGTAAGTTCGGTTATTTCTTAAATTGTTTGCTTGTTTGTCTAAACAAAATATTCAATATGACCAGTAAAGTACATGCTTCCTTAGTTCTAGGGTATTGTTTAGAATCGATTAGCATTGATTTGACTTAATTCATTAGGTTTTCTTGTGTACATAATTCAAATATTTTCAATCTCATTGATTAGTGTTGACCAAAGGACACTTTGGTCAATTAAATCCTTTGTAATCGTGCTGTAAGCCCCAAGCCTATTTCAAGTGATCAAAAGACCCTTGATCACTTAATAGAGCAAGTTCATTGCGCTCAAGCTATCGTGGATATGCTGAATCTACGATGCTCAAGACCTCAAGGTTCGAATGCAAAATCAAGACTTCAAGTCAATATCAATCAAGCATAGCTAGCAAAGTGGACTACTTCTCAAGCACTACAAAGGTATCAACACTTGTTGATCGTAATTCACAGTGTGTGGCACGAGCCTTAAGTAAGAGAGAAGGATTGGGACTGAAGAATTCTTACCCCCATTTTGGATATCTTTGTGTATGGGACGAATGATCCAGTGCTCATCGTATTCACCTCTATTCATAGACTTTAGCGCAACTTGAATCATACGATTAGCAAGTCTCTCTCCACAAAGCATTAGTTCAACAAATAAAGGGCTACAACAATAACTTATCAATCATGAATCGAGTTGTACGACATGAGTCTTAAGCAATAGATAAGGAATGAGACTGAAGAATTCCTACCCCCATTCTGAATATCTTTGGGTATGGGACGAATGACCCAGCGCTCATCGTATTCACCTATATTCATAGATTTTAGTGCAATTCGAATCGAACGATTGATAAGGTCTTCATCAACGCAAAAATAACAAAGATTCTCCTCTCGCGATTTGAAAATTAAGATGAGAATTACATGTCACGAGCCTTAAGTAGTAAAGAAGGAATGAGACCGGAGAATTCCTACCCCCATTATGGATATCTTTGGGTATGGGACGAATGACCCAACGCTTATCGTATTCACCTTTACTCATAAAATTTAGTGTAATTCTTATCAAATAACTATCAAGTATATTCCACTCGTTCAATCATTCAATCATATTATTTTTCCTCCTTAATCTCTTTGCTTTCAGCCGTAGTAGGCTGAACTACGAAAGCTCTGATTTCCTTATTGCCCTATAAGGATACGTAGACAAGAGAATCCAGATTCTTCGCGAGCTACCTTATTTATCAATCTATTCTATTTTAACGATCAATCATTCAATCCTCCTTCAATGTTAGACTCTCCTCCTAGATGTTCATACATTTCTTGGGATTATTATCTAAGGTTCACATACCCATTTCTGAATCAATTGCTTCATGTATTGCCTATTAGTTCAGACTATAGCTTACATTGGTGCAGACCTTAGCAACCTCTTTTAGCCCATGGAGTTTAGACTCTGGCTTTAAGGTGAAGACCTTGGCGACTTCTTTTATCCCATGGAGTTCAGACTCTGGCTTTGCTTCTTGGCCTCAAGGTGCAGACCTTGGCAAACCCCTTTAGCCCATGGAGTTCAGACTCTGGCTTTATGAGTTCAGACTTTGGGTATTCTGATTTTGTCTATACAGTTCAGACTTTGACATACTACCCTGCCTTACAGTTCAGACTTTGGCACTCATTTATCCAACCCTTGGAGTTCAGACTCTGGCTACCTCTTTCATTGCATATATAGTTTGTACTTTGGAATCATACTCTTTTGTCCTGATAGAGTTCAGGCTCTGGCATTCGAACTTGTTCCTTGCCTTGAGCTTAGTTCAGACTATGACATTCATCTATCTCTCCCTATGGAGTTCAGACTCTGGCAATATCACGTTTGTCCTTGTGGTTGATCACCATATTTGGTTAATACCACATCCTTGCTTGTTAAGCAATCTATCTTGCCTCTTGATAATCAATCTCATTCCCTTTTGTTTCAGCCTTGGTGGGATGAACTACGATTGCTCTGATTTTCTCATTGCATGATGAGAATACGTAGGCACGAGGGTTCGAATCCTCCGCGAGCATACTTATTTATTATTCATTCTTCCGCCTTAGGGAACCATTCATATCTTTCATGATCCATTATCTACCTCCGATCATAAACCGTTCACCTAGTGCCGCATCGTTTCTTTGAAACCGAAATATACTTTCTTTGGAATTCCATATACACCCTTTTAGGACGATATAGTGACAGTCCGCATTTGTACCTAGAGTTGTTTGGATTGTCCCTAGACATTTAATTCCTTCTTTTTCGGCTCAACCATACAGTGATACCGTGATGTAGGCCCTCACTTATGGTTCGTGCCACCTTCCCTCTATGGTACGAATTCCATTTCTCTTATGGATTCCGATGTATATCTGACCTTTGGTTTCAAGTCATACCTCTCCAGCCACTTGTTACCAAATATTTGATTATGTGACTTTGGTCACTTCACTCCATTCATCTCCATTGAAGCATTCATATTCTACCTTCATTCACTTCACGTGGTATACCTATTCTTTGAGCCAGATACACTATCTCTTTATGCTCCATCTTGTACCTCTTTGTGAACCAAGATCTGTTTGTGCTATGAAACCAAACACTTAATTCCTTTCTTTTTCGGTTGTTCTAATATAGTGATATTATGTTGTAGGCCCTCACTTGTTGGTTCATACCATTTTTACTCTTGTGTTCATATGTCACCCCTTGTTGAAGTTCAAATAACACTATCCTTTGGTTCAGACCATACTGTTATCAACTTCTTTTCATCTCCCGCCACTATTTCTTCAAACTACAGAGCTCTGAATTCCTCATTGCACTATGAGGATACGTAGGCATGAGGGCCCTAATCCTCACCGAACACTTTATCCATTTCTTTCCTTTCCCTTCATTCTTTTTACGAGTAATCTTTAGATAACACCTATTTGAGCGAGAACAATCAAAATTGTTCCCATGGAGTACCATGAATGTTTGGGGTGCTAATACCTTCTCCTTGCATAACCGACTTCCTTACCCAGCATATCTCTTTCCCCTGGATTTTATCGATGTTTTCACTTTCCTTCGGGAATAAATAAAGTTCGATGGCGACTCTGTTGTATGTTCGAGCATGCGATGTGTTCGAGTATATTTCTGCTAGCTTCAGCTGGCGAATCTGCTGGGGACTTTGCTTCTTGGAGCATTTCCTAATCGCTAAAAGGAGTCAAGCCTAGTTTTGATTGCTTCTCCGTTTAGTTTAGGTGTTTACCTTTATTGCTTTACTCGCTTTATTTATCGCATTCTTTACTTCTTTAAATATTGTTTATTATGGATATTATCTGTTATACTCCCTGTTGGGTTGGGATAGATTACATGAGAGAGAAGCTATATACCCGAGCTTAGTATACACATAGGATATGTTCGTGGATAGTCATGTACACCTGCGTTTCGCGCGTTGGGTTGTCACAAGAACCACACCCAGACTAGATTCACTTGGAAGTACTTTTGTCCTGTGTGCATTCACTACGACATGGTATTTTCATTTCGAGTCGATGACTCTGAGAGACCTTCTAGGGACCACCTTGGAGCATAGTCCATACCCGTGAGGGGGATATTGGATTTTTTTACAGGAAACCATAGCCTCTACATACCTTTATTCTCATGGACGTCGGACCTTTGATCCTACATCGGTCGGTATACGCAGATTATCCGGATTGTTTTATGTTGTTAACATATATTATTGCATTTCATTTTTGCGTTGCTGTATATATGCCGAAGTTTTGACCCTGAGTTATTACACCATCGATGCTTTGAACCTATGGATGTTGCATAATTATTTGCATTCCATCCCTAACATGTGCATTCACGCATTCACATTGTCACATCCGCGAAAAACAACCGGCGGGCTGAAACAAAAAAACAACACAGAGCCGCCACTGCGCGTTATTTATCCCAAGATAGGGAAAGGAAACGCTCAGAGAAACCTGGAAAAAGCATGGTCTCGCGACCAAAGAGAAAGGGTAAGGGAGTCGGTTACGCAAGGGGAAGGTATTAGCACCCCTCACGTCCGTCGTACTCGACGGGATCCACGCTCTAAGAAAAGAAAAGGTTGCTAAAACACCACACACACACACGCACCGAAGACAACACAGGTGGGGTTAAGGGGGAGAGAGCTCGATAGGACGTCGCATCCTATGCCTACGTATCTCGTCTGGAACGAGAATCAGAGCTGCCGTAGTTCGGCTCACGCACGCCAAACAACACACGCACCCACAGGCAAACTTGGAACCCGACAACCACTCGATGGAATTACGTCAGCTTCCGAACCAAACAAACACAATCAGGATACGTACAGCCAATCGCTGGGCTTACGTCCATATCCTGACACACAAGAATATAACAAGCAAACACACACAAAAAGAAAAAAAGTGCCCGGAGAGACCTCGCGCGGTCTCCTGCCTACATACCTCGTCTGGAACGGGGATTAGGGCGATGTAGTTCCCCTGAAAGGGAAAGAAAATCTAGCCAGAAACCAAGGGAAGACACACTACCAGGGAGCTGTACTCGAGCCTAGTGTTATCATGCATCATTGCCCTATGTTGTGGTTTCTACCTACTTGCACAACTGCAAGCTAATCCTATCCAGGAAGAAAGCAATCATACAAGCATACAAGCAAACAGAGCAAACAAATATTCACAAAGCACACACTATAACCAGTCAAGTGGGCTCAAACAATGGGTTTGACTGCCGAAGCAAGTCATATGTACATGGGTAGTATTCACTCTTAACCTTGCCATTGCGGGGCTAAGGTGAAGCAGATGAAAGGTGAGTGAAGATTAGACTTCACAGCTCTTATCCCTGACCAGGGAGAGCTTCAGACAAAGGAGCGTGGGTCCAGAATGGAGGGACCCTTCTACGCTCAAGACTCTGACTCGATCGTGCAACAGCACAGGATCTTGGGTTTGTGTCCCAATGCATCAACACACAGCCGTGTGAGCAGAGGGACGACTCAACAGAATAGTGGGGGATAGATTGCATATCCCTTTGATCCACCAATTGCCTCATAGAGGTCTTTACCTGCTTGGGCACAAATGTAAACAACCAAAAACATCGCCTCTTAAGGAGGACTTCAGACAGTTGCCTGGCCAAGTAACAGGCCAGGTCTTCCAGACTACATGGAGAATAGAAGTCCTACCTCAAGTGGTTTAAAAACCAAGCAGCAGCAAGCAAGTTCTTAAAGAACTGTAAGCGACTAAATGTACCTAATGATGAAGGCGGCGCTTGAATCTGGCGTTTCTGGATGTATCTTGCCAAAACAGATGCAGAAGAAGCTTTAGGAAGATGATTGGAGAAGCTATCTCAACTCAAACACGATCCAGAAGCAAGAACTCTCAAAACTCCATTGTTGCACTCATGATGAACAGTCACGATCCAGCAAGGTTATGGCAATGGCTTGATGAAACAGATGGAGATCTTGCCTTGTAGAACACGAACCAAAAGGAATTATGCAAATTGATGGAGAATTCGTGGAGTTTTGATCAAAAATGTTGAATGAATATTCTTGAGATTTTGAGAGAAAATGGAGGGAAAAGTGGTTACAACTCTTGGAGAATGTGAAGTGGTTAACATTTCAGTTATAATTAGAGCTTTATACTCTTGCTTAATCACCTTACTAATCACCAATTAACCAAATGAAATGTAATTAGCATAATGTGGTTTTTTCAATGCAAGGGCAAAATTGGTATTTCACATAAGGGCTCATGACAGCTGTATGACAGCTCATACATCTCCTAAATATCATTTGTGATGTGTTGGCTTTGATCCCATGTTGATTGGCATTGTATTTTTCATTTTCACTATGTCATGCCAAATTTTGCATTTAAAGTGAGAGTTCAAAAATAGCCTAGCCAAATATTGATCCTTGGAAACTTATGACAGTTCAAACCACTTCTAATTGGCATATGTGATGTGTTGCAAAAACTCCCATTCCAAAATTCCCATTATTTCTCAAGTTGGACCATTTTGCCCTTGGATTTTAATTAGTGCACTTGAAAATTGACCTTTTGCATTGGCCATTTTTGATGAATTTTGATTATGCACCATGAAAGTACATGTCAAATGGAGTTTGCTCATAAAAAGATCACTCATTTTGGACACTCCATGTGAAAGTTATGCCACTTTGATTATAGGTCTTTTTTGAAATTGAATGGATCATAACTTGTCAACCATACATGGAAATTTCAAGTTCTTGGACTTTTTGGAAAGGTGAGAACAAGATCTACAACTTTCATGTTGAACAAATTTTCATTTGAAGCTTACTTGGACATGTAATTTTGTGGTCAAAAACTTTCCATTTTTGGAAACTTCCATTACAAGTCACTTTCTATTTTTGGCAATTTTTGTTCTGACTTTATTTTCTTCATTCTTGAGCTTTGACATGTCAAATAACACTTGTTCCAACATGAATGAAGTATATCCAACTCACTTCCACCTCCAAATCCATCAAATCATGCACAGTTGACTACAATTGACTTTTTCAACTGATAGATGAATTTGGCAAGGCACTGATCAATCTGAACCCCAATTCTCTGATGAAATGGCTCAAGGATGAAACCCTAGCCTCAATAAGCTCAATACAATCATGAAATGATCCTCATATCCATCATAGACCCCATCTCCTTGCTATGCCCTGATTGGCCCAATGCAACTGATTAGGGTTGACTAGTGGTCAAAACCCTAATCTCAAGGTATATGATCCAACACTTGCACCTCTGGATGATAACAAGACCATGATGATGATGATGTATCACTCCAACCAAGATAAAGACCAATCTCCTTGAGAACCACCAAACCCTAATTCACAGTCCAATCCTCAGATGGCTAATGATCAGTCAATAAAACCCTAGCTTGCACATGACCTCCTATCTTCTGATCAAGACTTGGGAGAATGGCTTGCACAATGTAACCACATGATATGCAATATGCAATGCCTAATGACCTAAAAATGATATGCAATATGATATGCTAGTCCCAAGAGAGGAGGGCAAATTTTGAGGTGTTACAGCTGCCCCTATTCAATCCACTGTGAACCTGTCGATATGAATAACCTCGGCTTTCAGATGATCAGGATGAAGAGTGATTGAATACCAAGAACAGACGAACAATTTGCACTCTGATGGGATAATAATTAACAACGCCCGTCAGAATCAGCGAAGAAACAATCTCTGAAACAAAAATCCGTCTGGTACGGAGAAAACTCGGCTTGAACCCCAAAACAGAAACGTCGACCTGGATACCAAAATAAATGGTAACGCAGGGATAACTATGGCCTGAACACCACATCCGCTCGGGATTATTATTCCTTTCTTTTTTTATGCTTTTCTTGAACCCCGAAATTTTCTCTTGCGCAAATGATCCTCGGATCACTGCATTTGAACCCCGTTCTCCTGTTTGCCAAAATAATGAACCCCATTCTCCAGTTTGAACCCCAGTCGCCTGACGATAACTCACGATCGCCATTGTGAACCCCGTTCTCCAGAAAATGCCTCAACATTTCCCTTTCTCCATTTGAACCCCATCTCCAGAAAATGCCTCAACATTTCCCTTTCTCCGATTGAACCCCGTTCTCCAACTTCTTGTGATAATTCCGCTGGCAACGTCGGAAATAATCACCAAACACCACTCTGAGGGCGACATGTCAGAGGGTATACCTTCACAAAAGGAAGGTAGCATGTGTATCTCTTCCTCAGAAGACACCTATAACGACCTCCATTAGCCTCAGCCAGAGTCTAAGGTGACACATGAACAGAAGATAATCCTAAGGACCTCATCCCGGATACATTCTTCAACTCCAATCTCTATTTGAACCCCAGAAAATGCCTCAGCATATACTCTTCTCTGATTGAACCCCGATCTCCAGAAAATGTCGCAACACTTCCCTTTCTTCATTTGAACCCCATCTCCAGAGAATGCCTCAACATCTCCTTTTCTCCATTTGAACCCCGGAAAATGCCTCAGCATATACTCTTCTCTGATTGAACCCCGATCTCCAGAAAATGTCGCAACACTTCCCTTTCTTCATTTGAACCCCATCTCCAGAAAACACCTCGTGTCTCCTTTTCTCCATTTGAACCCCGGAATCGCGTAACGTCTTCTGATATTATTTCCATCTCTGTCCGACGGAAACATTTCCTCCAATATCGCACTACTGGGGAACATTGCTGATCTGACGTCGTGATGCTGAACTCCTCGGAGTACCATCTTCACCATCTGATGAAACCAAACCTTCAAGCGGTAACCACAGCTTGAATCGCGCTGATCGCGTAACCTTTCCATCTCTGCCCGACGGAAAAACTCCTCTAGTATCGCACTACTGGGGAAATACCTTTGATCAAATCATGAGGCCAAACTCCTCGGAGTAACACCTCTACTTCTGGTAAAACCACCTCTCAAACGGTAACCACGGCTTGAGACTAGCTTGTGCTTGCAATATGATGCATGATTGATTTTTTCTGCGTAATGCTCCATAATTATGGAAATGCTACGCGCTTTATTATTTTTCTATGCAACATGCTATGCTATTTTTTTCATGATGAATGTATAAAAAGTATCCCCTTCAAGGGATTCTGCTGAGGAGCACGAGACACTCTGCTGAGGAACTCGTCAATACACCAATCTCCACCCTGCTGGGGAATAAGCACTGCTGCTGGGAATAAGGCAACCCTTGCCGGGGAAGAACCTCCTTTGCACCCAATCCGCTCGAGAAACTGCTGGGGATAAGAACCACCAACACTCTGTGGGGATACAACAGTCTTTGACTTGCTGGGGATATCAATCCCGACTCTGCTTTGGGAACACCTCACAGATACCTGCGACTTCACTGAGGAAATGCTCACAGATACTCTGCTGGGAAACAGCCACCTTCAGGCCTGGCGACTGGGGAAACATCGATCTGACACCTGCTGGGGATAACCATCCTGACCCTGCTAGGGAAGCGAATGCCACTCCGCTGGGGATTACCCATGCAATCCATAGGTAGAATCAACTCAGCTGGGGATGCAAATATCCGTCTGCTACGGAAACTCGTCCAATCCACTGGTAGGATGAACACTGCTGGAGATATATTTCATTGAAACCCGCTCCACTCGGGGATAACAACCTCCGGGCCTGGCTGCTGGGGATACACCGTTTTAAACTTGCCGGGGATAATCATCACGACTCGGCTAATGGATCCACAGACCTTGGATCTGCTGGGGAGTTAGTCCTCTAATTCTGCTTGGGGATATAGCTGGGGAAAAAAGTTGGTACAGAACACCCGTCGACTCATCGAACCACGGTATCCGCCTCCCAATCTCGTATCAGCTTTCCACTTTTGAGAATTCCCAGACTCGTCTGGACCTTTTCTGCTCCATCATCTTGTATTCCCAACCGCTCCGCGCTCGACGAGAAACATACTCTTGGGATTTATACAAAAATTTCAATTTCCCGACTTTGAAGAGTCTTCTTGATTAATTCCAAAGGCCGTCGGGCGTCTCAACGTCTCTTCATCATTTTCCAACTTGCTTGTCCCTGATCGGACTCTGCGGGGAACTTCTACAAACTTTCAAGTCTTCCGACTTTGAAGAGTCTTCTTGATTACCATCAAGGGTCATCGTACGTCTCAACGTCACTTCGTCGTTCTTTCATTCGTTCGTTCCTGAGCGAACTCTCTGGGGATCTGTTACAAAGCTTCCACATCACAACCTGCAAGTGAGGGAACATACCTAACAGTACCTGCAAAACAGACAGTTAGATAAAACCATGCCCCAGGCGTGCCAAGATTTCAACACTTGGGTCACTCGACCTTCCAAATAAGATTTCAAGCTTTCAATCTTATAAACATGCATTGGAAGGAACCTGTATGTCTTAAAATGCAAGATTCTTTATCAAAATAATCAGATGTTTTTGCAATCAAAGCGGTAATGAAAAACAAAAAACAAAATTATTTGACTGAATATGCATTTTATTGATTGGAAAAGTGTGGCTCAAATTGAGCAATACAAAGGAAGCAATTCCTGAAAAGAGGTAATTGCGCACAAAAGGAAAAATCTATCCTAATGGCAATGCGAAACCCGTAATCTCATCGAGTTCCAACTCGGTTACACCCCATATGTCCTCAGACTCTCCATGCTTTCTGCCTTCTGAACAAGACGATTCCGACTGATCCCCACCGGGTATTATCCATGATGCTTTAACCAAAGCGAACGATCATGCTGGACGCAGTTGTTCGTTTCAATCCCTCTTTTGCCTGGACCGCCCTTTCGGGTTTTCAGTCCATCGGGATACCCCTTTTTGCCCAAGTCGCCTTTTCAGGTTTTCGACTTGCCGGGTGTACATTTTTCCTTTTTATCCCTAATTTTTGCCCGAACCTTTTTTTTCTGTTTTTGGTTCGCCGGGATGCCCATTTTTGCCTGGACTATTTTATTCTTTTCGTCCAGCGGGTCTCTTTATACGAAGTATTTTTTAACTGCGTCCGCATTCATAGGGGATGGAAAATCCTCGCCATCCATGGTCGTCAGCAACAAGGCTCCACCAGAGAAAACCTTCTTGACCACGAATGGACCTTCATAATTCGGTGTCCATTTGCCCCTTCGATCGTTTTGAGGAGGAAGGATCCTTTTCAGCACCATATCACCTACGTGATATACCCGAGGTCGTACCTTTCGGTCAAAAGCACGTTTCATCCCTTTCTGGTACAACTGCCCATGACAGATGGCTGCCAGCCTCTTCTCCTCTATCAGGCTTAACTCCTCGTACCGGGTCCTTACCCATTCAGCCTCTTGCAATTTCACGTCCATCAGGACTCTCAAAGAGGGAATCTGAACCTCAACTGGTAGCACCGCTTCCATTCCATATACCAATGAGAAAGGAGTTGCCCCGGAAGATGTGCGCACCGACGTTCGGTACCCATGCAATGCAAACGGCAACATCTCATGCCAGTCTATGTAGGTCACCACCATTTTCTACACAATCACACCGTCGGTGCATCCAAACGTTATTCGGGCAACAAAAGCTCCTTCACCTTAACCTCCCCATCAGACATCAGAATCCGTTCGGATTCAGGGTCAGGCCCCTCCTCCGGGATCGGTTACTCTCAATCTTTCGATTAGAGCACCTCGAGATGTCCTCATCAGGGAATTCAAACTTCACCGGCTGATAATCCTCTACGGGTTGTGGGGCGATGTAATCAGACAATACACCCCTTGATTGCTTTCTGAGAGGCATATCAAATATCGTATTCCATCAAAATCATTGGCCCTTTCGCAACCCGTCCGGTCATTGCTGGCTCTTTCAGAAATCTACCTGATCAGATCCATCTCGAAATCCACAAAGTGGTATGAACCAGCATATACTGTCTCAGTCGGCGAGCAGCCTATGCCAAAGTACATCAAGTTCCCCGAGCAGTGAATGCATTGTTTCACAGTCGGTAAACTTTTTGCTAAGGTAAATTGCATGCTCTTTTCGACAAGTACTCGTCATGCTGAGCCAATACACCTCGTAGACCCCTCGAAGGCCGTCAAATACCAGATTAACAATTTCTCCCTCCACAGGAGGTATCGGAATCAGAGGTTCCTGCGACTTATTCTTTTATTCTTCAATGCCCCTTGGCAATCATTATTTCACCTGACCGTTTGATCTTTTTATTCTTCTTGAATGGGTTCCCACGTGGCTGTTAGAGGAGATGTGAACTATGACATGTAGTTCAATCTACCCAGGAGACCACGAACCTCTTTTTCCATTCTCGGTTCAGGCATTTTTTTTTTAAAGCAGGATCAACCTCGATTCCTCTCTTACAATGAACCCCAACATCTTACCGGACCGCACTCTGATAATGCACTTGTCTGAATTCAACCTCAGTTTGAATTGTCTCAACTGGTCTACTTAGCTTGGCCCGGTCTGCCAGATGCCCCTCTTCCGGTTTGGGACTTTGCTATCATGTCATCAACATAGCATTTGATTTCATGATGAATCATATCATGAAACAAAGTCACCATGGCTCTCTGATATAGGCATTGGCGTTCTGCTTCTCCAGAGGACAATCTTCTCTCCATGGCAGCTTGTGCACAACGACACCGGTATCCAACCCTGGCATATCCTGACATGACCAGGTGAAGATATCCACAAGCTCTTTTAACAAGGCTACCATCCTGCTCTTGACTCGCCTCTGAAGCGGCCCCAGTTTTCACTTCCTTCCTGACCTCGGCGGTGCTTGGAATAACAATCTCAATCCGCTCCGCATGCGGCTGAATCACCTTCTCCTCTTGTTTTGACAACCTGGCTAATTCCAGCAGATCACAATCTTCTTCGCCTTCTTCTTCGGCATGATAGCTCGGTTTGTCGAAGTCATATGAGGTGTAACCAAATTGTTATCAACGAGATCCGGAGAATTATTTTTGAATTCGGAACGAGACAAATCAAAAAAAGAGAAAAATGAAAATAAACATTGCCATTTTTATTTGTTTTTAAACTGCAAAAATAAATGAAAAACAGGGAACACCGCTTTTTGACTGAAAAACATCCATTTATTAATGATGCAGAAAATGCAAATTTAAACATGAGGTGGCCCTTACAATGAACCATTACGTGTCGGGCAACACGTATGGCTTTCATGCAGATAAAATCAAAACAGAAATCATTACTCTTCCGGATGAGTGGCAATGATGATCTTTTTAGGCCCTCCAGTTCTAGATTCTCATCCCCGATGCGCACGGCTTTATCCAACCATCAAACTCGCAGTTACTGTCAGTCTCTTCACCTACCGCACAGGCGTGATTCGAATCTTCAGCAATTGCACCCACCATTGCCTGACCATGCGCCGACATGGGATTAGCATTAACATTGGGAGACGGTGCAAAATTAATGGCTTTGGAATCCACCAGGTCCTGGACAACATTCTTGAATGCTCTACAACCCTCAATGTTATGCCCCGATGTTCCAGAATGAAATTCACACTGGGCGTTCTCATCATAGTTAGGAGGCTTCTGATCTGATCTCATCGGAACCATCGCCCTCGGCTGAACCAACCCAAAATCCATCAACTCTTTAAACAGAACAGCATATGTCACGGGCGGCTTGTCAAAATGGCGATCGACCCCCTTTCCTTTCACTAGGCTCCCAGCTCCTTGTTGAGGTGGCTGACGTTGCTGTCGTACTGACTGGTTACCAGCAGGGATAGTTACAGCAGCAGTGTGCTGGTAGTAACGACCCCTACCGTGTCCTCTCTGGGCATGCACAACACTTGATTCACCCTCATTCTTGCGCTGGTCGTTACCAAAGGATTTCTTCGGTCCAGACGACGAAACGTTTCCCTGTATCTCCCCCTTCCTTAGCCAGTCTTCAATCTTCTCCACCTTCTCAGCAATTACTCTCTGCCCCAAGGCGAACTCTTGCATGACATTGATCAGCTCTCCCATCTTCTCTTTCAGTTCGAGAATGTCGGCGTTGGGAGAATCCATCAGTTTGGATTTGTTGCCCCTAGCAGGATATCTAAGCAAACAAGCTATGCGCACCGGTTGACACCTACAAAACAGCAAATGGGTTAATATGCATGAATGCAACATCTATCCATATGAGGAAAATTCCGTCCTTTGATTCTGGCTTCATCGAGACAGATAATATTTTGACATCCACATTCTGAAATTCAAGATGTCTCTCAACCAGATTCTCAATCAATAATACTCCCCATATGGCTAGACATAGGTTCGATGCAGATGAATGCAAAATGAGAATGATGCAGATGAATGAATGCAATGGGCCATCCTCCAAGTCATCTGATCATCAACTGTCGCTCTGAGTCACAACCCTGATCTCTGAACCGATCACAACCATCTGAGGGAATATGTAACCACAAATCCGACTCAAGAGAGTTCCGAAATAAACGGAACTGACTGATACACCATCATCATCACCAAAAAATCTCTGAGCAGATACCCATAACCATTTCTGAATCGGCCCGGGGAATCCTGAAATAAACGGATCCCCACTGATAAATAACACGGACATCACTCCGGCGTCTCGGCAATAAATGCCCATAAATCCGACTTATAAATATGACTCTGATCAACGGAACCAATAGTCACCATCAAAGTCACCAACAGAACATGCATCTGCAAGAATCACCCTCCCCTCACAGGTAAATTCTAATCAGGTCATCCTAAGGCGGATAATAGTCTCGACAATCGGGCAAAGATACTCAATGGGTTTGCCCTTTCGGGTGTGCCATTGTAGCTCTCTTAAGATCGTCTAAACCAAAGATCCGGGAAATGATCGGTCACCAGAGTCAACAGCTCAAATGAAGTAACTCAACCAAAGTGGATACTCCACAGAGGAGAGCACTATCACATGAACCTCGTCCGGCTTGTGGTACATCATGCTGCCAGGCACATATTGACCTAACATGAAGGAGGCAACATGAGACCACACTAGTCCTAGGTGTATACTCGGGCCTGGGTTTTAGCCCCACTCAGAACACCCACCCCAAAACAGAGGAACCACCTGCACAGAGGACGACAACATGATAGTATGATGCATGCAAATATTTATGCAAATATATACACAGTCAGAATAATAAATGCAATAAATAAAACAAAACAAGCAACCTAAACTATCCTAGAACGCTAGGAAGGACTCGCTTAGGGAAGATGGACCAGCACAGGTCAACATCAACAGTCCCCAGCAGAGTCGCCAGCTGTCGCATCCGCGAAAAACAACCGGCGGGCTGAAACAAAAAAACAACACAGAGCCGCCACTGCGCGTTATTTATCCCAAGATAGGGAAAGGAAACGCTCAGAGAAACCTGGAAAAAGCATGGTCTCGCGACCAAAGAGAAAGGGTAAGGGAGTCGGTTACGCAAGGGGAAGGTATTAGCACCCCTCACGTCCGTCGTACTCGACGGGATCCACGCTCTAAGAAAAGAAAAGATTGCTAAAACACCACAGACACACACACACCGAAGACAACACAGGTGGGGTTAAGGGGGAGAGAGCTCGATAGGACGTCGCATCCTATGCCTACGTATCTCGTCTGGAACGAGAATCAGAGCTGCCGTAGTTCGGCTCACGCACGCCAAACAACACACACACCCACAGGCAAACTTGGAACCCGACAACCACTCGATGGAATTACGTCAGCTTCCGAACCAAACAAACACAATCAGGATACGTACAGCCAATCGCTGGGCTTACGTCCATATCCTGACACACAAGAATATAACAAGCAAACACACACAAAAAGAAAAAAAGTGCCCGGAGAGACCTCGCGCGGTCTCCTGCCTACATACCTCGTTTGGAATGGGGATCAGGGCGATGTAGTTCCCCTGAAAGGGAAAGAAAATCTAGCCAGAAACCAAGGGAAGACACACTACCAGGGAGCTGTACTCGAGCCTAGTGTTATCATGCATCATTGCCCTATGTTGTGGTTTCTACCTACTTGCACAACTGCAAGCTAATCCTATCCAGGAAGAAAGCAAGCATACAAGCATACAAGCAAACAGAGCAAACAAATATTCACAAAGCACACACTATAACCAGTCAAGTGGGCTCAAACAATGGGTTTGACTGCCGAAGCAAGTCATCTGTACATGGGTAGTATTCGCTCTTAACCTTGCCATTGCGGGGCTAAGGTGAAGCAGATGAAAGGTGAGTGAAGATTAGACTTCACAGCTCTTATCCCTGACCAGGGAGAGCTTCAGACAAAGGAGCGTGGGTCCAGAATGGAGGGACCCTTCTATGCTCAAGACTCTGACTCGATCGTGCAACAACACAGGATCTTGAGTTTGTGTCCCAATGCATCAACACACAGCCGTGTGAGCAGAGGGACGAATCAACAGAATAGTGGGGGATAGATTGCATATCCCTTTAATCCACCAATTGCCTCATAGAGGTCTTTACCTGCTTGGGCACAAATGTAAACAACCAAAAACATCGCCTCTTAAGGAGGACTTCAGACAGTTGCCTAGCCAAGTAACAGGCCAGGTCTTCCAGACTACATGGAGAATAGAACCGTGTGAGCAGAGGGACGACTCAACAGAATAGTGGGGGATAGATTGCATATCCCTTTGATCCACCAATTGCCTCATAGAGGTCTTTACCTGCTTGGGCACAAATGTAAACAACCAAAAACATCGCCTCTTAAGGAGGACTTCAGACAGTTGCCTGGCCAAGTAACAGGCCAGGTCTTCCAGACTACATGGAGAATAGAAGTCCTACCTCAAGTGGTTTAAAAACCAAGCAGCAGCAAGCAAGTTCTTAAAGAACTGTAAGCGACTAAATGTACCTAATGATGAAGGCAGCGCTTGAATCTGGCGTTTCTGGATGTATCTTGCCAAAACAGATGCAGAAGAAGCTTTAGGAAGATGATTGGAGAAGCTATCTCAACTCAAACACGATCCAGAAGCAAGAACTCTCAAAACTCCATTGTTGCACTCATGATGAACAGTCACGATCCAGCAAGGTTATGGTAATGGCTTGATGAAACAGATGGAGATCTTGCCTTGTAGAACACGAACCAAAAGGAATTATGCAAATTGATGGAGAATTCGTGGAGTTTTGATCAAAAATGTTGAATGAATATTCTTGAGATTTTGAGAGAAAATGGAGGGAAAAGTGGTTACAACTCTTGGAGAATGTGAAGTGGTTAACATTTCAGTTATAATTAGAGCTTTATACTCTTGCTTAATCACCTTACTAATCACCAATTAACCAAATGAAATGTAATTAGCATAATGTGGTTTTTTCAATGCAAGGGCAAAATTGGTATTTCACATAAGGGCTCATGACAACTGTATGACAGCTCATACATCTCCTAAATATCATTTGTGATGTGTTGGCTTTGATCCCATGTTGATTGACATTGTATTTTTCATTTTCACTATGTCATGCCAAATTTTGCATTTAAAGTGAGAGTTCAAAAATAGCCTAGCCAAATATTGATCCTTGGAAACTTATGACAGTTCAAACCACTTCTAATTGGCATATGTGATGTGTTGCAAAAACTCCCATTCCAAAATTCCCATTATTTCTCAAGTTGGACCATTTTGCCCTTGGATTTTAATTAGTGCACTTGAAAATTGACCTTTTGCATTGGCCATTTTTGATGAATTTTGATTATGCACCATGAAAGTACATGTCAAATGGAGTTTTCTCATAAAAAGATCACTCATTTTGGACACTCCATGTGAAAGTTATGCCACTTTGATTATAGGTCTTTTTTGAAATTGAATGGATCATAACTTGTCAACCATACATGGAAATTTCAAGTTCTTGGACTTTTTGGAAAGGTGAGAACAAGATCTACAACTTTCATGTTGAACAAATTTTCATTTGAAGCTTCCTTGGACATGTAATTTTGTGGTCAAAAACTTTCCATTTTTGGAAACTTCCATTACAAGTCACTTTCTATTTTTGGCAATTTTTGTTCTGACTTTATTTTCTTCATTCTTGAGCTTTGACATGTCAAATAACACTTGTTCCAACATGAATGAAGTATATCCAACTCACTTCCACCTCCAAATCCATCAAATCATGCACAGTTGACTACAATTGACTTTTTCAACTGATAGATGAATTTGGCAAGGCACTGATCAATCTGAACCCCAATTCTCTGATGAAATGGCTCAAGGATGAAACCCTAGCCTCAATAAGCTCAATACAATCATGAAATGATCCTCATATCCATCATAGACCCCATCTCCTTGCTATGCCCTGATTGGCCCAATGCAACTGATTAGGGTTGACTAGTGGTCAAAACCCTAATCTCAAGGTATATGATCCAACACTTGCACCTCTGGATGATAACAAGATCATGATGATGATGATGTATCACTCCAACCAAGATAAAGACCAATCTCCTTGAGAACCACCAAACCCTAATTCACAGTCCAATCCTCAGATGGCTAATGATCAGTCAATAAAACCCTAGCTTGCACATGACCTCCTATCTTCTGATCAAGACTTGGGAGAATGGCTTGCACAATGTAATCACATGATATGCAATATGCAATGCCTAATGACCTAAAAATGATATGCAATATGATATGCTAGTCCCAAGAGAGGAGGGCAAATTTTGAGGTGTTACACACATATCTTGCCTATCAACCAGAAAAAGCTCACTTTGTCCTTTCTCTAGTCAGAAAGACGACGAGTCTTCGACACCAGTACTTCACAAGAGCTAATTGATCAGAAGATTTTGTCATTCTCTGAGGTAGAACCTAATGTCATAGCCTACCCATTGTCAGACCACTATGGACAAATTATGAACATGGTTAGTGGTGAAGATTACTCAGATTCAGTTGCTTCTTCAGAGGAGTATCAAGGCTAGAAATATCATATTGATTCAATCATGTCTCATTTGTAATATTTTCTTGCTTGTTAATTGTGGTTCATTTGTAAAACTTGTCTGGTTTTTAGATGATAATAATAATGAAATAAACGTGCATGTTTTGCTTAAATCCATTCGTGTTCACTCATATTTTATTTTGTCAGTATCATACTGTTTGTCAAATAAAATCAAAAGAGAATGACGCAAATAAAATACACAAAATCATTGTATGTATGCTTTTGAATAAGGTTGTGTTGATTATGTAAGGCATTGTTCAATCCCTAAACACCGGAGATGTAAGGAAGATAATCCCTAGTCATCCCCTTTGGGCCTTGAAGTAAGAATTTCTTTCTTTATACATACAAACCCTCATGTTTAACCAGGGGAAGGGTAGTCTTCAGTTAGTTTGAACTTGTATTCAAATTTCAGAAGGAAGATATCCCATCAAGCGATCAATCATATCATATCCCTCTCGAGAGGATGGAATCACAAATTCAAAATGGTTATCCCTTACCCATAAAAGGAGTGAGATAGTCACGAACCGTGCAAAAAATCGAGAAAGCAGTGTCATAGGATTTGCTCCAATACAAAAAGAAAAGATGAAAAATCAAAAACAAGTGAAAAGCCCGCAAAGTCAAAAACTTGAAAACAAGATTGACTTATGCAAAAGTTAGGGTATCCCAGTAGGCTGCAGACCCAAAGTATCAGCCTAGGCAAAAATAAGGGTAAGCAAAGACAACAGAATTAGAGGATCAATATCCAAATCCTCAGTAAGAGCAAATCCATGTAACTATAAACAAAAACAGAAGGTGAGTGGCTATCACTCCAAACTCTCACAGGGTTCCTTAACCATCATTGCTGATATTCAAAACCCTTTTCTGAAAGACGAACGTTTGTTTTAAGCTAACTGAACGTAGGACTAGAGAATATCACGGAGAATGGGTGAGTTAGGTTAGGTTTTGAGCCTCATATCATTTCTTTCTAAAACCGTGAACCATGCCATGTTACAACCCTAAAAAAACCTAATTGAAGCAGGGTTTATTTCGAAAGCATACTATGGTAAGATCACGTTAAGCTGACTCTTAATTATTTTCTTGTCATTTGTATTGATACTGATATGACATTCTAATCAGTGATTCATTCACTATATGTCATAATCTTAGTGAACACACTTGAGTTTTCAAAACTTGCACGAGCATGACATTACAATTATCATTCTTAAAATGAAAATTTTACATTCGAATAATCATTTAACATCAAGGAAGTTTACATATGGGAAAATTGATCAAACTCCTGATATCCCATCACTCATATCTCTTCAAAAGACATCCAATTTGGGGCAACCACGTCGAGATTCTACAAATCTCTCTGAATCAGCCGGATAGGGGCAAAGTTACTTCAAGACTCATATTGGGGCATGCCACCCCCAGAGCACGAGAAGTCAATCACTCCCTGTAACACCTCAAAATTTGCCCTCCTCTCTTGGGACTAGCTTTGCATATTGCATTTCATTTTGTAGGTCATTAGGCATTGCATCTTTGCATATCATGTGGCAACATTGGGTAAGTCATCCTCCTAAGTCTTGTTCAGAAGATAAAGAGGTTAAAGGATTCAAGCCCTAGGGTTTCATTGGATTGATCACTAGCCATCTGAGGATGTGTGCTTCAAATTAGGGTTTCTTGATCCTTCAAGGAGGTTGATCTTTATCTTGGTTGAAATGGTCTATCATCATCATCATGGTCTTGTCATCATCCAAGAGATTCCTTGTGCTTGATCAGATTCCTTGAGATTAGGGTTTTGACCTCTGGTCAACCCTAATCATCTGCATTGTGCCAATCAGGGCTTGTCAAGGAGATGAGGTCTTCATTGAGATGAGAGATCATAATATGGTTTTAAGGAGCTTATGGAAGCTAGGGTTTCATGCTTGAGCCATTTCATCAGGAGATTGAGGCTCAATTTCATCTATGCATAGCCAATTCATCTATCAGTCAACAAAAGTCAACCAAAAAGTGCATTTTATTAAAACTCATCACACAAAAAGTGCATTTTTCACTTGAACCTATTTTGAAAATTGGAGGGAAAAGGGCATTTTGAAAATTAGGCATGGCATTCACTCAATTCCACTTGCATTGGCTTAGAAACATCATTTGAAGTTGATCCAAACCAGAACATTGGTACTGTTACATTGATTTTCATGTGAGGGTGAATTGGCCAATTTGCAATTTAGCATAAAACTTGACATCACTTAATCACTTGCATTAGCACTAATTGTAATTACCAACATCATTAACATCACATATAAAAGCTAAATCATAACTGTTTCATTGCTAATCATAACAGAATTTGGAAATTGAGATCTAGATCCAAAACTTCTCATCTTTTCTCTCTCACTTTTTCTGCAATTTTCTTCACAAACCGTGCCAAGATCTTCATCAATCCTTCATCCATGTGCATTATTGAGGCTGTTGGAAGCAAGATCACAAGGTTTTCAAGCTGAATTTGGAACTGTCAAAGTGAGCTTCATCAGTGGTAAATATGGAATTGAGCAAGATCGAGTAAGATTGATCAACATTCCTTCATCTAATCAACTACCTGAGCATTGAAGAGTTTCTGTTTTCATCTTGCAAGGCCTAAAAACTCCAAGATCCAGTTCTGCAATATGTGAAGGTTAGTTTTCGACTTTAACAATTCATGAAATTGATTGAGGTAACTTGTAGATCTTTCTTAGTAGAGTAAACTGCAATTTGTTTCATTGATTTTTATCACGAATTGAGGAAGTTACATGGATTGGAAGTTTGACGCATGAATATGTTTGTCTTCGAATCTTTTAACCTAGGAAAAATTAGCATAAAATAAGCCTGGATTATTGATGTGTGTTAGAAGATGATTCGAATGATGTATGTTTCATGAATTTTGGTGATGGTTTGTTCTTGACCTGGATGAACATGATGAACAAGCGATGAACTTGTTAGGTTTAGTTTTCCAGAATTACTTTGATCTTCAGGATCCGCGTTTGCACGCTGTTGGTTGTTTTTGTCCCATGCGACCAGTAATACCGTGCCACCTGTATTAGTGAAACGCTGCGCTTCACTGTAGCACGCCATATTTGAATTCGCCAGTGGATCGATTCCTGGCTCCAGCGTTTCACATTTTTGGTTTTAGCATTTTTTCCATCATTATGCTTCACATGTTCATGCTTGATTCCACATGTTTTTTTATTTTTTCTTCTCATTAGAAAATTCATATCTCTCAAAATAATGATCCAATTTACATGAGATTTTTTGTGCCATGATCCTTGCCATGTCTACTATTTTATGGTAATTTTTCCAGAATTTGTGCACGTGTGAATTTTTGAATGGCCTAGGGTTTACTCATGCTTATGTATTCTTGCACCTTGCTTACCATTTTGATTGTGAAATAATGATGCTTGATCCAAAATTCTTGAAATTTTGCATGTGTAAACTAGACACCTTTAGGGACATTTTGGCATTGAGTTTGTGATTTTATCATTCCTGGTTTGTGAGATATGATCATTTGAATGAAGGTGTGACAATGTGTGTCACACCATTTCTTGTCCAACTTGTGGAATTTCTTTACCATGCCATATGAACTTGAAATGATCTGAATTTTTGCATGTTGACTCTTCTGGATGTTAAGATCACTTGTGAATTTTTGTGGAAATTTTTGGATGCATTTCCAATTTGTTTGAGAATTTCCTTTCTGTTTGACCAATTGTGGACCTTTTGTGAGTCATGATCTTAGATGATTTGTGAAATTCTTGTTGTGTATTGGATGGACTTGAAATTTTTTGGAGTGATTCTAGACACTTTAAAGTTTGCCATGGCTTTGGTTTGGTGCATTTATCTTATGCCAATTCTGTTTTATGCTTGCTTGAACTTGATGCATGATTTTGTGCCTTGTGTGAGCTTGTATATGCATACCTTGACTTATGGATTTTATTTGACATGCTTCCAATTGTCCAAATGGCTTGAAATTTGGTGTGATGATCCTTTAATGAGTGCTGTTTAGCCATGATTTTTCCTGGGATTTATTGAATTATTTTTGATTGGATTTGGATTGATTCATTCTGTTTGGTCCAATGAGCTTTGAAATTGCATGCTTTGCACTAAATGCTTCATGAAATGAAATTGGTGTGTGATATGAATGTGAGACCACTTGGACATTGTTCTAAGTTGATTGAACTTAATTTGTGCCAATTTTCATGTTCTGTTTTGAATTATTTCTTCCTCTTTGACCCTAGGCCTTGTCCTAGGGGTTTGCTTCTCATGTTTGAGTTGTGTTTTCAGGACAAAAGGCATATGGCATGGAGGAATTAATTCACTTGGCTTGAGTTGTTTGTTTGATTGATGTTGATTAACATTAAGTTTGTTTTGGAGGTGACTTATAAGTCATTTGAGTTGAGCTTGTGCTTGCACTTGTTGCTTGCTTATTGCTTGTGTACAGTTAACTGTTGACCATTAGTTTGTCTGTTTGACTATTTGAGCTGTGTACTGATTATGTTAGATTGTTTTCAGGTACATTAGTTGCTATAGTTCATTGTGAACTTGCTTTTTGCTGTTGCTTGGTTGCTTAACCAATTGAGGTATAGCATCACTAACTCCATGTAGTCTTGAAGACCTGGCCTGTTACTTGGCCAGGCACCTGTCTGAAGTCCTCCTTAAGAGGCAATGTTTGTGCTTGTTTATCTTTGTCCCCAAGCAGGAAAAGACCTTGAATAAGGCAATTGGCAGATACAAGAGATGTGCAATCCATCTCCTGATATTCAGTTGAGTCATCCCTTTGCTCACACAACTGGTGTTGATGCATCGTGGATAGTAACCCAAGATCCTTGTACATTTGTACAGTTGAGTCAGTGTCATAAGTGTAGAAGGGTTCCCACTTTCTGAACCCACACTTCCTTTGTCTAAAGCTCTCCCTGGTCAGGGATAAGAGCTGTGAGGCACACCCCTCACTTCCTATTTCATCTGCTTCACCCTAACTCTCAATGTTGGGGTTAAGAGCTAACATCACCCTGATACAGTTGGCTTGCTTTTGCAGCCTAACCCTTGTGTGAGCCCACCTTTGTCTGTATATAGTGTGTGCTAATTGTTAATGTTTGCTTTGTTTCGATTATGCTTGCATGCTTTGCCTTGCCTGTTTAGGATTAGCTTGCAGCCTGTGCAAGTAGATAGAAAACTCAACCTAGGACCATTGTGGAATACATGATAACTATTAGGCTCGAGTCAGTCTCCCTTCTAGTTGGTCATTTCCCAGTCTCTGGTTAGGAGAAAGTTTCTCCCCTGTTAAGGGGAACTACGTTGCCCTGATCCTCATACCAGATGAGGTACGTAGGCAGGAGGTCGTACGAGATCTCTCCGGGCACCCTTTTTCTTTTTGTGTGTGTTTTCTTGACAGTTGCTAGGCTCGAGTTCCCGACTCCTTAGTAACTTGTTGTTTGTTTCTTCTTGTGTGTGTAGGAGAGGGATGTAAGCCCAGTAATTGGCATTCCGTATCCTCTTGTTGTATGCTTGGAGTCCGGTATAAGTCCATCAAGTGGCATCTGGTTTCCAGTGTGGGTTTGTTTGGTTCGGAAGCTGATGTAAGTCCAGTGATTGGCGTTCGGGTTCCATGTTTGCCTGTTTTGTGTGTATTTTGTTTGGCGTGCGTGAGCCGAACTACGGTAGCTCTGATTCTCATTCCAGATGAGATACGTAGGCATAGGATGCGATATCCTAGCGAGCCCTCTCCCCTCTTCCTCCACCTGTGTTGTCTTCAGTGTGTGTGTGTGATGTTTGTTTTAGCAACCTTGTTCTATCTTTTGAGCGTGGATCCCGTCGAGTACGACGGATGCGTAGGGGTGCTAATACATTCCCTTCGCATAACCGACTCCCAATCCCATTCTCTTTGGTCGCGAGACCATGCTTTTCCCAGGTTTACTTAGAGCGTTTCCTTTCCCTCTTTTGGGATAAATAACGCACGATGGCGGCTCTGTGTTGTTTTGTTTTAGCCCTCCGGTTGTTTTTCGCGGATGCGACAGCTGGCGACTCTGCTGGGGACATAGAAGTTGACCTATTGCTGGTCCATCTTCCCTAAACGAGTCTTTCCTAGCGTTCTACAATAGTTTAGGTTGCTTGTTTTGTTACATTTATTGCATTTATTATTCTGTTGTGTATATATTTGCATAAATATTTGCATGCATCATACTATCATGTTGCTGTCCTCTGTACAGGTGGTTCCTCTATTTTTGGGGTGAGGGTGTTCTGAGTGGGGCTAAAACCCAGGCCCGAGTATACACCTAGGATTACTGTGGTCTCATGTTGCCTCCCTCATGTTAGGTCAAAATGTTTTTGGCAACGTTATGTACCATAAGCCGGACGAGGTTCTTTGTAGGGAACTCTTCCTTTGTGGAGTATCCACTTTGGTTGAGTTACTTCATCTGAGCTGTTGACTTCGGTGACCGATCTTTCCCGGATCTTTGGTTTAGACGATCTTAAGAGAGCTACAATGGCACACCCGAAAGGGCAAACCCATTGAGTATCTTTGCCCGATTGTCGAGACTATTATCCGCCTTAGGATGACCTGATTAGAATTTACCTGTGAGGGGAGGGTTGATTCTTACAGATGCATGTTCAGATGGTGACTTTGATGGTGACTTTTGGTTCCGTTGATCAGAGTCATATTTATGAGTCGGATTTATGGGCATTTATTTCGGAGACGCCGGAGTTCCGTCAGTGATATTTATCAGTGGGGATCCGTTTATTTCAGGATTCCCCGGGCCAATTCAGAGATTGTTGTGGTTATCTGCTCAGAGATTGTCTGATGATGATGGTGATGTATCTTCCAGTTCCGTTTATTTCGGAACCCTGAGTCGGACTTATGGTTAATCAGTACCTCAGATGGTGGTGATCAGTTCGGAGATCAGGGCTGTAGCTCAGTGCAACAAATGTTCAGATGACTTGGAGGATGGCACAATGCATTGCATTCATTCATCAGCATCATTCACATTTTGCATTTACCTCCATCTAACCCATGTTTATCCATATGCAGGGACATTTTTGATTGAGATCCTGGTTGAGAGATTTCCTTGCTCAGACATGAGGACCGGTTTGAAGGATGATGTTGCCTATAGCTTCTTTGACCCAGAGATCAGTGAGCTGAAGGATATGATAGCATTGATTACGCCCGACCATGTGGGGTTGTTCAGAGAGTCATACGGTGGTATTCTGAAGATGGTTTTCAGGCTCACAGACAGTGACAGAAGCGCCATTCATACACTTCTCCAGTTCTATGACCCGGGCTTGAGATGTTTCGTGTTCCCGGATTATTTGTTGGGACCTCTGATGGAAGATTATGCTAGCATCCTGGGTATTCAGATCCGAGATCAGATTCCTTTCTGTGCCACTAAGGTGGAGCCCGATGTTATGGAGATTGCTCGTGCTCTTTATTTGAGCCCGGAGGTGACCAAGGGGGGTCTAAAGGAGAAAGGTAAATTACCTGGTTTTCATTTGAGTTTCTTGGAGGCTAAGGCCAAGGAACATGCTGCTTTGGGTAATTGGAAGACGGTCTGTGCCTTGATTGCTGTGAGCATTTATGGGACCATCTTGTTTCCTAATCAGAAGAGCTTCGTGGACCATAATGCTATTAGATTGTTTATACAGAGGAACCCTATTCCTACTCTGGTTGGAGATGTCTACTACTCGGTTCATAACAGGAACGAGAAACGACGTGGGGGACTGATCCGATGTTGTGCTCAGTTGCTGCACTAATGGTTTATGGGATATCTGCCTTCCCGAGGTGCTTTTGCTTCTCTTGATCTTACGGTCAAGGTCAGTCAAGTTGAGGGGTTTGCGGGCCGCTGATATAGCTTGGACTCATAACGGTATGGCTGGACGGGATTTCATCTACAGTTGTGGGAGTTCTCCCAATGTGCCTCTCGTAGGAGTTCAAGGTTGCATTAATTACAACCCGACGCTTCTTAGGAGACAAATGGGGTTTGCTATGGAGGTTCCTCCTCTCGAGCGCGAGATTCAGGAGTCTTTCTATTTCCCGGCTGAGGGTAATCTGACACGGTTGAAGCAGGTGTCTGGGGCATGGCGCAACATTAAGAGAAAAGGAAAGGTTCCTTTTGGCAAGGTTAACAGCATGTCCTTTCCTCCATTTGATGATTGGCTTCGGAAGAGAATTGAGCTCACGTATCTACCTTTTCCTGGAGGTGATCCTTGGTGTCCTTTGATTGAGGGTCCGCGTTCTTCTGTCGGTATGGAAGAATTCCTCGAGATGAAGAAAGCTAGAGATCAGTTGCTTGCAGAGAACGTGGAATTGGAAATGAGTGTCGCTCGGGTTCAGAGGGCTAATCAGGAGATCAAAGGGAGAATAGAGGATTAGGATAAGCGACATGCCCTGGAAGCAAAGCGCTTTGAGATGGATACCGCTTACTATGGCAAGGTCAGTCAAGCTTTAGCGTCATCCACAAGGGAGCACGACATTACCAAAGAGAGATTGGCCAGGGCTTCAAAGGTCATTGAAGAGGAGAAGAGGAGGTAAATCCTTGTGAAAGATCAGAGGGAGGACAGAGTCAGAACCCTTATCGCTGAGTGGGAGGCAAAGCTGAAGATTAAGGAAGCAGAAAAGGTGAAGATCATTACTGAGAGAGATCATTATATCACGGAGAGAGATCATTATATCACCGAGAGAGATCATTATCAGGCTGAGAGAGATCACTACTTCAGGCAGATGAAGATTCACTAGAAGGAGGTGGGGAGATTACAACAGGAGAACACCGAGCTCAGGTTTGCCGCAGAGTTTGCAAAGATGGTTGATGATATAGGGCCTTCTGTGGGACCTTCATCAGGCTAGACTTGTCTCATTTGTGTGGATTACCGTCAGGCCTGTTGACGGAATTCATTTGCTTGTATTTCCTTCCTGATTCTGGAGAATTGTATTTGAATTATATCAGCTTTGATGTATGACTATTGCACTTATTGTGCATTTTGCTATGCGATGATTGTTTTCATTCAGTGATCTATCTTCAAGCTTTATTTGCTCACCCGTATGCACTCACACAGCACACACATGGTTGGGTGGTAGTTTGCTAAATCATATATCTCTGATCTGTATGATGAAATCGAATGATGAAATGTCAGAATATTGATGCCGGATTATTATATGTCTCGATGAAGCTAGGATCGAGAGACAAAGTGTTCCTCATATGGATAAACACTGCATTCATGCATGATCATAATAACGTGTTTTTATTTTGCAGGTATCAGTTGCTAACGTGCTTGATTGTTTCAGGAATCATTGCTCGTGCTCGTAGAGTTGTACCTCTGCACTCAGCACGCCCTCACCGATATTTTACCAGACGCAACACTCCCAGACTGATGGATCTCCCAAACACAGATATTCTCGAGCTGAAAGATAAAATGGATGAGCTGATCAACATCATGCAAGGTTTTGCAGTTGGTCAGAAAGCGTTGGCTGACAAAGTTGAGAAGCTCGAGCGGGCTTCCGCTGCTAACCGTGGTGTTAACCTGGATGGTGTCTCCAACCAGGGGCTGGGTGGTTCCAGAGATGGTGGAAAGAGAACGACTGTGGGCGTGGTGAATAATGCCGGTGGTTTTGGTACTGCCACTGGTGGTCAACCTGTTCAGATGGGCAATAACATGAAAGATAGTCTGTTCCCTCTATTCTTTGGGGTTGATGATGACAGAGAGGAAGACCGAGAAGCTGATCAATTCTCTATGCACAATGAGCCGTTTGGGCAATATGGCGTCCAACCATCCAATAAAGAGATTCAGTTGCTGGCAGAGAAGATCAGAGCTCTCGAAAGCTATGCCGCTCCCGGGGTCGTCAATATGTCGAATATGGGGCTAGTCGAGGGGATTGTGATCCCACAGAAGTTCAAGGCGCCCGCTTTTGATAAATATAATGGGAGTTCCTGCCCGGAAACTCACCTTCAAGCCTTTGTCCGTAAGATCTCTGCGTATACGATGGACCAAAAGCTTTGGATGTACTTTTTCCAGGATAGCCTGTCCGGAGGATCCTTGGAGTGGTACACCAAGCTGAAGTCTTCTGACATCAAGAGCTGGCAGGATCTTGGTGACGCATTCTTTAAACAGTATCAATTCAATGCTGACATGGCTCCTAGTCGTACCCAGCTGCAGGGTATGTCTCAGAAGTCAAGCGAGGGGTTTAAAGAATATGCTCAAAGGTGGAGGGAGTTGGCTGCCAGAGTGCAACCTCCATTGGTGGACAGGGAGATGTCGGACTTGTTCATGGGTACCCTGCAGGGGGCGTTTGCTGAAAGGATGGTGGGTTGTCCAGTGACAAACTTCACCGATATTGTGGTGGCTGGTGAGAGGATAGAAAGTTGGCTGAAATTGGGAAAGATACAGGGTAATGCTTCATCTTCAGGGTCGAAGAAGCCCTTCGGAAATGGCCAAAGGAAGAAGGAGGGTGATACTAGTGTTGTGTACACTTAGAGAGGACAAAGTAGGGATCGTTACTTCCAGCACACTGCTGCGGTAACTATTCCTGCTGATAATCAGCCTGCGCAACAGCAACAGCAACAACCGCAACAACAAAGGCAACCATTTCAGCAGAGGCCTCAGAGGGCTGGATATCAAGTTAGGGGAAGGGTGAATGACCGGCAGTTCGATAGGCCGCCTGTGACCTATTCTTTCCTGTTGAAGAAGCTGAAAGACTTGGGGTTGGTACAGTTGAGAACTCTGGCACCTTTGAGACCTGATCAGAGGCCGGTCAGTTTCGATGAGAATGCAAAATATGAATTCCATTCAGGTGCTCCCGGGCATACTGTTGAGGACTGCAAAGCTTTTAAGCATGTAGTCCAAGACTTGGTGGATTCAAAAGCTATCAACTTTGCTCCGTCTCCCAATGTTAATGCTAATCCCATGCCCGCGCATGGTCAAAGGGGGGTGAATGCTATCTCTGAGGAGAACAGAATTGGGCTGTAAAATGTCGATCAGTTGAAGACTCCGTTGGTTGAGGTCAAGCGACAGTTATTGTTGAATGGGGTCTATCCGGGCTGTGGTGATGTTTGTGCTGCGTGCACTAGTGCTCCTGAGGGATGTACACTGTTGAGGAAGACTGTCCAGAGACTGATGGACGACGGAAGCATCAGGGTTGAGAAGGCTGATATGGGGAAGGATGATGTCTCCACCATAACGATTTACTTCGACCCGGTTGATTTGTCAACTCTGGCTGAGGCGGCTCCAGTTACTATCACGGTACCTGGACCAATTCCCTATGACAAAGATGATGCCGTGTCGTGGCATTATGGTGGGGAAGTCTATTGCAATGGAGAGAAGGTAGAGGATCAAGCTGCAGGTGAAACCACCGTTTCAAAGGTGGATAATGCCGGTCCCAGCGGTTTCACTCGCAGTGGAAGACTATTTGCTCCTGATGCCTTGAGGGGAGGAGAAGGAGAAAAAGAGAAAAAAGATAAGGCCGAGGCTTTAGCCAGGGCAAAAGGAAAACAAGCAGTAATGAATGAAGGTACTCCCGTAGTGACACCGGCGCCTGTTGGGTCGGAGAGAGAGCTTGATGATGAAGCAGAAGAATTTCTAAGAATCATCAAGAAGTATGAGTACAAGCTTGTGGACCATCTGCAGCAGACTCCTTCCAAGATTTCAATCTTGTCGTTGTTGTTAAGCTCTGAGGGGCATAGAGAGGCTTTGATGAAAATTCTGAAGAAGGCCTATGTTCCTCAAGAGATAACGATCAATCAGTTGGAGACGATGGTGTCTAATGTTCATGCCAGCCATGGGTTGGGTTTTACCGACATGGATCTGACTGTAGATGGAAGAAATCATAACCGGGCTTTACATATCGCAATGGAATGTAAAGGAGTCGTGCTTTCGCATGTGTTGGTTGATACTGGCTCCTCATTAAATGTGTTGCCAAAGAAAGCCTTGGCAAAGCTGAATTGTGAAGGTTTGATCCTGACGCCCACTGATTTGATAGTGAGGGCCTTCGACGGGTCGAAGCGGGCTGTGTTCGGAGAGGTTGAGCTCCCGGTAAAGATAGGCCCAGAGGTGTTTAAGTCTGTTTTCTACGTCATGGATATTCAGCCGGCATACAATTGCCTGTTGGGTCGCCCATGGATTCATGCTGCTGGGGCAGTAACTTCGACTTTGCACCAAAAGCTGAAATATATCTGGGAAGGACAGGTCGTCACCGTCTGCGGGGAAGAAGATATCTTTGTCAGCCACCTTTCATCTTTCAAGTACGTTGATATGGACGGTGAGATATGGGAGACCCCGAGTCAAGCATTTGAAACCGTTAAGGTGGAGAATGCTCTTTTTGCAAAAGAGGAGGAGAAACCGTCCATATCTTCGTATAAGCAGGCCGCTGAGGTGGTGAAGAATGGAGAGGGTCCTGGTTGGGGTAGGATGATGGATATCTCCGCCAAGAAAGACCGCTTTGGAGTGGGGTATCAGCCGGGCCGAGGCTCAGGACAAGGTAGAGGACGCCGTCCGACCGTCACGTTCACCAGTGCTAGAATGCTGGATCCATATCACATTTGTATGGTGGGTAATGAAGCTGATAGTGACTGCGAAATTGACCGATGGATAAAGCCGTGCGTACCAAGGATGGGAATCCAGAACTGGAAGGCTGAAAAGATCATCACGGTCACTCTGCTCGAAGAGTAATGATTTCTGTTTTTCAGTTTTATTTGCATGAAAGCCATACGTGTTGCCCGACACGTAATGGTTCATTGTAAGGGCCACCTCATGTTTCATTTTGCAAATTTCTTGCATCATTAATAAAAGGATGTTTTTCAATTAAAAGCGGTGTTCCCTGTTTTTCATTTATTTTTGCAGTTTAAAAATAAAAACAAAATAAAAATGGCAATGTTTTCATTTTTCTTTTCAATTTGTCTCGCTCCGGTTCTAAAGCAATGCATGAATCCACATTCATGCAGATGCGATCATTCTCCAGATCTCATTGATAACAATCCTGTTACACCCTCATATGACTTCGACAATCCGATCTATCATGCCGAAGAAGAAGACGAAGAAGATTGTGAACTGCCAGGGGAATTAGCCAGGTTGTTGAAACAAGAGGAGAAGGTGATTCAGCCGCATGAAGAGCTAGTTGAGGTTGTGAATCTGGGTACCGCCGAGGTCAAGAAAGAAGTGAAAATCGGGGCTGCTTTGGAGGAAAGTGTCAAGAGCAGAATGGTAGCACTATTGAAAGAGTATGTCGACATCTTTGCCTGGTCTTATCAGGATATGCCAGGGTTGGATACCGATATCGATGTACACAAGCTACCGTTGAGAGCAGATTGTCCCCCAGTGAAGCAAAAGTTGCGCAGAACTCGACTTGACATGGCGATGAAAATTAAAGAGGAAGTGCAGAAGCAGTGGGATGCTGGTTTCCTTGCTGTCACTAATTATCCGCCTTGGGTCGCGAACATTGTGCCAGTCCCGAAGAAAGATGGGAAGGTGAGAATGTGTGTGGACTACCGGGATTTAAACAGAGCTAGCCCGAAGGATGATTTTCCATTACCTCACATTGATGTGTTGGTAGATAATACGGCTCAATTCTCGGTGTTTTCCTTCATGGATGGCTTTTCTGGCTATAATCAAATCAAAATGTCGCCAGATGATATGGAGAAAACAACGTTCATTACACCATGGGGCACTTTTTGTTACAAGGTGATGCCATTCGGTCTCAAGAACGCCGGTGCTACGTATCAGAGGGCCATGGTGACTTTGTTTCATGATATGATTCATCATGAAATTGAATGCTATGTTGATGACATGATAGCAAAGTCCCAGACAGAAGAGAGGCATTTGGTAGATCTGGCCAAGTTGTTCGACCGGCTGAGACAGTTCAGGCTGAGGTTAAATCCGAATAAGTGCACTTTCGGAGTACGGTCTGGTAAATTGCTGGGGTTCATTGTAAGTGAAAAGGGAATCGAGGTTGATCCTGCTAAAGTGAAAGCGATAAGAGAAATGCCTGAACCGAGAACAGAGAAGGAGGTTCGTGGTTTCTTAGGTAGATTGAACTACATTTCACGGTTCATATCTCATCTAACGGCCACGTGTGAACCGATTTTCAAATTGTTGAGAAAAGATCAAACGGTCAGGTGGAATAATGATTGCCAAGCGGCATTTGAAAAGATAAAAGAATATTTGCAGGAGCCTCCGATTCTGATGCCTCCTGTGGAGGGACAACCGTTAATCCTGTACTTGACGGTCCTCGAGGGGTCTATGGGGTGTGTATTGGGGCAGCATGACGAGTCTGGTCGAAAAGAGCATGCCATATACTACCTTAGCAAAAAGTTTGCCGACTGTGAAACAAGATATTCACTGCTCGAGAAAACTTGCTGTGCTTTGGTCTGGGCTGCTCGCCGACTAAGGCAGTATATGCTGGTTCATACCACTTTGTTGATTTCCAAGATGGATCCAATCAAGTACATTTTTGAGAAGCCAGCATTGACCGGACGGGTTGCGAGGTGGCAAATGATTTTGACAGAATATGATATACAATATACCTCTCAGAAAGCAATCAAGGGGAGTGTATTGTCTGATTACCTCGCCCAGCAACCCATTGAGGATTATCAACCGATGAAGTTTGAATTCCCTGATGAGGACATCATGTTTCTCAAATCGAAAGATTGTGAGGAACCGATCCCGGAGGAGGGGCCTGACCCTGAATCCGAATGGATTCTGATGTTTGATGGGGCCGTTAACGTGAATGGTAGCGGTGTTGGTGTTGTTTTGGTTACGCCGAAAGGATCCCACATTCCTTTTGCTGCCCGGCTAACATTTGAGTGCACCAACAACGTGGCTGAATACGAAGCTTGTATATTGGGGATTGAGGAGGCGATTGATTTGAGGATCAAGAACCTTGTTATATATGGAGATTCAGCTCTGGTTGTGAATCAGGTTAACGGAAAATGGTATACGCATCAATCTCATTTAATTCCATACCGGGATTATACGAGAAGGTTGTTGACGTTTTTCACCAAGGTGAAGATGCATCATGTGCCGAGAGAGGAGAACCCGTTGGCAGATGCCTTGGCTACTCTGGCTGCCTTGATTAAGGTGCAGTGGTGGAATCAGTTCCCCAGTGTTGAGGTGGGACGTCTGGATAGACCGGCTTATGTGTTTGCTGTTGATACAGCGCCTGATGATGAGAAGTCGTGGTATTACGATATCAAGCGCTATCTGGAGACTCAAGAGTATCCTGAGGGAGCATCCAAGAAGGACCGAAAGACTCTGCGGAGGTTGGCCATGGTGTTCTACTTGAATAAGGATGGGGTTTTGTATAAGAGAAATTTTGATTGGGTCTTGCTCAGATGTGTTGATGACAAAGAAGCAAGCCAATTGATGAAAGAGGTTCACGAAGGATCGTTCGGTACCCATGCCAGTGGGAATGCAATGGTGAAGAAGCTGCTGAGGGCAGGTTATTATTGGATGACAATGGAGGCCCAATGTTTCAATTTCGTGCGGAAGTGTCATAAATGCCAGATTTATGCTGACAAGGTGCACGTGCCTCCGAATCCATTGAGCTTGATGTCGTCTCCATGGCCGTTTGCTATGTGGGGCATTGATATGATTGGAAAGATTGAGCCTACGGCTTCGAATGGGCACCGGTTCATATTAGTGGCTATTGATTACTTCACCAAGTGGGTGGAAGCAGCCTCTTATGCGAACGTGACGAAGCAGGTCGTTGCCAGATTTCTCAAAAGAGACATCATTTGCAGATATGGGGTTCCCGAAAGAATCATTACTGATAATGGTTCTAATTTGAACAATAAGATGATGGCAGAACTGTGCCAAGAATTCAAGATTGAGCATCACAATTCTTCTCCTTATCGTCCGAAGATGAATGGGGCGGTTGAGGCAGCCAACAAGAATATAAAGAAGATTGTGCAAAAGATGGTGGTGACCTATAAGGATTGGCATGAGATGTTGCCGTTTGCATTGCATGGGTATCGAACGTCGGTGCGCACATCTACTGGGGCAACACCTTTCTCTTTGGTATATGGAATGGAAGCCGTGCTACCGGTTGAGGTTCAAATTCCCTCGTTGAGAGTCCTGATGGACGTGAAATTGCAAGAGGCTGAATGGGTAAGGACCCGGTACGAAGAGTTGAGCCTAATTGAGGAAAAGAGGTTGGCAGCCATCTATCATGGGCAGTTGTACCAACAGCGAATGAAACGTGCTTTTGACAGAAAGGTACGACCCCGTGTGTATCACGTAGGTGATATGGTGCTGAAAAGGATCCTTCCTCCTCAAAACGATCGTAGGGGCAAATGGACACCCAATTATGAAGGTCCATTCGTGGTCAAGAAGGTTTTCTCTGGCGGAGCCTTGTTGTTAACGACCATGGATGGCGAAGATTTTCCATCCCCTGTGAATGCGGACGCAGTTAAAAAATACTTCGTATAAAGAGACCCGCTGGACGAAAAGAATAAAATAGTCCAGGCAAAAATGGGCATCCTGGCGAACCGAAAAACAGAAAGAAAAGGTTCGGGAAAAAATTAGGGATAAAATGGAAAATGTACACCCGGCGAGTCGAAAACCTGAAAAGGCGACTTGGGCAAAAAAGGGTATCCCGGTGGATTGAAAACCCGAAAGGGCGGTCCAGGAAAAAGAGGGATTGAAACGAACAACTGCGTCTGGCATGATCGTTTGCGCTTTGGTTAAAGCATCATGGATAATATCCGGTGGGGATCAATCAGAAGTGTCTTGTTCAGAAGGCAGAAAGCACGGAAAGTCTGAGGACATATGGGGTGTAACCGAGTTGAAACTCGATGAGATCACGGGTTTCACATTGCCATTAGGATAGATTTTTCCTTTTGTGCGCAATTACCTCTTTTCAGGAATTGCTTCCTTTGTATTGCTCTGTTTGAGCCACTTTTTTTCAAATCAATAAAATGCATATTCAGTCAAATAATTTTGTTTTGTTTTTCATTACCGCTTTGATTGCAAAAACATCCAATTATTTTGATAAAGAATCTTGCATTTTAAGACATACAGGTCCCTTCCAATGCATGTTTATAAGATTGAAAATTGGAAATCTTATTCGGAAGGTTGAGTGACCCAAGTGTTGAAATCTTGACACGCCTGGGGCACGTTTTTATCTAACGATCTCTTTTGCAGGTACTGTTAGATATTATCCCTCACTTGCAGGTTGTGATGTGGACGCTTTTGACAAAACAATCCCCATGGAGTCCAATCAGGGACGAACAAATAGAAGAGCGGTGAAAAAAGACGACGAGACGTACGACGATCCTTGAAAATTAATCAAGAAGACTCTTCAAAGTCTGAAGATTAAAAAGTTCGTACCAATCTAAGGAGTTTGCTCTTCGTCGAGTATGGAGCAATCGGGGATACAAGGTGATGAATCAGAAAAGTCCAGATGAGTCTGGGAGTTCTCAAAATTGGAAAGCTGACATGGGAGTTGGATATGAATACCATGGTTCGACGAGTCGTCGGGTGTTCAGTACCAGACTGTCCTCATCCCCCAAGCAGAGTCGAAATGACTAATTCCCCAGCAGATTCAAGGTCTGTGGATTCCCTAGCAGGGTTAGGATGGTTATCCCCAGCAGGTTTTAGATTGATGCTTCCCCAGTCGCCAGGAATGAAGGTTGTTATTTCCCAGCGGAGGTATCTGTGGGAGGTGGTTCCCCGAGCAGAGTCTGGATTGTTGTAGCCCCAGCAAGTCAAAAACCGTGGTTATCCCCACAGAGTGCGTTGGTGGTTCTTTCCCCAGCAATTCCCCGAGCAGATCGAGTGCAAAGGAGGCTATTCCCCAGCAAGGGTTGCCTTTTCCCAGCAGCAGTGTTATTCCCCAGCAGGGTGGAGATCGGAGTGTTGACAAGTTCCTCAGCAGAGTGCCTCGAGCTCCCTAGAAGAGTCCCTTGAGGGGAATACTTTTTATGCATGCATCATGTAGAATAAGCATAGCATATAGCATAAAAAAATAAATCGCGTAGCATTTCCATGATTATGGAGCATTGCGTTGAAAAAGATCATGCATCATTATTGAAAGCATAAGCTAGTCTCAAACCGTGGTTATCGTTTGAGAGGTGGTTTTGCCCGAAGGTGAAGGTGTTACTCCGAGGAGTTTAGCATCATGGTTTTAATCAAAGGTATTCCCTAGTAGTGCGATACTGGAGGAAGAGTTTCTGTCGAGCAGAGATGGAATGTTAATCAAAGAAGTTTTGGGGTCCAAGAAGGGGGAAAACAAGAAAGAAATAATCCCCAGCTAAACGCAAAGTGTTCATTGGCTAGGGTGGAATAGAGAATAGCCGGTTCATGGCTTGATTTCCCCAGCATGGGTCGTCGTTGGCACGCGTGCCGATTCACTTATCACGGTTCCTTTTTGCCGATGCTGATAGGCATGAAGAGGTTTCCGGTATCCAGACCGAGATGGTAGTCAGACCAGTTTTCCGGTGTCCAGACCGAGGTGGGTATTCAGACCAGTTTCCGATTTCCAGATCGAAGAAGTTCTCAACAATCGGGACGAAGAACTTGAGGCATTCCGGCCAGTTTCCGATTTCCAGATCGAAGAAGTTTCCAACAGACAGGTTGAAGTACTTGTGGCATCTAGGCCAATCTTCCGGTGGTCAGACCAAGGCGGGTATTCAGACCGATGCGGCGTTCAGGCCAGTTCCGATTCCCAGATCGAAGAAGCTTCCGACGATTAGATCGATGCAGCTTGCGGCAGTCAGGCCAGTTTCCCGGTATCCAGACCGAGGCGGTATCCAGACCGAAGTGGTGTTCAGACCGAAGTGGTATCCAAACCAAGGTGGTGTTCAGACCAAAGTGGCGTTCAGGCTAGTCTCCCGGTATTCAGACCGAAATCAATACTCCCATATTCTGATGGTCAGTATGCAGACTGACGAGCGACATTCAGGCCATGGTTATCCCTGTGTTACCATTTATCCAAACATTGTTGTTCGGTATTCAGGCCGACTTTCTCCGTACCAGACGGGTACTTCTTTCGAGATTGCTTCTTTGCCGATTCTGACAGGCATTGTTAGTTATTTCCCATCAGAGTGCAAATTGTTCGTCTGTTCTTGGTATTCAATCACTCTTCATCCTGATCATCTGAAAGCCGAGGCTATTCATATCGACAGGTTCACAGTGGATTGAATAGGGGCAGCTGTAACACCTCAAAATTTGCCCTCCTCTCTTGGGACTAGCTTTGCATATTGCATTTCATTTTGTAGGTCATTAGGCATTGCATCTTTGCATATCATGTGGCAACATTGGGTAAGTCATCCTCCTAAGTCTTGTTCAGAAGATAAAGAGGTTAAAGGATTCAAGCCCTAGGGTTTCATTGGATTGATCACTAGCCATCTGAGGATGTGTGCTTCAAATTAGGGTTTCTTGATCATTCAAGGAGGTTGCTCTTTATCTTGGTTGAAATGGTACATCATCATCATCATGGTCTTGTCATCATCCAAGAGATTCCTTGTGCTTGATCAGATTCCTTGAGATTAGGGTTTTGACCTCTGGTCAACCCTAATCATCTGCATTGTGCCAATCAGGGCTTGTCAAGGAGATGAGGTCTTCATTGAGATGAGAGATCATCATATGGTTTTAAGGAGCTTGTGGAAGCTAGGGTTTCATGCTTGAGCCATTTCATGAGGAGATTGAGGCTCAATTTCATCTGTGCATAGCCAATTCATCTATCAGTCAACAAAAGTCAACCAAAGGTCAACTGATGGATTTGGAGGTGGGAGAGGGTTAGAGACACTTCATTCATGTCCAAACAAGTTTCATTTGACATTTCAAACATCAACAATGAAGAAAATAAAGTCAGATGAAAACTTTCCAAAAATAGAAAGTGACTTGTAATTCAAAATTGCCAAAAATGGAAAGGTTTTCTCCTTAAAATTACATATCCAAAAATGCTTCAAATGAAATTTTGTCCAACATGAAAGTTGTAGATCTTGATCTCACCTTTCCAAAAAGTCCAAGAACATGAATTTCTCATTTGTGGTTGGCAAGTTATGGATCAATCTTGGTCAAGAAAATTTGAACTTCAACAAGGCATAACTTTTGCATCACAAGGCCAAATGAAGTGGGACTTTTTGGAGCAAGTTTCTTTTGATCTCTTCTATCCAATTCATGCATCACATTTCATTAAAACTCATCACACAAAAAGTGCATTTTTCACTTGAACCTATTTTGAAAATTGGAGGGAAAAGGGCATTTTGAAAATTAGGCATGGCATTCACTCAATTCCACTTGCATTGGCTTAGAAACATCATTTGAAGTTGATCCAAACCATAACATTGGTACTGTTACATTGATTTTCATGTGAGGGTGAATTGGCCAATTTGCAATTTAGCATAAAACTTGACATCACTTAATCACTTGCATTAGCACTAATTATAATTACCAACATCATTAGCATCACATATAAAAGCTAAATCATAACTGTTTCATTGCTAATCATAACAGAATTTGGAAATTGAGATCTAGATCCAAAACTTCTCATCTTTTCTCTCTCACTTTTTCTGCAATTTTCTTCACAAACCGTGCCAAGATCTTCATCAATCCTTCATCCATGTGCATTATTGAGGCTGTTGGAAGCAAGATCACAAGGCTTTCAAGCTGAATTTGGAACTGTCAAAGTGAGCTTCATCAATGGCAAATGTGGAATTGAGCAAGATCGAGCAAGATTGATCAACATTCCTTCATCTAATCAACTACCTGAGCATTGGAGAGTTTCTGTTTTCATCTTGCAAGGCCTAAAAACTCCAAGATCTAGTTCTGCAATTTGTGAAGGTTAGTTTTCGACTTTAACAATTCATGAAATTAATTGAGGTAACTTGTAGATCTTTCTTAGTAGAGTAAACTGCAATTTGTTTCATTGATTTTTATCACGAATTGAGGAAGTTACATGGATTGGAAGTTTGATGCATGAATATGTTTGTCTTCGAATCTTTTAACCTAGGAAAAATTAGCATAAAATAAGCCTGGATTATTGATGTGTGTTAGAAGATGATTCGAATGATGTATGTTTCATGAATTTTGGTGATGGTTTGTTCTTGACCTGGATGAACATGATGAACAAGCGATGAACTTGTTAGGTTTAGTTTTCCAGAATTACTTTGATCTTCAGGATCCGCGTTTGCATGCTGTTGGTTGTTTTTGTCCCATGCGACCAGTAATACCGTGCCACCTGTATTAGTGAAACGCTGCGCTTCACTGTAGCGCGCCATATTTGAATTCGCCAGTGGATCGATTCCTGGCTCCAGCGTTTCACATTTTTGGTTTTAGCGTTTTTTCCATCATTATGCTTCACATGTTCATGCTTGATTCCACATGTTTTTTTATTTTTTCTTCTCATTAGAAAATTCATATCTCTCAAAATAATGATCCAATTTACATGAGATTTTTTGTGCCATGATCCTTGCCATGTCTACTATTTTATGGTAATTTTTCCAGAATCTGTGCACGTGTGATTTTTTGAATGGCCTAGGGTTTACTCATGCTTATGTATTCTTGCACCTTGCTTACCATTTTGATTGTGAAATAATGATGCTTGATCCAAAATTCTTGAAATCTTGCATGTGTAAACTAGACACCTTTAGGGACATTTTGGCATTGAGTTTGTGATTTTATCATTCCTGGTTTGTGAGATATGATCATTTGAATGAAGGTGTGACAATGTGTGTCACACCATTTCTTGTCCAACTTATGGAATTTCTTTACCATGCCATATGAACTTGAAATGATCTGAATTTTTGCATGTTGACTCTTCTGGATGTTAAGACCACTTGTGAATTTTTGTGGAAATTTTTGGATGCATTTCCAATTTGTTTGAGAATTTCCTTTCTGTTTGACCAATTGTGGACCTTTTGTGAGTCATGATCTTAGATGATTTGTGAAATTCTTGTTGTGTATTGGATGGACTTGAAATTTTGTGGAGTGATTCTAGACACTTTAAAGTTTGCCATGGCTTTGGTTTGGTGCATTTATCTTATGCCAATTCTGTTTTATGCTTGCTTGAAGTTGATGCATGATTTTGTGCCTTGTGTGAGCTTGTATATGCATACCTTGACTTATGGATTTTATTTGACATGCTTCCAATTGTCCAAATGGCTTGAAATTTGGTGTGATGATCCTTTAATGAGTGCTGTTTAGCCATGATTTTTCCTGGGATTTATTGAATTATTTTTGATTGGATTTGGATTGATTCATTCTGTTTGGTCCAATGAGCTTTGAAATTGCATGCTTTGCACTAAATGCTTCATGAAATGAAATTGGTGTGTGATATGAATGTGAGACCACTTGGACATTGTTCTAAATTGATTGATCTTGATTTGTGCCAATTTTCATGTTCTGTTTTGAATTATTTCTTCCTCTTTGACCCTAGGCCTTGTCCTAGGGGTTTGCTTCTCATGTTTGAGTTGTGTTTTCAGGACAAAAGGCATATGGCATGGAGGAATTAATTCACTTGGCTTGAGTTGTTTGTTTGATTGATGTTGATTAACATTAAGTTTGTTTTGTAGGTGACTTCTAAGTCATTTGAGTTGAGCTTGTGCTTGCACTTGTTGCTTGCTTATTGCTTGTGTACAGTTAACTGTTGACCATTAGTTTGTCTGTTTGACTATTTGAGCTGTGTACTGATTATGTTAGATTGTTTTCAGGTACATTAGTTGCTATAGTTCATTGTGAACTTGCTTTTTGTTGTTGCTTGGTTGCTTAACCAATTGAGGTATAGCATCACTAACTCCATGTAGTCTGGAAGACCTGGCCTGTTACTTGGCCAGGCACCTGTCTGAAGTCCTCCTTAAGAGGCAATGTTTGTGCTTGTTTATCTTTGTCCCCAAGCAGGAAAAGACCTTGAATAAGGCAATTGGCAGATACAAGAGATGTGCAATCCATCTCCTGCTATTCAGTTGAGTCATCCCTTTGCTCACACAACTGGTGTTGATGCATCGTGGATAGTAACCCAAGATCCTTGTACATTTGTACAGTTGAGTCAGTGTCATAAGTGTAGAAGGGTTCCCACTTTCTGAACCCACACTTCCTTTGTCTAAAGCTCTCCCTGGTCAGGGATAAGAGCTGTGAGGCACACCCCTCACTTCCTATTTCATCTGCTTCACCCTAACTCTCAATGTTGGGGTTAAGAGCTAACATCACCCTGATACAGTTGGCTTGCTTTTGCAGCCTAACCCTTGTGTGAGCCCACCTTTGTCTGTATATAGTGTGTGCTAATTGTGAATGTTTGCTTTGTTTCGATTATGCTTGCATGCTTTGCCTTGCCTGTTTAGGATTAGCTTGCAGCCTGTGCAAGTAGATAGAAAACTCAACCTAGGACCATTGTGGAATACATGATAACTATTAGGCTTGAGTCAGTCTCCCTTCTAGTTGGTCATTTCCCAGTCTCTGGTTAGGAGAAAGTTTCTCCCCTGTTAAGGGGAACTACGTTGCCCTGATCCTCATACCAGATGAGGTACGTAGGCAGGAGGTCGTACGAGATCTCTCTGGGCACCCTTTTTCTTTTTGTGTGTGTTTGCTTGACAGTTGCTAGGCTCGAGTTCCCGACTCCTTAGTAACTTGTTGTTTGTTTCTTCTTGTGTGTGTAGGAGAGGGATGTAAGCCCAGTAATTGGCATTCCGTATCCTCTTGTTGTGTGCTTAGAGTCCGGTATAAGTCCATCAAGTGGCATCTGGTTTCTAGTGTGGGTTTGTTTGGTTCGGAAGCTGATGTAAGTCCAGCGATTGGCGTTCGGGTTCCATGTTTGCCTGTTTTGTGTGTGTTTTGTTTGGCGTGCGTGAGCCGAACTACGGTAGCTCTGATTCTCATTCCAGATGAGATACGTAGGCATAAGATGCGATATCCTAGCGAGCCCTCTCCCCTCTTCCTCCACCTGTGTTGTCTTCAGTGTGTGTGTGTGATGTTTGTTTTAGCAACCTTGTTCTATCTTTTGAGCGTGGATCCCGTCGAGTACGACGGATGCGTAGGGGTGCTAATACCTTCCCTTCGCATAACCGACTCCCGATCCCATTCTCTTTGGTCGCGAGACCATGCTTTTCCCAGGTTTACTTCGAGTGTTTCCTTTCCCTCTTTTGGGATAAATAACGCACGATGGCGGCTCTGTGTTGTTTTGTTTTAGCCCGCCGGTTGTTTTTCGCGGATGCGACACTCCCAAGATGGTTAATCAAGAGAATGCAATTTCCAAACACTGAGGCATGCCAACTTGAGACCCTCAACTGACGAGACTATTCCATAATTCATAACTGGGGCAGTTGGTGCAGATATCCAGTATATTGGGGTAGAGGCAAGTTGTGTAACGCCCCGATTTTTATTAAGTGTTATTATTATTATTTTTATAATGTTTGATTTATAATTATTTCGGTAAAATATTTTATTGTGTGTTAATATATTATTAGAGTTTAATTATGAGAATTGTGGTATAATAGCTATTGGGCCTAGTGGTGTATATAGTAATTAAGGGAGGGGTAACAATTAAGCCCATTAGTTAGTTTTTATTTAATTAAAACAAAGAATAGAAATAGAAAGAAGAGAAATAGAAAGAAGAGAAATAGAAAGAAGTAGAGAGAAGGAGGAGAAAAGAGAAGAAAAGAGAGAAAAGTTAGGGTTTGGAGGAGGAAGAGGAAATTGGAGAAGAAGAGCATCATCTTGATCAACCCAAGCTTGTTAGAACACTATAGAGTAACTCAATCATCATCTCTAAGGTAAGGGTGTGAGTTATCATTTCCTATAATTATGAAAATGATGGGTTTTATGTGGGTAATGGTTGTTAGAGGATATTGTTGGATTTTGATGTTGTGATTGGATTCCTTGCTTTGAAAATGTTGTTTATGTTCTTGATGTAGTGTTGATTGTTTGTGATTATTGAACATGTATCAATTCTTTGCAAAATGTTAGGGTTAGGTTTAGAAGAATGATAAATAACATTGTGTGTTGTGTTGTTGTTGAAGGTTTGGGGTTGATGTATGTTGTGAAAAATATGCTATTGTGCTGATGAATCAAAGTATGAGTAGTTTCACAAATTGTGAATTTAGGAAGTGTTGGAAATTAATTGAATGATGTTTAGAATGATGAAATAAAAGTTAAACTGTGGTTAGAATGACTTTGTAATATTGGAAATATTGTAGTTCGTTGAATTCTGAGAATGAGACTTTTTACGGAATCGAAATCGGAGGTTTGGAAGGTATTTAACGATCAAAAACGCATTTTCTATATTTCCTGCTAAATTCGCGGCGCGAAAGAGAGTTCGCGGCACCAACTGAGTTGAAAACAGAATTCTTTTGTAAACTTCAAAAAGTCATAACTTTTGAACCGTAACTCCGTTTTGGTCCCCGTTCGAAGCGTTGCGAAGCTTATAAAATTTTCTACATGTTGTTGATGTTTATAGGCCATTATAAGGGCTTATTTTAATAAGTGATTATTTTGGAAAAGTGATTAATAATTGATATAGTAGGAAGCCTATTTGATTAATGAGGAATACCACTTAACTATAGTGTGTAGGTGTGCGATGTAAATAAACATAGCATGAGGTTGAATTACCTAAGAGATTGTATGATGAAACAATTGATTATGATGAATATTCTCATTTGTTTTATATATAAACATATGTATGAATGTTGGTGAAGATGATGTTGTGTGAATACTTTTATGCATGTGAATGCTTTTATGCATGTGAATGGCGACGTGGCCTAAATGGTAATAGCGACGTGGGCTTCGGCCATTGTGATGAGTTATGTTGATGCAATGATGATTTTGGTGTATGTGTATCATTTATCATGGAGTCACATACATTTGCATAAGCGACGTGGCCTTTTGGCAATAGCGACGTGGCCTTTTGGCAAAAGCGAAGTGGGCATAAAGCCTTGGCCTTGATGGCAAAGCGACGAGTCGGTACCGCATAGCATTTGCATAGTTGAGTCACATATGTTGGTTATGTTTATTTCCGCATTTTGTGATAATTGTTGTTATGTGACAGTTTATGATGTGCGGTGATATTTTGCGATGATGCGATGAATCGTAATGTTTTATGATGGATTGATGAAATGTTAAAGTGATGAGATGCTATGATGTAACATTGATGTTGTGGATGATTATTGACTTTGTTTATGATTAAATACATAAGCTTTCAAGTGAAGGATTGTGCGATGTGGTAACAATATTTCTAACTTTCCGAATTTACTTATATATTGCTTATCATTATCTTGATTATATGATTTGAGTATCTCACCCTTTTGTTGTTGGCCGTTACCTTTATATTGGTAACGTGCAGGTGCTCCGCGTTGAGAGGAGGATAGTGGTAGCATACTTTTGGCGTCATTGCTCTGATTAGGATTGTAACACTCAGGGGTTAATGAACGTTTTTCATGATTTTGATAGTAACAATGCCCTTTTGTATATCATTGTATATGATAGTTGTGATGGGAATTTGTTTGCTTATTTTCTTTTGAATGTGTAAATGTACGACTCAACTTAATTATCTAAATGATTTCCGTTGCGATGTTTTGTGTATTGCTGCTATATGGACTAGGTGAATCCATATACAGTGTTGTTTATTATTTAACAAGGACTAAGTGGATCCTTGCGCAATTGCCGTGTTGTGTAATTTGTTTAAGTGTTGATGAAATGATATAGTGATGCCTCAATTTTGTGTGAAATTTGTTTACTCTGATTTTTAATTGAATTTATGACGGGTAGAATTGGGGTGTTACATTAGTGGTATCAGAGCAGGTCGGTCCATCCGACCATGTTGTTGAGTCTTTTGTTGTTTAACGATCTTGTGTTGTTAATTTGTTGCTAATCCTTGTTTGTGTTGTGAGAACGAGTGTAAGATGGCCGGAAGAAACGCTGGGAGGAATGATGAGGCTCTTTCTGCAGCTATGCAGACAATGGCTCAGGCGTTCCAGAACCCACCCAATGCTGACGAGAACGTGGGGTCTCGTAGTCTGGCGACGTTTCAGAGGGAGAACCCGCCTACTTTTCTGGGTAGGTATGATCCTGAAGGAGCCTTGGCTTGGTTGAAGGAGATTGAAAGAATCTTCAGAGTGATGGATTGCACTCTTGTGCAAAAGATCCGTTATGGAACTCATAAGCTGTCAGGTGAAGCCGATGATTGGTGGGTGGACACTCGTCTAAGGTTGGAAACTGCGGGCGAGGAGATTACTTGGGAAGTGTTTCGTAGAGAATTTCTGAGGAAGTATTATCCAGAAGATGTGCGAGGAAAGAAAGATATTGAATTCCTCGAGTTGAAGCAAGGGAACTTGTCAGTCATGGAGTATGCTGCTAAGTTCACTGAATTGGCTAAGTTCTATCCTCACTATGATGGAGCCAATGCTGAATTCTCTAAGTGCATTAAGTTTGAAAATGGATTGCGTCCGGAAATAAAGAAAGCTGTGGGATATCAAAAGATTCGCGTCTTTGCGGATCTGATTGATAGTTGTAGAATCTTTGAAGAGGACAACAATGCACACTATAAGATCTTGTCTAAGAAGAGAGGAAGGGGCCAACACAGTCGTGGTGAGCCATATGAAACTCCGGTTGGAAAAGGGAAACAGAAAGTGATTCCGGGTCGAAGAACAAGTGGGGGAGATGCTCCTGCTAATGTTATCTGTTTCAAGTGTGGAAAGTCGGGTCACAAGAGTAATGTGTGTAGGCTTGGTGAAACGAGATGTTTCCGTTGTGGTATGCCGGGACATGCGGCTCGTGATTGTAAGCAGAAGGATGTTGTTTGCTTTAACTGTGGGGAAGGAGGACATATCAATGCTAAATGTCAGAAGCCAAAGAGGGGACAAGAGAATGGTAAGGTGGTTGCTTATGCTTCTAGACAATTGAGGATTCATGAGAAGAACTACCCTACGCATGATTTGGAGCTTGCGGCGGTTGTGTTTGTTTTGAAAATTTGGAGACATTACCTTTATGGATCTAGATTTGAAGTCTTTAGTGACCATAAAAGCTTGAAGTATTTGTTTGATCAAAAAGAGCTGAACATGAGACAAATGAGATGGCTGGAATTGCTAAAGGATTATGACTTTGGGTTGAACTACCATCCGGGAAAAGCGAATGTGGTGGCCGATGCTCTAAGTAGGAAGACTTTGCATATGTCGACCTTGATGATGAAAGAGTTGGAGTTGATTGAGAAATTCCGAGATATGAGCTTAGTGATAGAGGTGACACCAAGAAGTGTGATTTTGGGTATGTTAAAGATTAACAATGATTTTCTTGATAGCATTAGAGAGGCTCAGAAGTTGGATATGAAACTTGTTGACGTGATCATTGGACTCGGACAATCTGAGAATGAGGATTTCAAATTGGATGCACAAGGTGTGTTGAGGTTTCATGATAGGATTTGTGTTCCCGATGATGTGGATTTAAAAAGGATGATCTTGGAAGAAAGCCATAGGAATAATTTGAGTATTCATCCCGGAGCAACTAAGATGTACCAAAATTTGAAAAGATTATTTTGGTGGTCGGGAATGAAGCGTGAAGTAGCTCAGTTCGTGTATGCGTGCTTGACTTGCCAGAAATCAAAGGTGGAGCATCAGAAACCTGCGGGGTTGATGCAACCGTTAGAAATTCCTGAGTGGAAGTGGGATAACATTTCCATGGAATTTGTGACGGGTTTACCGAATACATCTAGAGGATGTGATGCTATTTGGGTGATTGTTGATAGGCTTACAAAGTCGGCTCACTTTATTTCTATTAACATAAGTTATCCGGTGTCGAAGTTGGCGGAGATTTATACCAATGTTATTGTGAAGCTGCACGGTGTTCCTCTTTGTATTGTTTCGGATAGAGATCCGAGGTTCACTTCAGAATTTTGGAAGAGTTTGCAAGAAGCTTTAGGTTCCAAGTTGAGGTTGAGTTCGGCGTATCATCCTCAGACGGATGGTCAAACGGAGAGGACTATCCAATCCTTGAAGATTTGTTAAGGGCGTGTATTCTTGAACAAGGAGGTTCATGGGATACTCACCTTCCGTTGGTGGAGTTTACTTACAACAACAGTTACCATTCAAGTATTGGAATGACGCCTTTTGAAGCTTTGTATGGGCGGAGGTGTAGGACTCCGTTGTGTTGGCATGAATCTGGTGAAAGTGTGGTACTTGGATCCGAGATTGTTCGAGAAACTACCAAGACGGTTAAGATGATTCGGGATAAGATGAAGATTTCTCAAAGTAGGCAAAAGAGTTATCATGATAAGAGGAGAAAGGATTTGGAATTTCAAGAGGGTGATCATGTGTTTCTAAGAGTCACACCTACGACCGGTGTTGGACGAGCATTGAAAGCTAAGAAGTTGACTCCTCGTTTCATTGGACCGTATCAAATTACGAGTAGAATGGAAAAAGTTGCTTATAGAGTGGCGTTACCGCCAAACCTCTCGAATTTGCATGACGTGTTCCATGTGTCTCAACTTAGGAAGTATATTCCGGATCCGTCTCATGTGATTCAAATGGATGATATTCAAGTGCGCGATAACCTTACGGTTGAGACGATGCCTTTGAGGATCGAAGGTCGTGAGACGAAGTCCCTACGGGGAAAGGAAATTGATTTGGTGAAGGTTGTTTGGATTGGTGCAGTCGGAGAAAGCACGACATGGGAATTGGAGAACAGGATGCGCGACTCCTACCCCGAGTTATTCGAATGAGGTAATTTTCGAGGACGAGAATATTTAAGTGGGGGAGAGTTGTAACACCCCGATTTTTATTAAGTGTTATTATTATTATTATTATTTTTTTTATAATGTTTGATTTATAATTATTTCGGTAAAATATTTTATTGTGTGTTAATATATTATTAGAGTTTAATTATGAGAATTGTGGTATAATAGCTATTGGGCCTAGTGGTGTATATAGTAATTAAGGGAGGGGTAACAATTAAGCCCATTAGTTAGTTTTTATTTAATTAAAACAAAGAATAGAAATAGAAAGAAGAGAAATAGAAAGAAGTAGAGAGAAGGAGGAGAAAAGAGAAGAAAAGAGAGAAAAGTTAGGGTTTGGAGGAGGAAGAGGAAATTGGAGAAGAAGAGCATCATCTTGATCAACCCAAGCTTGCTAGAACACTATAGAGTAACTCAATCATCATCTCTAAGGTAAGGGTGTGAGTTATCATTTCCTATAATTATGAAAATGATGGGTTTTATGTGGGTAATGGTTGTTAGAGGATATTGTTGGGTTTTGATGTTGTGATTGGATTCCTTGCTTTAAAAATGTTGTTTGTATTCTTGATATAGTATTGATTGTTTGTGATTATTGAACATGTATCAATTCTTTGCAAAATGTTAGGGTTAGGTTTAGAAGAATGATAAATAACATTGTGTGTTGTGTTGTTGTTGATGATTTGGGGTTGATGTATGTTGTGAAAAATATGCTATTGTGCTGATGAATCAAAGTATGAGTAATTTCACAAATTGTGAATTTAGGAAGTGTTGAAAATTAATTGAATGGTGTTTAGAATGATGAAATAAAAGTTAAATTGTGGTTAGAATGGCTTTGTAATATTGGAAATATTGTAGTTCGTTGAATTCTGAGAATGAGACTTTTTATGGAATCGAAATCGGAGGTCCGGAAGGTATTTAACGGTCAAAAACGCATTTTCTATGTTTCCTGCTAAATTCGCGGCGCGAAAGAGAGTTCGCGGCGCCAACTGAGTTGAAAACAGAATTCTTTTGTAAACTTCAAAAAGTCATAACTTTTGAACCGTAACTCCGTTTTGGTCCCCGTTCGAAGCGTTGCGAAGCTTATAAAATTTTCTACATGTTGTTGATGTTTATAGGCCATTATAAGGGCTTATTTTAATAAGTGATTATTTTGGAAAAGTGATTAATAATTGATATAGTAGGAAGCCTATTTGATTAATGAGGAATACCACTTAACTATAGTGTGTAGGTGTGCGATGTAAATAAACATAGCATGAGGTTGAATTACCTAAGAGATTGTATGATGAAACAATTGATTGTGATGAATATTCTCATTTGTTTTATATATAAACATATGTATGAATGTTGGTGAAGATGATGTTGTGTGAATGCTTTTATGCATGTGAATGGCGACGTGGCCTAAATGGCAATAGCGACGTGGGCTTCGGCCATTGTGATGAGTTATGTTGATGCGATGATGATTTTGGTGTATTGTATCATTTATCATGGAGTCACATACATTTGCATAAGCGACGTGGCCTTTTGGCAAAAGCGAAGTGGGCATAAAGCCTTGGCCTTGATGGCAAAGCGACGAGTCGGTACCGCATAGCATTTGCATAGTTGAGTCACATATGTTGGTTATGTTTATTTCCGCATTTTGTGATAATTGTTGTTATGTGACGGTTTATGATGTGCGGTGATATTTTGCGATGATGCGATGAATCGTAATGTTTTATGATGGATTGATGAAATGTTAAAGTGATGAGATGCTATGATGTAACATTGATATTGTGGATGATTATTGACTTTGTTTATGATTAAATACATAAGCATTCAAGTGAAGGATTGTGCGATGTGGTAACAATATTTCTAACTTTCCGAATTTACTTATATATTGCTTATCATTATCTTGATTATATGATTTGAGTATCTCACCCTTTTGTTGTTGGCCGTTACCTTTATATTGGTAACGTGCAGGTGCTCCGCGTTGAGAGGAGGATAGTGGTAACATACTTTTGGCGTCATTGCTCTGATTAGGATTGTAACACTCAGGGGTTAATGAACGTTTTTCATGATTTTGATAGTAACAATGCCTTTTTGTATATCATTGTATATGATAGTTGTGATGGGCATTTGTTTGCTTATTTTCTTTTGAATGTGTAAATGTACGACTCAACTTAATTATCTAAATGATTTCCGTTGCGATGTTTTGTGTATTGCTGCTATATGGACTAGGTGAATCCATATACAGTGTTGTTTATTATTTAACAAGGACTAAGTGGATCCTTGCGCAATTGCCGTGTTGTGTAATTTGTTTAAGTGTTGATGAAATGATATATGTGACGCCTCAATTTTGTCTGAAATTTGTTTACTCTGATTTTTAATTGAATTTACGACGGGTAGAATTGGGGTGTTACTGGTTCCGCAGGTACAAACTCTCTCCATGTTTCAGACATAATCCAAAGGTGTTACAACAGATGTTTAGCTTGAAGTAGGTGTCAAAGATTCATGTCTGGATGACCTTATCCTAGCCTTAAATTCCTTCCGCCCTCCATATGAGCATCTGGCTTAATTATTGCATAAACCATCATCATGTATTAATCACGTCGCTTCACTCATGCATATCATTCATCGAGCATAACATGAAGCCGTGTGTATAAATTTGGAGTATCAAAGCCCAGTATTTTATTGGCATCTTCAAATTCCAAACTTGTCTGATACCTTTTAAAACCAGTTAGTATGACGATTCTTCCAAAATCCAACTTGCTTGGCATCTTTTAAAGCCCAGTTTGCTTGGTAACTTTTTCCAACCTTCAGGGTTGATGATCCTCTTTTCCAACCTTCAGGGTTGAGGAACCTTTTTTCAATCCTCAGGATTGATAACCTTTTTCCAATCTTTAGGTTTGACGATTCCTCTCGCTTCCAATCTTCATGGTTGTTGAATCTTTCTCCCACCATTAGGGTGATGATATACTTTGTTTCTGACCTTTAGGGTTGACGATCCTCTTTTTTCAACCTTTGTGGTTATTGAATCTTTTTCCAACCTTTATGGTTGTCAGAGCTTTTCCAACCTTTAGGGCTGATGGCCCTTTTTCCGATCTTTAGGGTTGATGACCTTTGTTTCCAACCTTCTGTTGGTGTAAGCCCTAAAGGCCAATACTTTTGGTACTTGTATCGAATTTTTTATTAATAATAAAAGGATTTTTCTTTATTATGTTTGTTTAATAAAGTCCCTAGAATAACTAGTCCGTTTAATGTATCAAGTATGACTTAATCATGAGATCACATTAAACATAAGGACACTATTCTTAAAGTATCCGTAGTCGAGCTTTATTGTGAAGTAGGATAACATTAAAGCATTAAGACTATTATGTATATAGACTGATGATCACATCTCATGAATCATGGATAAGGATTTATCACGTCTTAAACATAGGTATGAATATTAAGAGTAATATTTATACTAGATTGACCCGCTATGAGAATACTATATAGAATGTTATGCAAAGTGTCATAAGTTATTCTCATGGTGATAATGGTGTATACCACCCTTCGACCTGAAACCACTATGGACCCTAGATGTAGAGTCGAGTGCCTTATTGCTAATCAAACATTGTCCGTAACTGGATGATCATAAAGACAGTTGATAGGTACTCCACGAAGCATGCTAAGGGACATGAGTGACCTAGATGGAATTTGCCCATCCTGCGTAACAGGATAAATGTCTATGGGCCCAATATTGAACTGGACAAGGATGACACGGTCTATGCCTTGTGTTCAATATAAACATAAGGGCAAAAGGGTAATTGTACACATAAGTATTATCACAAAAGGATTTGTCAGATCACATGACATTTTCGTGTCTTGGATAGCAGTGATGTGTTTCTAGATACCGCTCACTGTTTATTATGTTAAATACGTGATTTAATATAATTGCCAATGCCGCGAAAACCTACAGGGTCACACACAAAGGACGGATTGATGAGAGATAGAGTAACTAAGGAACACCGTAAGGTACGATGCACTTAAGTGAATTGTAGAACATCATAAGGTACATTGTACTTAAGTAGAATACGAAATATGGTAAGGTACCACGCGCTTAAGTGATTTTGGCATATTATAAGATATGGGCCACATACACTTAAGTGGGCTTTTTAGCTTGTAGCCCACACAAGTGGTTCTATAAATAGAACCCTTGTGCAGAAGCATTAGTGCAGTTGCAATTTCGTTTTCTCTCTCTCTCTCTCTCTCTCTCACTCAAAGCCTTCATTCGTAGCAGCTAGCACTGAGATTGAAGGAATCCGTTCGTGTGGACTGAGTAGAGGCGTTGTCGTCGTTCAATGTTCGTGATCGCTCCATAGATCTGCATCAAAGATTTCGATCGTCACAAGAGGTAATGATTCTATCACTGATCATGCCCATTCGTAAGGATCACTAAAGGAGAAATTTTAAATTCCGCTGCATTTTGGATCGCTAATCTCCTTCAGTGGTATCAGAGCCACTTACGAAACCATGCATCAGATAGGTGTTTATTTTCTGTATTAATATGATTAAAAGACGGAATGAATCAAAGAATAAACGAGTAATTAAATTTGGCATCATGTGTGTACGATTTGGATGATTGATGTTGACTATGCTTCGGAACCGACATTAGTATGGTGAAGCAGCGATACATCGATCATCCATAGGTTACGCAATTGAGACCGATCAAGTTATATATATGATATAAGTAATCCTAATGTAAAGTACAGTATATATGATATACTATTTCTGTTTCGTCCATTCAAACACTTAATGGTTGTTTTCCTTTGAGTGATCAATGGTCATTTGCTTCAGAATCCGACATTAGTATGGTGAAGCAATGACCTATTGATCAATCATACTGAATCAACAATCGAGGTGTGTTTGACGGTCTGAAATTGGTGCATTAGGGTTAGTGACAGCACAAGGGTTGTGCTGTCAAAGAGTTGTGAATTGAGGGCTTGTTGGATCACGTCTGTTGACTGTTTCAAAAGCGCTGATTTTGGCCACGTGACGTTCGTCATGGGCCTGTGACGGTCGTAACAAGCTGGACATGACGGTCGTAACATGCTTTGTGACGGTCATCACATTCACAGAGTCAGAATTCTCGGCGTTTCTGTTTTATGACTGCGCAAGAGTTGTGTTGATGCAAAACGACGTCGATTTCAAATGAATTGTTCATTAAAATTTCGGCCAGGGGAGCTTCCCCTACAACCCCTCAAGGGGCGCTTCCCCCTTGATCCCCGTCCGCTGATCGGTCAGTGGAACCACCGTCCGCTGACCGGACAGCGGAAACCCCGTTCCCGCTGACCGGGCAGCGGACCCCCCGCTAACTCTGCATAGTGTGATCAGTCGCCGAAATTTAATTTGGTTTTAATTAATTAAAAGAATTAAAATTAATAATAATAATGTGTTTATTATTATTGTCTTGTGGTGATCGATTATGGCCTTAGTTTTCCTTTATTTTGTTTTGGGATTTTAAAATACGACCTGCGTGTCGTGCCTCTCTTTTAATCTCTTAATGTAACTTCTTTTCTCATCTCACTCCCTCGTATGTAAAACGAGTTTCTTCTGTAATGTAATGTTATGAAGAAAGAGAAGAATTCAATATCAAAGGAGGACAACCTTGAAGATCTTGCTTGGAGAAGCTTAGATCGTTATTAGGTTAGCTTAGGTTCTGTCATTGGCTTGGGAGAACAATTGCGCTAGGGGCCATAACTGTTTCATTATGTATGTTGATGCATGTGAATGTATGTTGATGCATGTGAGAGACGATTTATATGATAAATAAGCTGGTGAGATCAGAATAATTGCAATTCCCTCAAATTAAATATTAAGTTTAAGCTTTCCAAGTTTTAGCACTCATCAAGACTAGTATCAGATAATGTAGGTTTCGCCTATGCGAGGTGCATGTTCTATATTAGTAAGGTGCGATGGGATAATTGTAATATCCAATTGCTAAAACAATGGGTCAAACTTAACTAAACAAATTATAATAAGATTATATGTGTTTAGAAGCAAGAGTTAGAAATGATCCATGTGATGGATTGAAATAAGGAGTTATTCGCCCAACTAAAATATTCGAGAGTTGTATTAGATACAATTGGAAGGAGTTCCTACCTACATAACCTAGTTTTGTGTAATCCTCCTACGCGGACTTAAAACAAAGTGAAATGTGGATCTCGACCCACTAGAAAATCTTCAAACGGGATTTTTCGAATCAAATGATGAGGGTCATTTATTTTGAGTAAAATAGTGGGAGCACATTTAATTAAAGGCCTAATTAAAAATGTCGATACTTATATTTTCATTAATTTCATGTAGATTACCATGATAACAAACACCTCTAACAATATTTTGCGATCAATCCTTGACTAAGAAAACCGGGATAAATTTTCTGGATTGGCACCGAAATCTGAGGATCATCCTCAAACATGATAGAAAGCTGTATGTCTTGGAGAAACTTGTTCCTGAAGAGGAACCTCCTAGTTCTGTACCTAAGGCAGAAAGAGATGCTTATAAGAAGCATGTCGATGATGCCAATGAAACTGCTTATTTCATGCTGGCTACCATGAACTCAGAGTTGCAAAAGCAACATGAGAACATGGCAGCGTTCGATATGATCGAACACCTGAAGATGCTCTATCAAGAGCAAGCAAGGCATGAAAGGTTTGAAGTTTCAAAAGCCCTTTTTTAAAGGCAAGTTAGCTGAGGGAGCCCCTGTAGGTCCCCATGTGCTCAAGATGATTGGGTATGTGGAAAACCTTGAGAGGTTGGGTTTTCCCCTCGGAAAGGAACTTGAGACTGATTTGATCTTGCAATCGTTTCCAGATAGATTCAGTCAATTTGTCCTAAATTTCAATATGAATGATATGGACAAATCTCTTCCTGAACTGCTAACCATGTTAAGAACTGATGAGCAGAATCTGAAGTCAAAAGGGAAGTCCATTCTGATGATTGAAAATGGAAAGAGACAGAACAAAAGGCCCACCAAGCATGGTGATAAAGGGAAAGGCAAGGAAGTTGCCAAACCCAGACCCACTGTTGCTGCTTTGAAGCCTTGTGGAGGCATAGCAAAGGCAGGCACCTGCTTCCATTACGGTAAGACCGGACACTGGAAGAGAAACTGCCCAAAGTACCTGAAAGATATGAAGAATGGAGTAGAGACTTCATAAAGATCTTGTTTAATTGGAAAGATGACAAAGTCTCCATTCACAGGAAAAGGTGAAAGAGCTAATGATCTTTTGGCCCTCATACATACTGATGTATGTGTACCACTGAACATACCAGCCAGAGGAGGTTTTCAGTACTTTATCACATTTACTGATGATTTCAGTAGATATGGTTATGTGTATTTAATGAAACACAAATCAGAGTCCTTTGAAAGGTTCAAGGAATTCAAGAATGAAGTACAAAACCAACTAGGTAAGAATATTAAAACTCTTCGATCAGATCGAGGTGGTGAGTATTTAAGCCTAGAGTTTGATGACCATCTGAAAGAGTGTGGGATCCTATCCCAACTTACTCCTCCTGGAACACCCTAATGGAATGGTGTATCTGAGAGAAGAAATCGAACCCTGTTAGACATGGTCCTATCCATGATGAGTCACGCCGATCTTCCAAACTCCTTTTGGGGACATGCACTATAGACAACAACTTACACACTTAACCGTGTTCCATCCAGAAAGGTTGAGAAGACCCCATATGAGATATGGAGTGGTAAGAAACCATATATGTCTTACATGAAGGTTTGGGGTTGCGAAGTTTATGTGAAACGAAAAATTTCAACTAAGCTTGAGCCCAAATCTGACAAATGCTTATTTGTGGGGTATCCTAAAGAAACAAGAGGGTATTACTTCTACAATCCTTCTAAGGGCAAAGTGTTTGTCGCCCGAACTGGAGTTTTCCTAGAAAAGGATTTTATTTCCAAAGGAATCAGTGGGAGGAAAGTAGAGCTTGAAGAAATTCAAGAATTACAAAGCATTGATACACCTATGGAGGAATTAGAGAAGGAAACACAAGTAGTTGTGGAAGAGCAACCTGCTCAAGTAGAACAAGATCAGCTTAGGTTAGACAGGATACGTCACCTACCTGAGAGATATGGATACCTCATAACTGATCAAGATGATGTATTACTCATGGATCAAGATGAGCCTGTGACCTACCAAGAGGCCATAATTGGTCCCGAGTCTGAGAAGTGGCTAGAAGCCATGAAATCTGAAATGAATTCCATGTACACAAACCAAGTTTGGACCTTGGTAGAGCCTCCTGTAGGAGTTAACCCTATAGGATGCAAATGGGTCTTCAAAAAGAAGACTGACATGGATGGTAAGGTACATACCTATAAGGCAAGACTGGTTGCAAAAGGATATAAACAAATTCATGGGGTTGACTATGATGAAACCTTTTCACCAGTTGCAATGCTTAAATCTGTTCGGATTTTACTTGCTATCGCTGCATATCATGATTATGAAATATGGCAGATGGATGTCAAAACTGCTTTCCTTAATGGGAATCTTCTTGAGGATGTGTACATGACACAGCCTGAAGGATTTGACATACTAGAAGAAGCCCAAAAGATATGTAAGTTACAAAGATCAATCTATGTATTGAAGCAAGCTTCCAGAAGCTGGAATATTAGTTTTGATGAAACATTAAAACAATATGGATTCATCAAGAACGAAGATGATCCTTATGTCTAGAAGAAGGTTAGTGGGAGCATGATCGTTTTCCTGGTATTATATGTAGATGACATATTACTCATTGGAAACGATGTCCCTACCCTACAACAAGTAAAGTCTTGGTTGGGGAAATGCATTTCTATGAAGGACCTGGGTGAAGCAGCCTATATATTAGGAATCAGAATCTATAGAGATAGATCACAAAAACTGCTTGGCCTAAGTCAGAGTACATGCATAGACAAAGTGCTGAGACGCTTTAATATGCATGATTCCAAGAAAGGATTCATACCTACGCAACATGGCCTGTGTCTATCAAAAACACAATCCCCTTCAACTAAGAAAGAAAGGGATCGTATGAATAAGATTCCATATGCATCTGCAATAGGATCTATCATGTATGCCATGTTATGTACTCGACCAGATGTCTCGTATGCTTTAAGTGCAACGAGTAGGTACCAATCTGATCCTGGTGATGCTCATTGGGTAACTGTCAAGAATATACTTAAGTATTTGAGAAGGACTAAGGACTCATTCTTGATATATGGAGGTCAGGAAGAGCTGGCTGTAATTGGATACACCGATGCTAGCTTCCAGACAGATAAGGATGACTTTAGATCGCAATCTGGTTATGTGTTTTGCTTAAATGGTGGCGCTGTGACCTGGAAAAGTTCAAAGCAAGATAGAATTGCTGATTCTACAACCGAGGCCGAGTATATTGCTGCCTCAAGTGCAACAAAGGAAGTTGTTTGGATCAAAAAGTTCATTAGTGAACTTGGCATAGTTCCTAGCATTGTGGATCCCATTGGTCTCTATTGTGATATCAATGGTGCTATCGCGCAAGCTAAGGAGCCTAGATCTCACCAACGATCCAAACACATACTTAGGCGTTATCACCTCATTCGAGAGATAATAGATAGAGGAGATGTGAAAATATGCAGAGTACCTACACTTGACAATATTGCTGACCCACTAATAAAGCCTCTTGCACAGCAGAAGCATGATGGCCATACTAGATCTATGGGCATTAGGGGTATGCCTGATTGGCTCTAGTGCTAGTGGGAGATTGTTGGTGTAAGCCCTAGAGGCCAATACTTTTGGTACTTGTATCGAATTATTTATTAATAATAAAAGGATTTTTCTTTATTATGTTTGTTTAATAAAGTCCATAGAATAGCTAGTCCGTTTAATGTATTAAGTATGACTTAATCATGAGATCACATTAAACATAAGGACACTATTCTTAAAGTATCCGTAGTCGAGCTTTATTGTGAAGTGGGATAACATTAAATCATTAAGACTATTATGTATATAGACTGATGATAACATCTCATGGATCATGGATAAGGAGTTATCAAATCTTAAACATAGGTATGAATATTAAGAGTAATATTTATACTGGATTGACCCGCTATGAGAATACTATATAGAATGTTATGCAAAGTGTCATAAGTTATTCTCATGGTGATAATGGTGTATACCACCCTTTGACCTGAAACCACTATAGACCCTAGATGTAGAGTCGAGTGCCTTATTGCTGATCAAACGTTGTCCGTAACTGGATGACCATAAAGACAGTTGATAGGTACTCCACAAAGCATGCTAAGGGACATGAGTGACCTAGATGGAATTTTCCCATCCTGCGTAATAGGATAAATGTCTATGGGCCCAATATTGAACTGGACAAGGATGACACGGTTTATGCCTTGTGTTCAATATAAACATAAGGGCAAAAGGGTAATTGTACACATAAGTATTATCACAAAAGGATTTGTCAGATCACATGACATTTTCGTGTCTTGGATAGCAGTGATGTGTTTCTAGATACCGCTCACTGTTTATTATGTTAAATACGTGATTTAATATAATTGCCAATGCCGCGAAAACCTACAGGGTCACACACAAAGGACGGATTGATGAGAGATAGAGTAACTAAGGAACACCGTAAGGTACGATGCACTTAAGTGAATTGTAGAACATCATAAGGTACATTGTACTTAAGTAGAATACGAAATATGGTAAGGTACCACGCGCTTAAGTGATTTTGGCATATTATAAGATATGGGCCACATACACTTAAGTGGGCTTTTTAGCTTGTAGCCCACACAAGTGGTTCTATAAATAGAACCCTTGTGCAGAAGCATTAGTGCAGTTGCAATTTCGTTTTCTCTCTCTCTCTCTCTCACTCAAAGCCTTCATTCGTAGCAGCTAGCACTGAGATTGAAGGAATCCGTTCGTGTGGACTGAGTAGAGGCGTTGTCGTCGTTCAATGTTCGTGATCGCTCCATAGATCTGCATCAAAGGTTTCGATCGTCACAAGAGGTAATGATTCTATCACTGATCATGCCCATTCGTAAGGATCACTAAAGGAGAAATTTTAAATTCCGCTGCGTTTTGGATCTCTAATCTCCTTCACCTTCGTGGTTAATGAATCTTTTTCCAACCTTCGTGGTTGATGAGCCTTTTTCAATCTATGTGATTGACGAACCTTTTTCCCAACCTGTAAGGTTGATGACCTTTCCTTTTTTCAAACCTCCGTGCACTACGCCAAAAACTGGAATAGACAGCGCACCTTAGAGGGCGCTTTATTACAAAAGCGCTATCTAAAGTGAAGTGAAAAAATAAGGAGCAATAGACAGCGCACTTTAGAGGGCGCTTTTGTAATAAAGCGCCCTCTAAGGTGAAGCGAAAAAATAAGGAGGAGATAGAGGGACAACAATACATGGCGCTTTTTAGAAAGCGCCCTCTAAGGTTACCCTTAGAGGGCGCTTTTAAAGAAGCGCTCTATAAGTCCATGTGCATTTCCAGTTTATAAAGCACTTCTGGAAAGCCTTAGAGAGCGCTTTCATAAGTGCCCTCTTAGGCCCCCTTTAGAGGGCGCTTTTTTTCCACAAGCGCCCTCTAAGGTCCCCTTTAGTAAACATTAAAATTATAACATACTGCGCGTTTTGTTATTTCACTCTCTGTTATTTTCATTCTTTTTCACGTTAGGGTTCTCACTGCTACGATTTTCGCTACTTCTAAGGCGTTCTCCTTCCACCTATGTTAGATCTACGACGTTTCCTCCTTCTACCAATCAAAGGTACACTATGCAGCTTATGAGTGTATTTATTCTAGCATACATTATTACTTGCACTATTGCTTTGTTTTAGCTTTGCCCCATTTCAGTTTTATGTTATTGTTGTCTATGCTACATTTGTTTCGACCATCAATTGACGGTTGGTTTTTAAATTGCTGAATTTGATATCGCTATGAATCACATTCAAAGACTGTTGTTAGGGTTCGGTTATGGTTGCATTATAGAGACATTAGAAACCTTTGATTTCGCGGCTTAGATTGTAGTTTAACAACATTTTGTAAAACCCTAAAAAAGTTTCAAATTTTTGACTATTCAGGCAGCAATATCTAAAACACCTTCTACCAATCAAAGGTACACTATGCAGCTTATGAGTGTATTTATTCTAACATACATAGCGTAGCTAGTAACTTAAGAAGTTTAGGTATGGATGTTATTTGATAGAGTAAATGGAGACATGAATGCCCTGCACAGAGACTAACTCAATAAAGCAAAATTGTTTTGTCTCATCCCATTTTTGGTTTCTCTTCTGAAATTGTTTTTTGTTTATTCTAATTAGTAATGGATAATACATGGATGTCTTCCAATCGATTGTCGAGAGAGTACGAGAATGGGGTATCAGAATTCGTTAAGTTTGCCGTTGCGCACGCCGAAGACCCCAGTAGAATGATATGTCCTTGCTTGGGTTGTTGTTATGGGAAACGGGTTGACGCAGTTCAGTTGACATCGCATCTAATGAGACATGGAATTGATCGAAGTTATACATGTTAGAATTTGCATGGTGAGAAAAGTAACGAGAATGTTGAACCGGGGGATAGTACGACCTATGCCTCAAACTATAGTGGCGCAGATACATACGATTGTGATCGAGTTGAAGAGATTGCAGAAGCACTTGAAGGAGATCTTAAGGATTGTCCCGAAATGTTTGAGAGGTTGGTAAGTGATGCAGAGAAACCTTTGTATGATGGTTGCACTAAATTCACAAGATTGTCTGCGGTATTAAAGTTGTACAACTTAAAGGCGAGCAATGGATGGTCGGATAAAAGTTTCACAGAGTTATTAGCCCTTTTGAAAGATATGATTCCTGAGGATAATGTTCTTCCCAATCGAACATATGAGACCAAAAAGATGTTGTGCTCTATTGGCATGAGCTATGATAAGATACATGCATGTCCAAACGATTGCGTTTTGTTTCGAAATGAGTATGCATCGTTAAATGAGTGTCCTAAATGCGGTGTCTCGCGATATAAGAACAAGTTGTCTCCAGCAAAAGTCTTGTGGTATTTTCCTGTTATTCCGAGATTTAGACGCATGTTTCGTAGTGAAACCGATTCAAGACACTTGACCTGGCATGCAGATGAAAGAATTATAGATGAAAAGTATCGACATCCGGCAGATTCACCACAGTGGTTGAAAATTGATAATGATTATCCTGAATTTGGAGAAGAATCAAGAAACCTTCGCTTGGCATTATCTACTGATGGAATGAACCCACACGGTATCCAGAGTATCTCACACAGTACATGGCCTGTGATTATTATGATTTATAACCTACCTCCATGGCTATGTATGAAGCGTAAGTACATGATGTTGTCTATGTTGATTTCTGGACCTAAACAACCAGGGAATGACATAGACGTGTACTTGAAGCCCTTAATCGAAGATTTAAAGATTTTGTGGGAGACCGGTGTGGAGGTTTATGATGGATATAGGAAAGAAAGTTTCAACTTGAGGGCGATGTTGTTTGGCACAATTAATGATTTTCCAGCATACGGAAATCTATCAGGGTATAACATAAAAGGTCAATGTGCGTGTCCTATTTGTGAAGATAAAACAGATTGGAAGCGCTTGGAGTTTGGTCAGAAGAATGTCTTTCTCGGTCATCGGAGATTCTTAAATTCAAATCATCACTACCGTGGATGGAGAAAGGCGTTCAATGGAGAGACAGAACAAGGCAGAGCTCCACCTATATTGACGGGTGATCAAATTTTTGAAAAGGTGAAAGATTTGGATACTCAGTTTGGCAAGCTTTTGCCCACACACTTGTCAAAAGTGGATGGAAGAAGAGGTCAGTTTTTTTTGAATTGCCGTATTGGAAGTCCTTGTATGTGAGACATTTTCTTGATGTTATGCATATTGAAAAAAATGTATTTGAAAGTGTTATTGGCACGTTACTCAATATACAAGGAAAGTCTAAGGATGGCCTTAAGGCAAGAAAGGACTTGATAGCGATGGGAATAAGAACTGAATTAGGACCCTTGAAGAAAGGAAAACGAACATATCTACCGCTTGCTGCTTATACTCTATCTAGAAAGGAGAAAAACACATTGTGTAAGTTTCTAAGTGAAGTTAAAGTTCCAGAAGGGTACTCTTCAGATATTAGAAGACTTGTGTCTATGAAAGACCTCAAGTTAAAGAGTTTAAAGACCCATGATTGCCATGTTATAATGGAACATTTTCTCCCAATAGGTATACGTTCTATTCTTCCAGAAAAAGTAAGAAGCTCTATAACTAAGTTGTGTTCTTTCTTCAAGTCAATTTGCAGTAAGGTGATCGATCCTGTGATCTTACCAATGTTGCAAAAAGAAATCGTTATTACTTTGTGTGAGCTTGAAATGTTTTTTCCTCCATCATTTTTTGACATAATGGTACATCTAGTTGTTCATCTTGTGAAAGAGACACAATTGTGTGGACCAGCTTATATGAGATGGATGTACCCTGTTGAACGTTATATGAAAATATTAAAAGGGTACGCGAAGAACCGAAGTCGACCAGAAGGTTGTATGGTTGAAAGATACATTGTTGAAGAAGCGATTGAGTTTTGTACTGAATATTTGTCTAATGTTCAGTCAATCGGACTCCCCAAGTCTCAGCTTGTCGAAAAGAAAGAAGGAAAGAATCTAATTGGAAATAAAATCGTGGCAGTATCAAGGGTCGAACGAGATCAAGTGCATTTGTATGTTCTGCACCATGAGAATGAGGTTGAGCCGTATGTTGAAATTCACAAGGATGTTCTCCGAGGTTTAAATCCCAATAGAAATGAAAATTGGATAGTACGAGAGCACAATCGATGTTTTATACCTTGGTTTAAAGATCATATTTATTCAAAGTATTATTCAGATCCCGCTTCAATAACAGAAAGGTTGAGATGCTTAGCATATGGTCCAAGTTTCCATGTTTTTTCTTATAGCGCATACGCGATTAATGGATACACATTTTATACCAAAGAACAAGATGATAAAAGTACTATGCAGAATAGTGGTGTCACCGTGGTAGCTGAAGCAATGCACATATCAAGTGTGAAGGACTTAAACCCCAAATTTGCAAATCTGTCGTATTTTGGTGTTATCGAGCGCATTTGGGTGTTTGATTATGAGAAGTTTCAGATTCCTATATTTGGTTGCAAGTGGGTTGAAAATAATAACGACATTCGAATGGATAAGTCAGGATTTTTGCAAGTGGATCTTAATAGGGTGGGATACAAAGATGAGTCTTTTATTCTAGCCTCTCAAGCTAGACAAGTGTTCTATGTCAATGATCCGAAAAGTACGAAATGGTCTATAGTTCTTTTTTCCAACAAAGTAATTGATGAAAACACTGGAGATCAAGGTGATATTGATGTTGAGATTGAATCGTTTACCAGAAATGATCAAGATGAGAATATTATATCAAATGATTCATATATTAGAAATGATCATAATGAGGGTATTTGGATCAATCCAACCGTCCGTGTTGTTAAGAGACATGTAGAACATATTCCAACCAAGAAAAGAAAGAGAACTTAGTGAAAAAGGTACAGGTCAAATGATTTTAATTGTTTTCTTTATTACAGGTAAAATGGCTTTTATGATTTTAATTGTTTTTATATTTGTCATCTGATTTTAATTATTTTCTTTATTAGAGGTAAAATGGCTATTATGAATTCAATCATTCGTGCAAGGGGCAAGGGATACTTGAAAGTATCAATTGATATTTGTTTAGATGGAGATGTTCCATTGTCATCAAGCCTCATTCGCGTAGATGATGATGCTGGATATTTGAAAGTATCCCTCTACGACAATGGAACATGTCCATCTAAACAAATATCAATTCTATCTTCAAAAGATAAGGGACCAAAAATATAAGGGGATTACGCAGCAAATCGAGTCAGTTGCATCAAAAAAAAGGTATAAACACAATTATATGATATTTATGCATAGAAAATGTTAATTCTTGATCTTATACTTCACCTATCTAATTTTATGATATTTTAGGTTCATGCTATTGATATTGAACAAAAAGAGGTTGTTGCTAAGAAGACTGCGGCTAGCAAAAAAAACATACATCTTAGAGATGCTTTTGCTACTTAGTTTTATTTCTTTTTAAGTTATGAATTGGTTGTATATTTAGAATCTTTAGAAGTTAAACGATTATATATCAGTGGATTATTGTATATGTATGGAATGTTGTATATAAGGCTTGTTGAATGCAATGTGTGAAAAAGGGCTTCAAATTATACAGTTTTGGGTGTACTGCTTCAATATACAGGTTGTCTAAAATAAATAAAAAAATATAGCGCTTTTTAAAAAAAAAAATTTAAATAACCACCCACTTTAGAGGGCGCTTTCCAAAATAAGCGCCCTCTAAACCCTTTAAATTTCCACTTTAGAGGGCGCTTTCCAGTAAAAGCGCCCTCTAAACCCTTAAAAGTTTCCACTTTAGAGGGCGCTTTCCAGTAAAAGCGCCCTCTAAACCCTTAAAAGTTTCCACTTTAGAGGACGCTTTCTTTAAAAAGCGCCCTCTAAAGTGGCCCTTAAAGGGCTTAAAGAGCCACTTTAGAGAGCGCTTTCACCAGGAAAAAAAGCGTTGTCTTTACTTATGCCAACGCCAGATTAGAGGGCGCTTTAAAGCGCTGTTATAGGCCAAAAAAGCGCTCTCTTTTCCCTTATTTGGCGTAGTGGTGTTTGACTGTGTTTCCAGTTATGGAACTGATGATTCATTCTCGAAACCCCTTGTTTGCAAGGATATTTTGAAACTTTCATGGGCTATCTGATTAGCATACGTGGCCTCATGTTTCACAAAAATGATAAAACATACATATATCATGCGTATCATGACCCTCATTTTACCATATCCCCATAGTACATCAAAAATTCCCAGCAGATGAACCTCTAAAAGTCAAGTTTCCATCCCTATATCCCATATAACCGTCCTCAACGATTTTTTTTTCCGGATACTGAAGTATTTAATCCACTCATACCTTGATTACCCGAAAAGGTCTCACAATTCGACCATCTAGGTCTAAGTAGATTAAATAGGGGCAGCTGTCGTACCCCAAAATTTGCCATACTTTTTAAAATTTGTCTGTCTTATGGTTTTGTTGATTTGCACACTTTTTCTATTTGATCATGCATTCATCGACATTTGCATATGGTAACAAATTTAGGCCAAAGGTTCGATGATAATAGATTTAATCAGTTTAAGTGGATTTTCGAGGTGGATATTATTTGGTAATTATTCGGGTTTATTTCCCGTATTACTTGTGGTGGTGATCATCTCTTTATTTGAGATTCATGGTTATCAGGAGAGATTGAAACGATCATCCATTAATTCAGAGATTTGCTTGGATTCAAAGGAAAGGACAAAGTTGGAATAAAAGGGAAATTTCATTCATTTAGTGGAAAATATCACTTCTCAAAAGTACTAAAAGTCATGGGTTAAGCCACTCAAAATTCAAGTCAAAAGTGGTAGAAAAATCAAGGCATGGATGAAAATTCAAGTTTAATTACTAGTGACTCTTTGTTTTACATCCTAACTTGGTACTTTTGCTAAACTCCAACATCATTGGTCTTTAACTATCCTTAACTACCTATTTCTACACAAGCCATCAGTTTACCTAATTACCATTAACTACCATAACTTCCAAACTAACACAAAACTTTCAAACAATTACAAATCTCAACTTCCATCTTTTTCACTCAATCCTAGCCACTCTTAACAATTGATCCTACGGTTGAAATTGGTGATCCGCAACTTGAGCTTAAATTAATTTCTAACCATTGATAAAATCAATTACTTGGATCACAATCCAAGGTTGATCATTCACCTACCAAGTCTATATAAACATGTTACTTTTCACATTTTTGGGGGTTAACTAACCTAACTTAGAAAATGCACAATTAATCATTATTTTTCCATCACTTTTTCTTCTCAATTTATCTCTCAATATTAATCTTCTCCCTCACCCTCACCAAAGTTCATATTCATCACCATTTAGAACTTCACATTGAAGTTCTAAAATGGTGGAACTCAGCCATCAATAATTTCTACATCATCATCAACAATTATCAATCATTAATGCAAGCATTATCATCAAAAAATCATTCAACAACAATTACTACATTATCTTCTACATTCATTCATCATCAAGAATAATTATCAAAGCTTGGAAGTTAATTGGATTAATGGAGCTTATTCTTGAATTTTTCCGGGTTTCTTTTTGGCGCTTCAATTTTCAACACTAACCGGAGAAAATCTCCGCTCCGTCGATAATCCTTTACCTCTTCCACACCTAATACCTTTCCCCCGGGTTTTATCAATGTTTTCCCTTTCCTTCGGGAATAAATAAAGTTCGATGGTGATACTGTTGTATGTTCGAGCGTGCGATGCGTTCGGGTATATTTCCGCTAGCTTCACCATATAGTCATATTATAGGAAGAAGGGGCATCAATAACCAAATACCCGACCTTTATTTCTTTGGCTTGGTCCTTCTATCTAAAAGTGGTCTTCAAGGTGATGTATCGTTTTACTTGTACCTGTTTTCTAGAGTATCCAACCAACAAGCCCTTGAAGGATTTTAAGTCCTCTAAGTTGAGGCGAAGTCTTTCAAATGCTTCTCAATACAGGATGTATGTGGAACTCCCCTGGTCTACAAGAACCCTCATGATCTCCTATTCACCATATTTGATAGTAATGACCATGGGGTCATCACTGTAAGGGTGGAAGCCAACCACATCTTTCTTAGAGAAGGAGATCGTGGCTTTTGGCACCTTCAACCCTCCTCATCCCTCGATACTTTGGAGGTCCTCAATATTAATAATCTGGTGATCATGCCTTCTACATACGGAGATGGTCTCCCCGCCCCCGCTTAATCCTCCTGCTATGGTATTGAGCATGTGGCGCACAACTTTGTTTCCCTTTCCTTGAGATGTCTCTTTTGCTTTGTTGGTTCTAGGGCTTCCTGCTTCATCTCTCCCTCGCGAGTTAGACTTGTCAGACCCATGAGAGGAGTGACCCTTTAAATATTTCTTGAGATGTCCTTCCTGGATCAACCTCTTGATATCTTTCTTGAGTTGGTAGAAATATTTGGTGTGGTGTCCCTTGAATCTATGGAACTTGCACCATCTTTCTGGTTTGGGACCCATCACACATGCCTTCGGAGCTGGAGATGTGGGAATGTTGTGTAGGTGAAGAGCCTCACGCCAAATCTGCCCACGACGAGTGTTCAGAGGTATGAAGCTCTATGTAGTCTTGCATGTCCCCTTGAACATAATCTTGTCTTTGATGAGGGAGGTATAATTACTCTTCCTCTAGTGGTGTGAACCTTCAACATTGGGAACACGCTTATTAACGTCTCACATCTTCTTTTCAGTGTTGCTCTCCTCACCCTTTATGTAGAATTTGACCACTTCTACTAGTAAGCGTGCTAGCTTCTGGGCGAGAGACTCATTGGAGTGTCTCATATTAAGTCCATTTTGGAATTCCCCCCACAAAGATTTCTTGTTTTGAGGGAACGACCTTAATAGTGGCTTCATTAAACTGGGAGAGATAATACCTCAGTGACACTAATGGACCCTTTCGTATGTTAAATAGGATGGTGGTGAACATCTTTCTATGAAGGATGGTGGAGAACTAGTGTAGTGGTTTTTTTACCAGCTCTTGATAGCTGGATATAGAGGCACGGGGGTAAACTCATATACCATCGTAAGGAAGCGTCCCTGATGATGCTTGAAAATAGTTTGCACTTCAAAAATTCAGGTGCCCCAATGATGGCCATTTGCATGTTAATATAGGCGACATGCTCATAAGGATCACTGCGTCCATCAAACTTGGCTAGAGAGAGAGGTTTTAATACTTCAAGGACATGCGCTTCCCATATTTTATCTGAGAGTGGCTATGGATCCAACACCTCCGTCTCTTCTAGAGGATTCGATTCTTGTTGGCGTTGTCTGATGTGTGGACACTGTCTTCCAATGTTTGATATTGGACGGCGTAATTCGTCCATTGAGACACACATCTCTCCCATGGTCTTGACTTCATCGTTACAACTACTATCCTCCAGCGTAGGGGATGAAACCCTCCTGTTAACCATTGCTGCGAAAAGTCAGGTACAAGAGTGGAAGACGACAACATTTATGGTGATTGTGATGAAGAAGAAGTGGCCCATATTTGTTTTATCGGGGCCCATGATGGATGCCACTGTACTGGTCAAAAAGAACAGGTGTGCATATTACTCCTATAAGGGTAGGGGTACTCAGAGGTCTTAGTAGGTATATTACGTTGTATGGTGGTTAAACTTTATCCACACCGGTGATAAGCCATATATGTTGGTATTTTGTGGTGGTTTAAAGGACCTGTTCATGTGAGGTGAGAGGTCATGTATGTAGCTTGATGCCTTTGTGGTAACGATACATATAATATGATCTGTTTGAGTTAAGATCATTCTCTTATCCCTTTAAGGGAGAAGTATTTATATAGGCTTTTTGGACATAGGGTTTAGGAAACCCTTTGAAGCGACAACTGCTCCCCCATAGCTAGGGGAGACTGTTGATTACCTATTTCTTAGGGATTCATGGTACGACTTCTTCTCACAAAAATACCTGGAGACAATGACACAATACACGCCATATATCCATGAGCGAGCACCCCCTATCTTGTATGGGAGTCGTCTGGGCGACATCACTCTAGGTTGAGGCTCGGGAATCGCCATTGTTTAGAACTTTCACAAATATAACACTAAAATTTTAAAACTAAAAGGTGAGATTTCTTGGTGAGGAAATTTAATAAAAAAATTTATTAAAAAAGTTAATCACATAATACTTTACAAAAAAAATTATTTTGAAACCATAAGATGAGATTTCTTTATAGAGCAATTTAATTGATTAGGTCTAAATTTAATTTATAATTAAAATTCTAATAATAAAGTTAAATTTTAGGAGATTTGAGAAAAAGTTTCAACAAATATTATCAATACAATATAGTAAATTTAATATAAAATAACTCAAAAATGGAAAGCTTTGATAGGATGTCACGTCAATAAAGTGTGATTTGCTTTATGGTTATAAATAGATTATTTTTTTAAAATAAAATTCAAATTAATCATAAAAATTGACCATTTAATAAAATAATTTTTTATTTAAAAAACTTAATCACACAATACTTACTTTTTAAAAATATTTTGAAATCAAAAGATGAGTTTTTTTTGGTAGGGGAATTTAATTGATTAGGTCCAAATTTAATAAGATAGTTTGTTTTATTGAAAAAAAATTAATCACATAATACTTATTTTTAAAGATATTTGTAAAGGAATTTAATTGATTAAATCTAAATTCAATTTATAATTTAAATTATAAATTAAAATTAAATCTTAGAAGATTTGAGATATTTTTTTAATAATAATTGTTAATATAATGTACTCAATTTAACATTAATTATAAATATAATTCAAATTAATATAATATAATCAATTTAATAGAAAAGTTTTGCTTTATATATATATATATATATTAATTATTAATATAATATAATCAATTTAATAGAAAAAATTTAAAATAAAAAGTTTTGATAGGATGTCACATCAACAATAAATTATAAAAAAAAATTTAAGAGATCTGAGAGAGTTTTTCAACAATAATTATCAATATAATATAGTTAATTTAATATAAAATATGTTAAAAATTTTAATAGGATGCTATGTCAACAAAATTTAACTTGTTTTAGAATTATATATAAATTATTTTTTAAATAAAATTCAAATTAATTATAAATATTGACCATTTAATAAGATAATTGTTTATTAAAATAATTAATCACAATATTTATTTAAAAAAAAATATTTTGAAACAAAAAAATGAAATTTATTTGAGGGAAAATTAAATTGATCAGGCCTAAATTTAATAAAATAATTTCTTATTTAAAAATCTTAATCACATAATACATTTTTTAAAAAACTATTTTGAAACCAAAAAGTAAAATTTCTTTGTAGAGTAATTTAAATGATTAGGCCTAAATTCATTTTATATATTATAAATTAAATTTTTGGAAATTTAGAAGATTTTTTTAATAATAATTATTAATATAATATAATCAATTTAATAAGAAAAAAAATTAAGAATAAGAAGTTTTGATGAAATGCCCTGTAGCAGACTTTAGAGTTATATAGATAGAATTAGAAATACATAGGTATCTAACCTCCAATAATTTTGATTTTGTGATACAACAAAATTTTATATTTTTATGAATATCAAATGCTTTAAAAAAATCAAAACGTCAAGTTAGTAATTATCGCTTCAAAAAAAGAAAACATTAATATAATAAATATAATAAAAGCTGAGATAAAAAATCCCACTTAATCAGTTAAAACGTGCGATAACTATGCCTGAAAAATAGAAGCCTCCATAATATATACTTAACAAACACGGAACGAATATAAACCCTAACCTATCAACTAAACTCAGCTCTTTTCCAAACCCTACGCCAATTTTCCAAGGTGAAACATTGCTTTATCCCTTCCTATTTTCACTTTTTTTTCTCAATTGCTGTGAAAATTTTCATATGCGATGGTTATTTTAAGAACAAGAGTACTTTGTTTTGCATTAATATAATTATAAGTTATACAATAATATCAATTTTGCATGCATGTCTATTAATAATAGGTTAGGGTTTCAAAATTTTCATTGTTTTTGTTACTTGATGATGATGCCTTATCATTTTATAGTTTAGTTTAATGATACTGTGGTTACTACGTAGCTTTCGTATTGCAATACGGATTTATTCTTGTTCACGTTATTGTTTCTATTTAATTATGACATTTTATTATAGCATGAAGAGCATGTTGATTTGTGATTGTTGATGATTGGAATAGAAAGCTTGTACCTTTTTATGGTTTTTATTTTCTGTGTAGTTCTTGTAATTGAAGAGTTCTAATCATTGAATTTATTTTTAGAGTCTTAGATGGAGGACTCTAGCAATTGTGATACACCTTGTGATGGAGAGAGTGTAGGGGTGATCCTAAATCAGATGACTACCGTGCTGAAATGCGACCTTCAACCGCTAAATACTGACTGTGATGCTAGCTCTGTGGTTTCTATGACGGAGGGTTGTGGATCACCTATGTCGTCGTGGGATTCCGAACCCGAAACTGATATCTCTTCTGCAATCACTTGTCATGTAATGCCTGATGAATCCCTTCAGGATGTTGACCGTGAAGGAAACTATCCGGATTCGGAAGAGGAAAACCAGTTCGTTGGGGTGGAAAACAATGATGATGGTTTTTCGTGGGAGATGGACAATAGAAGTTACGAGGAGTTGGTCAAAAAGTTCAATGAAAAGGAGGAAGAGTTAAGAGTTTCCAATTTTAAGCTTCAGCTTTCAGAACAAGAGATTATAGTGCTGAAAGTTCAAGTTGAGAATAGTGAGAGTCAGATTAATGATATGCAGGAAGTATTGGAGCTGAAAGAGGATGAGTTGTATGAACAAAAAGAGCTTTCAGATAAAGAGATTCTCAAGTTGATGACTCAAATTGAAAATAGTGAGAGTCAACTTGATAATGTGCGCGGAGAATTAAATCTGAAAAATGGTCAGCTTGATAAAGTGCACAAAGAATTAAATATGAATAAAGTTCAGCTTCTTATGATGCATAAAAAGTTGAATCTGAAAAATGTTGAGCTTGATAATGTGCGCGGAGAATTAAATCTGAAAAACTGTCGGCTTGATGATGTGCACAGAGAATTAAATCTGAGATACTGTCAGCTTGATGATGTGCGCAAAGAATTGGAGCTGAAAGCGGGTCAGTTTGATAATATCTACGGAGAACTGGAGCTGAAAGCGGGTCAGTTTGATAATATCTGCAAAGAATTGAAGCTGAAAGCGGAGGAGTTGAATGAACAAAAGCAGCGTTCGAAAGAAGAGATTTTCAAGTTGAAGACTCAAATTAAAGAAAGTGAGAATCAACTCGAAAAAGTGCGGGAAGAATTGAGTCTGAAAAAGGAGGAGCTGCAAAAACAAACTGCTGAATTGGATACTCATATTCCAGAATGCGTCAACAAGATTACAAATTTGATGGAACAACTTAAGGAGGCTCAAAATAAGCTCAAGTTTTCCAATAATGAAGTCGCAAAGGAACTTAGTGTTAAGACATCTATGATTTGTCTGTTGCAAAGTCAGATTAAAGAGCAAAATACAGACATTGCTGCATTAGAATGCAACATAGATGCCTTGGTTACAGCAAAGGAGGAGAATGACGTTAACCACAAGGAGGAGTTGAAAAAATTGAATTCGAAACTGCTTGAAATGCAGGTCGTGTTCTCTTGGGAGAAAGAAAAGACACATGCTGATATTGCAAGGTTGTCAAAACAGAAAAAACAACTGGTCTCTAAACTGGAGGAATTTGAGTCTAGAAACAAGGATTTAGAAGAAAAAGTAATGCTGCATGAATCTGAAAAATCGAATCAGAAAAAGCTGCATTCTGCTCAAGTAAAACTTTTGCAGGATGAGATCAGTTGCTTGAAGAAAGAACTTGGTCAAAGAATGAACGATGTAGAAGCTGTGAATAAGGAATCAAGCAAGGTAATGGCTGAAATAAATGAATCCAATGTCAAGGTTGATAAGCTTAAGGCTGAGATATGCTCGCGCGGCGATCAAATATCACATATGAAGAAGCATATAGACGAGCTGAACACATCGCTGAAGGAGCTGGTGGTTCACTATAGAACAAAAGTGAGTGATGAAAATAAGCTGATAATGCGAGTTGAAGAGCTTGAAAAAGAGGTGAGTAAACAGAATGGTGTGATCTTAGAAAAGTCTGAGGAGAAGAAGGAGGCAGTTAAACCACTATGGAGTTCACTTGACTACAATTGGACTGGATGTAGTGACTTGTTCAAGCGTTGAATGACTTATAGGCATGGTGGCGGTTTTACGGTTTTGTGTCGTTTTATTTTGTTTGGCAGATTTTTGGTTGTTATTGGTTTTTCATATCTATCTCTTATTCGTTCCTGTTTTGCATCTAAACATTGGATAATAATGTGTTTCCTACTATTGATTGAGTTTGATGAAGTTTTTATGTTAGTTTTGAATTATATAAAGTTTATATTGGTTTGACATGTTTGTTCATGGTTTTATATTTTTATGTTGATTCTTTATCTGAAGTTGATAATACCTGTGTTTTTTGTGCTGATGTGAAGTTGTAAAATAGAAGCTTTTGGCTGATTGTTGTTCTGTGAATGAATGACAAACTCAAGTTACAACTGCAACAAGTTATCTTTGTTTTCGATTATAATTATATATATAAGTACAGAAAGTATATGTTTGTAGTTCAAAATATAAGTAAATTTTAATTATATTGAATGATATCATTTCTAAAATAACTTTTAATTCAGTAATCTCTGTGGTTGGCATCAACTATATGAATTCATTTTGTGAAAACTTTAGAGTTACTACTCCGTTTTAGTTTCTATGCAGTTATATAATACTTCTGTTATACAGTATTATTTTAACATCAGTTTCAAATATTTATAGAGACAATCGCACCATAGATTTTTGTTTGGGATCATCTAATCCTTTAGCTCGGTTGATTCGTCTATCAACTTTGTATGTAGGCTCTCCTTTAATAATTGGCTCCTCTGAATGTCTGACATGATAACATAGATATAAAAAAAAATGTAACGAATACGCAGAGAAATGTTTAGCGTGATCTGAGGAAGAAGTAGAGAAATGTTTAAATGTTTAGAGTGATATGAGGAAGAAGTAGAGAAATGTTTAGCGTGATCTGAGGAAGAAGGACCAGAAGGCGTTGTTATACATCAATTAGTGTGTGGATGCGAATGTGTTTGAGAAAATCGTTGATTCGACGACGGCGAAGGCTGCGCGGGACACACCGGTGCGGTGTTGCAACAGTGATGCATCAGTGAAGAAGGTAAAAGTCCAGTCTCTACGTAAGTAGTATGAGAATCTCAGCATGAAGAACAATGAGAAGGTACCTGACTATATCTCCAAAGTGATTCTGATCACAAATGAGATGAAGTTGTGTGGAGAAACTATCTCTAAAGAAAGTATCATTGAGAAGGTACTTAGATCTCTTACTCCTCAGTTTGATTACATCGTTGTAGCAATTGAACATTCTAAGGATCTGAGCACCATGAGAATAGAAGAGTTGCAAAGCAGTCTAGAGGCGCAAGAGTTGCGTCTGACTGAAAGAACCTCTGAGAGAGAGGTAGAGCATGCCCTGAAAGCTTCTTTTATCAAGAAAGACCAGAAGCAGTCTTACTCAGAAGTCAAGAAAAGACATGGTAGGTTTCAGAAGTCAGAAACCTCAACTTCTGGGAGTTAGAAGGAAAATGAGAAGTATGACAAGAGAAAAGTTCAATGTTACTATTGTAAGAAGTTTGTCCACTTCGTTGCAGATTGTTGGTCAAACAAGGAGAGAAAATAAGAAGAAACGAATATAGCCAGAAGTTCGGATGATGAACATGTGCTATTAATGGCTTTTGATGCTGATAGTGCGTCTTTAGAAGACTGGTGGTATATGGACACTGGTTGTTCAAACCATCTTACTGGAAATAAGAAATGACTGATTGATTTTGACTCTGGGAAGAGGACCAAGATTAAATGTGCTGATGATAAGTATCTGAATGTTGAAGGAATGAGGAATGTTAGAGTGATTATTAATAATGGAAAATCTGCATTAACTCAGAACGTTTGGTATGTTCCTGGCATGAAGAGCAATCTGATGAGTGTAAGTCAATTAATTGAAAAAGGATTATCAGTTACCATGAAGGACAATCTTTTGAAGCTGTATGATTGTAATCAGAAGCTGATTATGGAGTTAGAACAGGGAAGTAATAGAACATTCAAGGTGAATGTTAAAGCTGCAGACTCTGAACGCCTTGGTGCAACAAGTGTTGTAAAGGAAAGTGAGTTGTGGCACAAAATATTTGGTCATTTGAACTTCAGAAGCTTAGGAGATATGAATTCAAAGAAACTGATACGTTGAATTACTGCAATTAAGAAACCAGAAAAGTCATGCAATGTATGCATGAGAGGGAAGCAGCTAAGACTACCATTTGCATCAGAAGTAGCTCAAAGAGCAAAACATGCTTTGAGAGTAGTGCATTCTAATGTGTGTGGACCATTTCCAGAACCTTCACTAGGAGGGAATAAATACTTTATGTCATTTGTGGATGAGTTCACAAGGATGACATGGGTATCCATGTGTCATACCCCAAAATTTGCCCATTAATATTTCAAGACATTTCAGGGCACTCCGACTCATTTTTATGACACTTAAAGGATCAAAGGCCCAGCTCGCGAATGACCCAAAATGGCCTACTCGTTACACGCTCACCTAGTGATAATATGAAAGTGGTTTATTTGGAAGCGGAGGAAAAGGGGTGCAAAAAGGAAAGAAAACGAACCAAACAGCAAAGCCCAACCCAAAGTACAAGAACACGGGCGTGGCATCTGTGACGAGCGTCACAGAGGCTGTGACGAGCGTCACGCCTCACACACCCCTGTGACGGGCGTCACACATGGTGTGACGAACGTCACACCATTCCCCTACTTTGTGGGCGCAGGCAACGCTTCGGAGACTTGAAGATCCGTTGGGCCCTATATCCACGTACGTGTTGAAGACTTTTTTTTTGGCAGCAGGCATGACCTAATGACAACAATATAAATAGCCGCCTTGAAAACCTAAAAGGGGGAGCTCTTTCCGAGATTCTTTTTCCTTTGCCGTTTTCGCCTTTGCATTTTTTCTTCTTTTCCAGCAGCTTAGGCATTGTGTTTTACAAGTGCTACACTATTTCTTTTGCAATTCCGGATTCCCTTTTGGTATTTAGTTAATTCTTTTCGCACAATAGTTTCTACAACGGAAACTATTGTGTGCCTTTTTACCGAATCTAATCTTACGGCGGCAGCAAGGTCACCTCCGCTCAATTCTATCCGATCGGCCAATTCAAGGTTGCGACTCAATTGCAAACAGGTTTGCGTTACTATTATCGCTTTATGTTCCTAATTCACATGTGATATCATAATTGAGATTCATAAATATATTTGAGGCTTTGCATGTAACTTAAGTATGCCTAGATACTTTGAATTGTTGTAATGGATGCTGCTGTTCTTCGTCCTATTTTGATCTTTGCCCATCTGACCTGTTTTATCATAATCATGCTTTGTTTACCTATTACTTTGGTGCAACTCTCGATTGCACCCTGATTTGGTATTCTAACCCGTTCGCTGAATTTTGCAAAGGTTCATATGTCCCGGGAAAAGATTGCTGTTTAGGTCTCCCACTTTATTTGTGGGATACCTTTGTGGAGACTCACCCTAAGTGGCCTAATTAATTTTAATGTGTTCATTTTAATGTCTTAATTTTAATGTATTAATTTTAATGTATTAATTTTAATGCATTGATTTTAGTATGGACTTAATTACTTAATTGACTTTAAAATATGACCTTTAAATAAGTGATCTTGGACCTCTCTTTGCTGCCTTACGGTATTACGGTATAATGGTCATGTCCCGCGAATGTGGGGATACACTTAGCAAAGACCCTTCGATTAAATCATCATAAAATAAATCATGGTCCCTCGGATGTTGCCTTCGAAAATACGATTTTGTCCCTCGATGACCCTTCGGTGTAGCCTACGGTTAAATGATGATCGTCCCTTCGAATGCTAAGGTATCCTTACAACTGTTGCCTTCAATGACCTATCGATGACCCTACAATGACCCTTTTACATCCCAAGGATAAAACTACTTACTTCTCAATAGTCAGGACAGTTTTACCCTCATAAGGATAGGAAATGCCCGGAAAGACCTCGGACAGGTATAACCTTAATTGCTCATTCATAACAAAAAAATACTTTTCACACCTTACACCTTTCAAACATCTTTTGGAAAATCATCACTTAGCATACATCCGTACTAGGATCATTGCCGAGTTATATTTTTCTAAACTACTTTCAAAAACTATACGAGATAACCACTTTGTATACATTCATGCAAGAATCATTACAAAGTTAAATTCTCATTTTCAAAACATTTTTCACACATTTCTCAACCACCTTTTTCAAACTAGAAAACATAAATGATTGAGCAATTAAGAGCCCATGGATAACCATGGATACAAAGGGTGCTAATACCTTCCCTTTGTATAAAGTACCTCCCGAACCTAAGAATTTAAAATTAAGGTCTTTCCTGTTCTTTTCCACCTTTCCTTATTGGATAAAAGAAAAGTCGGTGGCGACTCTTGCTATCCGCGACATTGCGATTAAAAATCCAATAAAGTCCAGTTCACCGTATGACAGAACTGGCGACTCTGCTGGGGACTACAAAGAGAGGTCCATCTTAAAAAAAAAAAAAATATCATTTATGTTTTATTATTCCTTCTTTTAAGGGGGCTTTGAATGAAAGATCCTACACCCGGATCTAGTGTACCTTAGGTAAGTAGCAATAGATCATCGCGACTATCCGGCGTATACTGGAATGGTCAAAATGATAGCTACGGTTAATGTGACACTTTGGTTGTCCTGATGGTCCTCATGTTATTTGAGGAAAAATTTGGCTTCCGCGTGGTGTCATCAAAGCATTAACCAGACCTTTAGAACCCTAATTGACTCATCCTAGCCATTAGAAAGTAGTGAGATAACTGGCTTCGGTTCCGACTGAGGTTGGTTGATACTCGATACTACACTCTTTGAGATTGGACTTTAGGGAAGCTTCGGTCAACCACTTGGTGTTGCACTGAAGTGGACCTAAAGAAAGATCGATGATCTGAGATCCTTCTAGAACCCGGTTACTATTCTAGGACAGGTTGAACCAACTAAACTTCAGTGGGGAGGGTACTTACCTATGGAACTCATGCAAGCCTTAAAACTTAGGAATGATTGTTGTGTGACTTGCTTGTGCTTGTTATTTATTTAACCTCATAACATCATAACATCATAACATCATAACCTCATGACATCATAACATTGTACTAACCATTTCAAGGACTTAGGAATTTAGCTTTGCTCTGTTGAACAGGTTATGGCTTCCAGGAAGACCATCCGGATCAATTTTGTAGCAATCTCTCCTCAACTCAAGGATTTAGTGTCAGAACTTCCCGATCATGCTCAGTTCAGCAAGAAACACGGTCATCTCCTCAATTTAGTTACCACTGGTTTCAAAGAAGATATGATGAGAGTCCTATTCCAGTTCTTCGATCCCAAACATCATTGCTTCACTTTCCCAGATTATCAGTTGGTACCCACATTAGAAGAATTCTCCCAGCTGCTTGGGATACCTATCCTGGATCAAATACCTTTCAGTGGTTTAGAAAAGAGGCCAAAATCTGAAGAAGTTGCCGCAGCTTTACACATGACGAAGTCCGACATCGAAGCTAATTGGGTAACAAGGAGTGGAGTTAAGGGTTTACTTGCCAAATTCCTGACAAATAAGGCCCGAGAATTCTTAAAAGTTATGAACGTCCGTGCTTTCGAAGACATCCTGGCATTGCTAATCTATGGCTTGGTGTTATTCCCTAATCCAGACCAATTCATAGACATGAATGCTATTAAGATATTTCTCACTCATAACCCTGTACCTACCTTGCTGGGAGACATTCTGCATTCCCTCCACACTCGTACCATGAAAAGGCAAGGGACTCTCATGTGCTGCATACCTCTATTGTCTAGGTGGTTTATTTCACACCTCCCTCAATCAGTCTTGAAGAATGAGCAAAATCTGAGATGGTCTCAAAAGATAATGTCACTCTCCCATTCAGACATCTGTTGGTGTCCTCAGTTCAAGGAAAATGTTACCATCATTGATCGTTGTGGCGAGTTCCCTAATGTACCACTCCTGGGGATAAGGGGAGGTATTACTTATAATCCTGCCTTAGCCCTACGTCAGTTTGGGCATGCTCGAAGAGATGGTCCACATGAAATGATTATTCAAGGTACAGTGTTTGACTATGACAATGACTCTCAAGGTCTCCGCCAAAGGTTTGTACGAGCTTGGGGCATGGTGAAAAGAAGCAATTTAGGAAAGAAAAATTCTATTCCTATGGAGCCTTATCTCAGATGGGTGCGCGCCAGAGCTCGCGAACTTGTCATGCCATATCTTGCGGTCGGACCATTGACTGTTGAATCAGAGGCCGAAGGAGCTACTTCCCAGATCATTCCTTATCCAGATATGCCTACTGATGTTGAGGAATTGAAAAGATCCTGGACCTAGTTGAGAGAAGAGAGAGATACTTTCGAAGCTCAGTTCAATGCAGAAAGGAAGAAAGTGTTAGAGCTCACCAGTCAGCTTAATGAGGAACGAAGACTCAATGCATATCTTCGCCCGAAAAGAAGTCGCCCCTGGGAGACTTGAGCTTTGTATTTTTACTATTATTCCTTTTGTAATGAACATTGAAAAAAGTAGCAATAAAACATTTCCCTCTTGTTGGGGATTTATGCAGAGTAAAATTCCAAAAGTCCTTGAAAACATTTCGTACATTGCATCGCATAACATAACATTGCATAACAGGTGTTCTAAAGGACCATATTCTCACGGTCTGCCTCTTAAACAGAAAAATGGATCTCGAACAGACTGTCAAAGATCTCCAGACTCAGAATTCTCAATTCAAGGAGATGATGTTAAGCTTATCCAAGGGGCAGGAGGAACTGAAGGCTCTGTTGTTCGAAAAGAAGAAAGACAAGAAAGCCGTGAGTTTCGTTAACCCGGGAAGAAGGCGTAAAGGACAGGCTACGGGAATCAAATTTGGAATCCCGAATGGTCCAGAAGAGGGGGCGGAGAATGACTCAGAGGAAGAGAATGCTGATTTCTCCAACCCTGAGGATGACGACGAGGACTATGAAAATGAACAGTACTCTCCAAGAGATGATAAGTACAAATTGCTGGAAGAACGCATGCTAGCTATGGAAGGTCAGAAGACGCCTGGTCTAGATTTCGAAAGTTTGGGTCTGGTCTCCGATGTGACCATTCCCCGCAAATTCAAAATCCCCATTTTCACTAAGTACGATGGTGCATCCTGTCCTCAGATGCATCTAAGGGCTTATGTGAGAAAGATTCAGCCGCACACTACTGATAAGAAACTGTGGATCCATTTCTTCCAAGAGAGCCTGTCTGGCACACAGTTGGAATGGTATTATCAGCTCGAGAGCTCTGACATCCGCACCTGGACTGATTTAGCGACAGCCTTCTACAAGCAGTACCAGTACAACTCTGAGTTAGCACCTACCCGGCTACAGTTGCAAAATATGGCCATGGGATCTAAAGAAAGCTTCAAAGAGTATGCTCAGAAATGGAGAGATTTGGCTGGCAGAGTCAAACCCCCTATGACTGATCGAGAGTTAGTGGACATGTTCATGGGTACACTGACTGGCCCATTCTACAGCCATCTACTGGGAAGTTCTTCATCAGGTTTCACTGAACTTATACTGACAGGTGAACGGGTAGAGAGCGGCATTCGAAGTGGAAAGATACAGGCAACTACTTCTGCAAGCACCAAAAAGTCCTATCAGGGAAAGAATGAATCAAATGCTGTGTACAGTGAAAGGAAGCATAACAAGAAGAATCGTGACCATATTGTTGGGGCAGTTACAATTGCCGCCCCGCCAGCTCAAAACTTCCAGCAAAGACCAGACAGACCAAGAAGGCAGTTTACCAAGCTCAATATGACTTTAGCACAAGCACTGCAAAGTATGCTAAAGGGAAACTTAATCACTCTCAGAGGTCCTCCTGCAAATGTCAACACTGCTTCGCCTCGTTACAATCCCGATGCCAGGTGTGCATATCACTCCGATAGCCCCGGGCATGATACAAATGATTGTTGGTTGTTGAAGAACAAAATTCAGGATATGATCGACGCTGGGGAAATTGAGTTCGAGCCTCCGGAGACTCCTAATGTCATCACTGCCCCTCTGCCTAATCATGACAAGACTGTCAATGCTGTGGAGGATACTGATAACGATTATGACTTGGATAGCTGGATTCTCCCAATAATTGATGATGGACTCAATAATTGGAAGGCTGAAGACACTATCCCGATTTCCTTTAGTCAGGAGTAATTGTTATTGCTATTTTAGTGTTTCAAAGCATTGTGTCTAGGCCCGGGGCATAATAGCTAATTTTTCAAGGGTTTTGTCATTTTCATAAGCATATTCATATTCAATAAATCAATGGACTTTTTGCATTCAAATATTGCGCTCTTTATCTTTCCTGTCATTTTTCAAACAAGCTATGTTTTCTTGCACACACCCACGTAACAATTTGTCGACCCATATCCACTCTGGATCTTGTTGATAATAGTTCTACTACTGTTCATTATGACTTTGAAAATCCGATCTACCAAGCCGAGGATGGAAGTGAGGAAGGTTGTAAAGTCCCTAGAGAACTTGCCAGACTGTTACTACAAGAAGATAAGACCATACAGCCGCAGGAGGAATCAATTGAAATTGCAATGGGTACTGAAATAGACAAGAAAGAAGTCAGAGGTTTCTTGGGGCACTCGAATTACATTGCCCGATTCATCCCGCACTTGACTGCAACTTGCAAACCCATCTTCAAATTACTAAAAAAAGAAAAATCAAGAGATGGTATGGAATGATGAATGACAAAATCAAGAAATATCTCCAAGAACCTCCAATTCTGATGCTGCCAGTTGAAGGAAGACCTCTAATCATGTATTTGGCCGTGTTAGAAAATTCAATAAGGTGTGCCGGGGCAACATTACGAGTCTGGTCGAAAAGAGCATGCCATACACTGCCTTAGCAAAAGGTACCGACTGTGAAACAAGATACTCACAGCTCGAGAAAGCTTGCTGCGCTTTGGCTTGGGCTGCTCGCCGACTAAGACAGTATATGTTGAATCATACCACTTTATTGATTTCTAAGATGGATCTTATCAAATATACATTCGAGAAACCTGCTGTCTCCTGAAAGAGTTATCACTGATGATGGTATTAAGCTGAACTCTGCATGCAGTTCAAAATAAAACACCATAACTCTTCTCCGTACCGGCCAAAGACGAACGGCGCCGTGGAGGCTGCTAACAATATCAAGAATATAACAGTAACATACAAATACTGGCATGAGATGTTACCTTTTTCTCTTCATGGTTACCGCACTTCGACAGGGGCAACCCCTCTCTCTTTAGTCTATGGAATGGAAGCCGTTTTACCAGTGGAAGTTCAGATCCCCTCTCTAAGAATTGTGAAAGATGCAGGCTTAGATGAGGATGAGTGGATTCAAACTCGACTCGATCAGATAAATCTGATTGATGAAAAGAGGCTTGCGGCTGTTTGTCATGGGTAGATATATCAGAAGCGCATGACCCAGGCATTCAACAAAAGGTCAAGTGACGAGAGTACCAAATCGGCGACTTAGTTATCAAGCGTATCGTTCTACCACAAGGTGATCCCAGGGGCAAATGGACTCCCACACACGAAGGGCCATTTGTAGTTAAGAAGGTATTCTCTGGTGGAGCCATGATGCTTGCTACAATGGACGGCGAAGATTTCCCGCATCCTGTGAACGCGGACATAGTTAAAAAAATACTACGCATAAAAGAGACCCGCTAGGTCGACGTACCTAGGCAAAAGTAAGGGCATCCCGGCAAACCAAAAGGGTTCGGGCAAAAATTAGGGATATATAAAAAAAAATGTACACCCGGCAAGTCGAAAACCTGAAAAGGCGGCTTGGGCAAAAAAGGGTATCCTGGTGGACTGAAAACCTGAAAAGGCGGTCCAGGCAAAAATTAGGGATTAAAGCGTATGACTATGCCCCGTTCTCTGTCAGCTTCACCCAAGTTTCGAGGGATTGACCAAGCCAATCACTTCTATCCGACAGCAAGGGATGAGATGCTCGAAGACATAACGACAGTAGTAGGCTTAAAATCAATAGGACTTCTTCCACATAACTTTCTCTTTGTTTTCGGCAATTTCCTCTTACTAGGATTTCTGTCTCCCTTACACAAGTTGCCTGTTTATGGGCCCTCTTTCAAAATCAATACAATTTTATCTCCAAAAAAGATGCTTTTGTTTTCACTTTTTCTGTTTTGTTTGCGTAAATGTCCATTGATTTAATTTGAATTGACTTATGCATTTGAATATGATCAATATTTACCAAAAATACATGCCTAGAATAGTAATGGCAGTTACTAAGAGACTTCAGGATCGTGGATAAGGTCTAACCCTGCTTCCCAATGAATTCGTTGCTAATTCTATTCCCCGGCAACGCCAATTATTCCCCAGAAGAGGTCGGCACCACCAGATAGACAGGTCATCTCTTCCATCCCCAGCCAGGCTCTGTTGAGTGGTTCCATCGTCAGACAAAAATCAAGTATCCCCCAGCTAAGAAAGGGTCGTCAATACAAATATCTCCGACCAGAAGACTGAGATTTATTCCCCCAGTAGAGTCCCCTGGAAGAACGTTTCAGACGCATAGTGCATTCATTACATCATTTCACATCACATACCTACATACAATTTTCATTCCGCATCATATACATTACATCATTTCATAACATATACATGCACACAATGCTCGCATTTATTCCAGACGCATAATTCACTCATCACATCATTTCACAGCACACGCATGCATACAACATTTGCATCTCATGCATCATGGCATGGCATGAAGCTAACTTTATTTTTCAGGTTAACTATCCTCTTGATACAATCAACACAAAGGTCCATTCAGACGGACATCTGTATCAATTACATTCAGGATTCAACTACACCTTTCAGATATACTCCATGTCAACATTCATTCTGACATCCTCCCAACGATGGCATCTATAAGCCCATCCCAGACATTTATCGCCAATACAACATATACAAATACTATCAGATATAGCCTAGCGTACGGTTCATCCTGATTCAGCTCAACATATGACCCCTTCAACTCAGATACGATCTAACGTATGATCCATTCTGACCTTCAACAACTCAGATACGATCTAGCATACGATCCACTCTGATCTTCAACAACTCAAGTACGGTTTAATGTACGACCAAGTTAAACCTTCATCTTCTCAGATGCTACCTTCGGACAGGTACATTTCTGAATGGTAGTCTAGTATACGGCTACTCCCTTACTCAGATGCTACCTTCGGACAGGTACATTTCTGAATGGTAGTCTAGTATACGACTACTCCCTTGCTCAGGTGCTACCTTCGGACAGGTACATTCCTGAATGGTAGTCTGGTATACGGTTACTCCCTTGCTCAGGTGCTACCTTCGGACAGGTACATTCCTGAATGGTAGTCTGGTATACGGCTACTCCCTTGCTCAGGTGCTACCTTCGGACAGGTACATTCCTGAATGGTAGTCTGGTATACGGCTACTCCCTTGCTCAGGTGCTACCTTCGGACAGGTACATTCCTGAATGGTAGTCTGGTATACGGCTACTCCCTTGCTCAGGTGCTACCTTCGGACAGGTACGTTCCTGAATGGTAGTCTAGTATACGACTACTCCCTTGCTCAGATGCTACCTTCGGACAGGTACATTTCTGAATGGTAGCCTAGTATACGGCTACTCCCTCTTCAAGCAGATTCGGCCTAACGGACGGCTCTATCTGCAACTCAGAAACGATCTAGCGTACGATCCGTTCTGATCTTTCATCCCCATCAAAGTCATCTGCCTAACGAACAGCTCACTCTGGTATTCAGATACGGTCCAGTGTATGATCCATTCTGATCCCTTATCCCCAGCAGTATATAGCATACTCTGACTCCCCAGCGAAGTCAACAGCATGATGGGTGATTCACTATACGATCTAGCGTATGACCCGGTATGACACCCATGTCTTCAGACATTGTCTAACGTACGACGCAATCTGGGAATCTCCTCTACCTGGATGGCATCTTTAAGCCCATCTCCACCAAGACTAAGTGGCAAGTGCAAAATTTTGGGGCATTCTAGTGTTCAATAATCTTTCACCTCTAGACCACGAACGGCACATACCATTCTACTCTCTCGGTTCAAGAATATTGAACAGGGGCAGCTGTCATACCCCAAAATTTGCCCATTAATATTTCAAGACATTTCAGGGCACTCCGACTCATTTTTATGACACTTAAAGGATCAAAGGCCCAGCTCGCGAATGACCCAAAATGGCCTACTCGCTACACGCTCACCTAGTGATAATATGAAAGTGGTTTATTTGGAAGCGGAGGAAAAGGGGTGCAAAAAGGAAAGAAAACGAACCAAACAGCAAAGCCCAACCCAAAGTACAAGAACACGGGCGTGGCATCTGTGACGAGCGTCACAGAGGCTGTGACGAGCGTCACGCCTCACACACCCCTGTGACGGGCGTCACACATGGTGTGACGAACGTCACACCATTCCCCTACTTTGTGGGCGCAGGCAACGCTTCGGAGACTTGAAGATCCGTTGGGCCCTATATCCACGTACGTGTTGAAGACTTTTTTTTTTGGCAACAGGCATGACCTAATGACAACAATATAAATAGCCGCCTTGAAAACCTAAAAGGGGGAGCTCTTTCCGAGATTCTTTTTCCTTTGCCGTTTTCGCCTTTGCATTTTTTCTTCTTTTCCAGCAGCTTAGGCATTGTGTTTTACAAGTGCTACACTATTTCTTTTGCAATTCCGGATTCCCTTTTGGTATTTAGTTAATTCTTTTCGCACAATAGTTTCTACAACGGAAACTATTGTGTGCCTTTTTACCGAATCTAATCTTACGGCGGCAGCAAGGTCACCTCCGCTCAATTCTATCCGATCGGCCAATTCAAGGTTGCGACTCAATTGCAAACAGGTTTGCGTTACTATTATCGCTTTATGTTCCTAATTCACATGTGATATCATAATTGAGATTCATAAATATATTTGAGGCTTTGCATGTAACTTAAGTATGCCTGGATACTTTGAATTGTTGTAATGGATGCTGCTGTTCTTCGTCCTATTTTGATCTTTGCCCATCTGACCTGTTTTATCATAACCATGCTTTGTTTACCTATTACTTTGGTGCAACTCTCGATTGCACCCTGATTTGGTATTCTAACCCGTTCGCTGAATTTTGCAAAGGTTCATATGTCCCGGGAAAAGATTGCTGTTTAGGTCTCCCACTTTATTTGTGGGATACCTTTGTGGAGACTCACCCTAAGTGGCCTAATTAATTTTAATGTGTTCATTTTAATGTCTTAATTTTAATGTATTAATTTTAATGTATTAATTTTAATGCATTGATTTTAGTATGGACTTAATTACTTAATTGACTTTAAAATATGACCTTTAAATAAGTGATCTTGGACCTCTCTTTGCTGCCTTACGGTATTACGGTATAATGGTCATGTCCCGCGAATGTGGGGATACACTTAGCAAAGACCCTTCGATTAAATCATCATAAAATAAATCATGGTCCCTCGGATGTTGCCTTCGAAAATACGATTTTGTCCCTCGATGACCCTTCGGTGTAGCCTACGGTTAAATGATGATCGTCCCTTCGAATGCTAAGGTATCCTTACAACTGTTGCCTTCAATGACCTATCGATGACCCTACAATGACCCTTTTACATCCCAAGGATAAAACTACTTACTTCTCAATAGTCAGGACAGTTTTACCCTCATAAGGATAGGAAATGCCCGGAAAGACCTCGGACAGGTATAACCTTAATTGCTCATTCATAACAAAAAAATACTTTTCACACCTTACACCTTTCAAACATCTTTTGGAAAATCATCACTTAGCATACATCCGTACTAGGATCATTGCCGAGTTATATTTTTCTAAACTACTTTCAAAAACTATACGAGATAACCACTTTGTATACATTCATGCAAGAATCATTACAAAGTTAAATTCTCATTTTCAAAACATTTTTCACACATTTCTCAACCACCTTTTTCAAACTAGAAAACATAAATGATTGAGCAATTAAGAGCCCATGGATAACCATGGATACAAAGGGTGCTAATACCTTCCCTTTGTATAAAGTACCTCCCGAACCTAAGAATTTAAAATTAAGGTCTTTCCTGTTCTTTTCCACCTTTCCTTATTGGATAAAAGAAAAGTCGGTGGCGACTCTTGCTATCCGCGACATTGCGATTAAAAATCCAATAAAGTCCAGTTCACCGTATGACACCATGATAAAGTTCAAACACGAGGTGTTTGTTGAATTTAAGAAATTCAGAATCAAGGCTGAGAAACAAAGTGGTCAGACTCTGAAGATTCTCAGAACTGATGGTGGAGGTGAGTATAAATCTACAGAGTTCAAGAAGTTCTGTGAGGAGAATGGAATTGAGCATGAAGTGACTTCTGCATATACTCCTCAACACAATGGTCTTGCTGAAAGGAGAAACCAAACTTTGCTTGATATGGCAAGGAGCATGCTGAAAGAGAAGAAGCTTTCTAACACTTTGTGTGGAGAAGATGTTACCACTGCAACATATGTACTCAACAGGTGTCTAACCAAGAAGATGAAGGAAATTATTCCTTTTGAGAGATGGACTGGAGATAAGAAAAGTGTGTGTCACTTTAGAGTATTTGGTTATGTCTTTTGTAAACACGTTCCAGATGCTACTAGAAAGAAGCAAAGTGATGTTACTGGTGTGGTATCACAATATAGGTTCCAGATGAAAGTCAATGAAGATATTCACTTTGAGTTATTACAGTTTGATGATGATATCATGATTCTAGAGGAATGATCTTGGTCTAATTTATGTAGTATTAAAGAATTTTCAGGGGAATTGAGCTAGCTTCAGGGTTGGATGTTAACTTTCATAAGAGCAAGTTCTTTGGGAGCAATATGCATGACTTCTTTCTTGAAAAAACTTCTTCTTTTCTATCTTGCAGTATTAGTAAATTTCTTATCATATTCTTGGGTATTCCTTTAGGTGCGAATCCAAGGAGAAAATGAAGGAGAAGAGCGATCCAAAATGCAGCGGAATTAAAAAAATTTCTCCTTTAGTGATCCTTACGAATGAGCATGATCAGTGATAGAATCGTTACCTCTTTTGGTGATTGAAACCTTTGATGCAGATCTACGGAGCGATCACGAATGTTGAATGGTGACAACGCCTCTACTCAGTCCACATGAACAGATTCCTTCAATCTCAGTGCTAACTGCTACGAGTGAAGGCTTTTAGTGTGTGTGTGTGTGTGCGTGTGTGTGTGTGTGTGTGTGTGTGTGAGAGAGAGAGAGAGAGAGAGAGAGAGAGAGAGAGAGAGAGAGAGAAACGAAGTTACAAATACACAAATGCTTCTACACAAGGGTTCTATTTATAGAACCACTTGTGTGGGCTGCAAGCTAAAAAGCCCACTTAAGTGTATGTGGCCCATATCTTATGATATGCCAAAATCATTTAAGTGTATGGTACCTTACCATATTTCGTATTCTACTTAAGTACACCATACCTTACGATGTTCTACAATTCACTTAAGTGCACCGTACCCTACGGTGTTCCTTAGTTACTCTATCTCTCATCAATTCGTCCTTTTGTGTGTGACCCTGTAGGTTTTCGCGACATTATCAATTATATTAAATCACGTATTTAACATAATAAATAGTGAGAGGTATCTAGCACACATCACTGCTACCCGAGACACGAAAATGTCATGTGATTTGACAAATCCTTTTCTGATAATACTTATGTGTATAATTACCCATTTTCCCTTATGTCTATATTGAACACAAGGCATAGACCGTGTTATCCTAGTCCAATTCAATATTGGGCCCATAGACATTTATCCTGTTATGCAGGATCGGCAAATTCCATCTAGGTCACCCATGTCCCTCAGCATGTTTCGTGGAGTACCCATCAACTGTCTTTATGGTCATCCAGTTACGAACAATGTTTGATCAACAATAAGGCACTCGACTCTACATCTAGGGTACATAGTGGTTTCAGGTCAAAGGGTGGTATACACCATTATCACCATGAGAATAACTTATGACACTTAGCATAACTTTCTATATAGTATTCTCATAGAGGGTCAATCCATTATAAATATTACTCTCAATATTCATACTTATGTTTAATACTTGATAACTCCTTATCCATGATCCATGAGATGTGATCATCAGTCTATATACATAATAGTCTTAATGCTTTAATGTTATGCCACTTCACAATAAGGCTCGACTACGGATACTTTAATAATAGTGTTCTTATGTTTAATGGGATCTCATGATTAAGTCACACTTGATACATTAAATGGACTAGCTATTCTAGGGACTTTATTAAACAAACATAATAAAGAAAAAGCCTTTTATTATTAATAAATAATTTGATACAAGTACCAAAAGTATTGGCCTCTAGGGCCTACACCAACAATCTCCCACTAGCACTAGAGCCAATCGGGCATACCCATAATGCCCATAGATCTAGTATGGCCATCATGCTTCTGTTGCGCAAGAGGCTTTGTCAGTGGGTCAGCAATATTGTCAAGTGTAGGTACTCTGCATATTTTCACATATCCTCTATCTAGTATCTCTCGAATAAGGTGATAACGCCTAAGTATGTGTTTGGATCGTTAGTGAGATCTAGGCTCCTTAGCTTGTGCGATAGCACCATTGTTATCACAATAGAGATCAATGAGATCCACAATGTTAGGAACTATGCCAAGTTCACTAATGAACTTTTTGATCCAAACAGCTTCCTTTGCTGCACTTGCGGCAACAATATACTCAGCCTCGATTGTAGAATCAACAACTGTATCTTGCTTTGAACTTTTCCAGCTCACAACGCCACCGTTTAAGCAAAACACATAACCAGATTGCGATCTAAAGAAATCCTTATCTGTCTGGAAGCTAGCATCGGTGTATCCAATTACAACAAGCTCTTCCTGACCTCCATATATCAAGAATGAGTTCTTAGTCCTTCTCAAATACTTAAGGATATTCTTGACAGTTACCCAATGAGCATCACCGAGATCAGATTGGTACCTACTCGTTCCACTTAAAGCATACGAGACATCTGATCGAGTACATAACATGGCATACATGATTGATGCTATTGCAGATGCATATGGAATCTTATTCATGCGATCCCTTTCTTCCTTAGTTGAAGGGGATTGTGTTTTTGATAGACATATGCCATGTTGCATATGTATGAATCCTTTCTTGGAATCATGCATATTAAAGCGTCTCAACACTTTGTCTATGTATGTACTCTGACTTAGGCCAAACATTTTTTGTGATCTATCTCTATAGATCCTGATTCCTAATATATAAGATGCTTCACCCAGGTCCTTCATAGGAAAACATTTCCCCAACCAAGACTTTACTTGTTGTAGGGTAGGGACATCGTTTCCAATGAGTAATATGTCATCTACATATAATACCAGGAAGACGATCATGCTCCCACTAACCTTCTTGTAGACACAAGGCTCATCTTCATTCTTGATGAATCCATATTATTTTACTATTTCATCAAAATTAAGATTCCAACTTCTGGAAGCTTGCTTCAATCCATAGATTGATCTTTGTAACTTACATATCTTTTGGGCTTCTTATGGTATGTCAAATCCTTCAGGCTGTGTCATGTACACATCCTCAAGAAGATTCCCATTAAGGAAAGTAGTTTTAACATCCATCTTCCATATTTCATAATCATGATATGCAACGATAGCAAGTAAAATCCGAACAGATTTAAGCATTGCAATTGGTGAAAAGGTTTCATCATAGTCAACCCCATGAATTTGTTTATATCCTTTTGCAACCAGTCTTGCCTTATAGGTATGTACCTTACCATCCATGTCAGTCTTCTTTTTGAAGACCCACTTGCATCCTATATGGTTAACTCCTACAGGTGGCTCTACCAAGGTCCAAACTTGGTTTGTGTACATGGAATCCATTTCAGATTTCATGGCTTCTAGCCACTTCTCAGACTCGGGACCAGTTATGGCCTCTTGGTAGGTCACAGGCTCATCTTGATCCATGAGTAATACATCACCTTGATCAGTTATAAGATATCCATATCTCTCAGGTAGGTGACATATCCTGCTTGACCTACGCCGGTCTTGTCTACTTGAGCAGGTTGCTCTTCCATAATTACTTGTGTTTCCTACTCTAATTCCTCCATAGGTGTATCAATGCTTTGTGATTCTTGAATTTCTTCAAGTTCTACTTTCCTCCCACTGATTCCTTTTGAAATGAAATCCTTTTCTAGGAAAACTCTAGTTCGAGCGACAAACACTTTGCCCTCAGAAGGATTGTAGAAGTAATACCCTCTTGTTTCTTTAGGATATCCCACAAATAAGCATTTGTAAGATTTGAGCTCAAGCTTAGTTAAAATTTGTCGTTTCACATAAACTTCGCAACCCCAAATCTTCATGTAAGACATATGTGGTTTATTACCACTCCATATCTCATATGGTATCTTCTCAACCTTTTTGGATGGAACACGATTAAGTGTGTAAGCTGCTGTCAATAGTGCATGTCCCCAAAAGGAGTTTGGAAGATCGGCGTGACTCATCATGGATCGGACCATGTCTAACAAGGTTCGATTTCTTCTCTCAGATACACCATTCCATTGGGGTGTTCCAGGAGGAGTAAGTTGGGATAGAATCCCACACTCTTTTAGATGGTCATCAAACTCTAGGCTTAAATACTCACCACCTCGATCTGATCGAAGAGTTTTAATATTCTTACCTATTTGGTTTTGTACTTCATTCTTGAATTCCTTGAACTTTTCAAAGGACTCTGGTTTGTGTTTCATTAAATACACATAACCATATCTACTGAAATCATCAGTAAATATGATGAAGTACTGAAAACCTCCTCTGGCTGGTATGTTCAATGGTCCACATACATCAGTATGTATGAGGGCCAAAAGATCATTAGCTCTTTCACATTTTCCTGTGAATGGAGACTTTGTCATCTTTCCAATTAAACAAGATCTGCATGTCTCATATGATTCATAATCAAAAGAGTCCAAGAGTCCATCTTTATGGAGTTTGGAAATGCGTTTCTCATTTATATGGCCTAATCGACAATGCCAAAGGTAAGTTGGATTTAACTCATTAGGTTTCATCCTTTTAGTATTAATGTTATAAATAGGCATTTCAAGATCAAGGACATATAGTCCATTGTTCATTTGTGCAGTAGCATAGAATATATCATTCAAATAAATGGAGCAACAATTGTTCTTTATTATAAATGAAAAACCAAACTTGTCCAAACAAGAAATGAAAATAATATTCCTGCTAATTGTAGGTACATAATAACAGTTCTCTAACTGAATTATTAAACCACTAGGTAAAGTCAATACATAAGTTCCTACGGCTAAAGCAACAACCTTTGCTCCATTGCCAACTCGTAGGTCAACTTCACCTTTTGCCAAATCTCTACTACTTTTTAGCCCCTGCACATTGGTACAAATGTGAGAACTGCATCCAGTATCTAATACCCATGATGCAGAAGTAGATAAATTAATTTCAATAACAAAAATACCTGAAGTTGAAGTCTCTACTCCATTCTTCTTATCTTCAAGGTACTTTGGGCAGTTTCTCTTCTAGTGTCCGATCTTACCGCAATGGAAGCAGATGTCTTCCTTTGCTATGCCTCCACTAGGCTTTAAAGCAGGAGCAGTGGGTTTGGGTTTGGTAACTTCCTTCCCTTTCCCTTTATCACCCTGCTAGGTGGGTCTTTTGTTCTGTCTCTTTCCATTTTCGATCATCAGAATGGACTTCCCTTTTGAATTTAGATTCTTCTCAACACTTCTTAACATGGCTAGCAGTTTAGGAAGAAATTTGTCCATATTATTCATATTAAAGTTAAGTAAAAATTGACTGAATCTATCTGGCAATGATTGCAAGATCAAATCAGTCGCAAGTTCCTTTTCGAGGGGAAAACCCAACCTTTCAAGGTTCTCCACATACCCAATCATATTGAGCACATGGGGACCTACAAGGGCTCCCTCAGCTAACTTTCCTTGAAAAAGGGCTTTTGAAACTTCAAACCTTTCATGCCTTGCCTGCTCTTGATAGAGCATCTTTAGGTGTTCGATCATATCGAACACTACCATATTCTCATGTTGCTTTTACAACTCTGAGTTCATGGTAGCTAGCATGAGGCAAGCAGTTTCATTGGCATCATCGACATGCTTCTTATAAGCATCTCTTTCTGTCTTAGGCGCATAACTAGGAGGTTCCTGTTCAGGAACAGGTTTCTCCAAGACATACAACTTTCTATCATGTTTGAGGATAATCCTCAGATTTCGGTGCCAATCCATAAAATTTGTCCCAGACAATTTTTCCTTATCAAGGATTGATCGTAAAATGTTGTTAGAGGTGTTTGTTGTCATGGTAATCTACATGAAAATAATGAAAATATAAGTATCAATAAAATATTTAATTAGACCTTTAATTAAATATGCTCCCACTATTTTACTCAAAACAAATGACCCTCACCATTTGATTCGGAAAATCCCGTTGGAAGATTTTCTAGTGGGTCGAGATCCACATTTCACTTTGTTTTAAGTCCGCATAGGCGGATTACACAAAACTAGGTTATTTAGGTAGGAACTCCTTCCAATTGTATCTAATACAACTCTCGAATATTTTAGTTGGGTGAATAACTCCTTATTCCAATCCATCACATGGATCATTTCCAACTCTTGCTTCTAAACATATATAATCTTATTATAATTTGTTTAGTTAAGTTTGACCCATTATTTTAGCAATTGGATATTACAATTATCCCATCGCACCTTACTAATATAGAATATGCACCTCGCGTAGGCGAAATCTACATTATTCGATACTAGTCTTGATGAGTGCTAAAACTTGGAAAGCATAAACTTAATATTTAATTTGAGGGAATTTGCAATTATTCTGATCTCACTGACTTATTTATCATATAAATCGTCTCTCACATGCATCAACATACATTCACATGCATCAACATACATACAAAATAAAACAGTTATGGCCCCTAGCGCAGTTGTTCTCCCAAGCCAATGAGAGAACCTAGGCTAACCTAACAACGATCTAAGCTTCTCCAAGCAAGATCTTCAAGGTTGTCCTCCTTTGATATTGTATTCTTCTCTTTCTTCATAACATTACATTACATAAAAGAAACTCGTTTTACATACGAGGGAGTGAGATGAGAAAGGAAGTTACATTAAGAGATTAAAAGAGAGGCACGACACGCAGGTCGTATTTTAAAATCTCAAAACAAAATAAAAGAAAACTAAGGCCATAACCGATCACCACAAGACAACAATAATAAACATACTATTATTATTAATTTAAATTCTGTTAATTAAATAAACCAAATTAAATTTTGACGACCGATCACTCTACGCAAAGTTAGCTGAGGGTTAAATTTCGGCGACTGTTAATTTAAATTCTTTTAATGAACAATTCATTTGAAATCGACGTCGATTTTCGTATCAACACTTGATACTTTAAAGCACAACTCTTGCGCAGTCATAACCCTAATCGCATAGCTCTTTGACAACACAACCCTTGTACCATCATGAACCCTAATGCACCAATTTCAGACCGTCAAACACACCTCGATTGTTAATTCAGTATGATTGATCAACACGTCATTGCTTCACCATACTAATGCTGGATCAAGAAGCAAATGACCATTGACCGCTCAAAGGAAAACAACCATTAAGTGTTTGAATGAACGAAATAGAAATAGTATATCATATATACCATATTTTGCATCAGGATTACTTATATCATATATATAACTTGATCGATCTCAATTGCGTAACCTATAGACGATCGATGTATCGCTGCTTCACCATACTAACTTCGGATTCCGAAGCATAGTCAACATCAATCATCCAAATCGTACACACATGTTGCCAAATTTAATTACTCGTTTATTCTTTGATTCATTCTGTCTTTTAATCATATTAATACAAAAAAATACAGAAAATAAACAGCTATCAGATGCATGGTTTCGTAAGTGGCTCTGATACCACTGAAGGAGAAGAGCGATCCAAAACGCAGCGGAATTTAAAAAAATTTCTCCTTTAGTGATCCTTACGAATGGGCATGATCAGTGATAAAATCGTTACCTCTTGTGGAGATTGAAACCTTTGATGCAGATCTACGAAGCGATCACGAATGTTGAATGGTGACAACGCCTCTACTCAGTCCACACGAATGGATTCCTTCAATCTCAGTGCTAGCTGCTACGAATGAAGACTTTGAGTGTGTGTGTATGTGTGTGTGTGTGTGTGTGGGTGTGTGTATGGGTGTGTGTGTGTGTGTGTGTGTGTGTGTGTGTGAGAGAGAGAGAGAGAGAGAGAGAGAGAGAGAAATGAAATTACAATTGCACAAATGCTTCTGCACAAGGGTTCTACTTATATAACCACTTGTGTGGGCTGCAAGCTAAAAAGCCCACTTAAGTGTATGTGGCCCATATCTTATGATATGCCAAAATCACTTAAGTGTGTGGTACCTTACCATATTTTGTATTCTACTTAAGTACACCGTACCTTACAATGTTTTATAATTCACTTAAGTGCACCGTACCCTACGGTGTTCCTTAGTTACTCTATCTCTCATCAATCCGTCCTTTTGTGTCTGACCCTGTAGGTTTTTGCGACATTAGCAATCATATTAAATCATGTATTTAACATAATAAATAGTGAACGATATCTAACAACACATCACTGCTACCCAAGATACGAAAATGTCATGTGATCTGACAAATCCTTTTGTGATAATACTTATGTGTATAATTACCCTTTTTCCCTTATGTCTATATTTAACACAAGGCATAGACCGTGTCATCCTTGTCCAGTTCATATTGGCCCCGTAGACATTTATCCTGTTACGCAGGATGCGAAAATTCCATCTAGGTCACTCATGTCCCTCAGCATGTTTCGTGGAGTACCCATCAACTGTCTTTATGGTCATCCAGTTACAGACAATGTTTGATCAGCAATAAGGCACTCGACTCTACATCTAGGGTACAAAGTGGTTTCAGGTCAAAGGGTGGTATACACCATTATCACCATGAGAATAACTTATGACACTTAGCATAACATTCTATATAGTATTCTCATAGCGGGTCAATCCAGTATAAATATTACTCTCTATATTCATACTTATGTTTAAGAATTGATAAGTCCTTATCCATGATCCATGAGATGTGATCATCAGTCTATATACATAATAGTCTTAATGCTTTAATACTATTCCACTTCACAATAAATCTCGACTACATATACTTTAAGAATAATGTCCTTATGTTTAATGGAATCTCATGATTAAGTCACACTTGATACATTAAACGGACTAGCTATTCTAGGGACTTAATTAAACAAACATAATAAAGAAAAAGCATTTTATTATTAATAAATAATTCGATACAAGTACTAAAAGTATTGGCCTCTAGGGCCTACACCAACAGAAAAGCCTCATGGAATTACATTTTGAATAAGTTTCACTGAAATCTTATTGTATGGAGAGGAATTGAGCTTTCCATTTGTGGTAGGATTGTTTTATTAAACTTAGTTTTGAATAGGTTCCCAATCCATTTATTTTCCTTCTTTAAGGCTCATAGACTTGTGAGAGATTATTAAGTTGCAAATGGATTTCTTATGGGGTGGAAAGGAGGGGAGGAGGAGAATTAATTTGTTGAGTTGGAATAAAGTGTTTCTTGATAAGTCAATTAGTGGTTTAGGAGTTAAACTTTGTGAATTTTCAACACAACTCTCTTGTCCAAATGGAATTGGAGGATGTTGAATGATAAGGAAGGTATTTGGTAAGAATTGATTACTTTTAAGTATGGAGATTTAAAATCTCAATTTACTGAAGATTTACATCGAGTGATTGGTAATAAAGACTCCAATTTATGGAAGGATATTAATTTGCTTGGCCTTTCTCATGTGGATGATCTAAGAGTAGATGTTTGGTGCTAGATGGTGGCATTGTGCCTCTTTAGTTATTTATCGTTCGAGTCTTAGTGGAGTTACTCTGATATGTAGCACTAGGGAATAGACTGTGCTATGCTTTCTTTTGTTACATGTCTTATTTCTTTTGAGAGTTGTCGAACCACTTTCTCATTTATTGTCGTCTAGGATTATATGTTAAACTTATTGGTTTTCCGTTAGTTATTTTCTGAAAGTTTTATTTATGATTCATTTATGCTATGGTGAAGCATGCATGACACTCTATTTGTTGAGTTATATTGAATTATTTTATTAAATGCCGAGTCTAGGAAATAGGGTGTTACATATTGGTATCAGAACATGCCGGTTCATCCGACCATGTTTTATGATGTTGTCTGTTCCTTAAGTATGCGATAGGTGTATGAACACTATCGATGCAATATTTCTTCTAATTTCTGTTTACTGGTGTGCAGAGAAATGGTTGGAAGAAATGATCGCGCAATCGCCGATGCTTTGAAGGCTATGGCTCATGCCTCATGTGACAGGTGAGGCGAATCAGGCCCTGCAGAATCAGAATGGGATGACATACAAGTTCGAAGGGCCGAGAATGTTCCAGAAAAATTATCCTACGACTTTTAAAGGGAGGTACGAAGCAGAAGGTCCTCATGTTTTGTTGTAAGAGATTGAAAATATCTTTAAAGTGTTGGGTTGTTCAGACGCACATAAGGTCTTGTTTGATACTCATATGTTGGCTGAGGAATCAGAGTATTGGTGGGACAATACTCATTAGAGGCTTGAAGCTTCAGATATCGAGATCACATGTAAAAATTTCAAGACTGAGTTTCTTGAGAAGTACTTTCTACTGATGTCCGTATCAAGAAGGCGATTGAGTTCGTTGAGCTGAAGCAAGGAAACATGACCATTGCCGAGTATATGTTGCAAAATTTGAGGAGTTGTCGAGGTTCTACCCGCATTACAATGAGGTAGGAGCTGAAGGTTCCAAGTGTATCAAGTTTAAGAGTGAGTTGCGTCCAGAAATTAAGCAATTCATCATGTACCAGAAATTCGTCGTTTCTCGGTGCTAGTGAACAAATGCATGATATATGATAAAGATATCATAGCTAAATCATGTTTACTACAAAAGTGCTAGTTAGAAAAATAATAAAAATCAATTTCGTAGGAAGACATGATTTTTCCCTATGAATTCATTCTACTTAAAATAATTTTATTCGGGTTGTAGCTGCTAATTCTAACAAATTTACTATCGTGATACAAATTTAAGGTAAATTTTTAGATATTTACGAGTTTTAATTGATACCAATACTTTTTATGTAAAATATATTTAAAATTTTAATTTATCTTAAATGAATTATTAAAGAACAATGACATGACATTCTATGAATGAATGTCTATGGATGTATATGATGGGAGGTACCCAACCAAACTCTAAAATTACCGAGTGTTCATCAAAATTTATTTCTTTTTCTAGATATCAAATTCAAGTGGTAGAGGGATTCAGGGCGTGATTTGAATTGCTCTTAAAATAAAATAAAATAATATTTATTTAATCTATTTTGAATTGATGTTAAAATATTTTTTTTTGAATGATAATTTATTTTTAAATTTTAAATTACAATTGTTTACTATAAAAATGTAGTAAAATAATATGGTTGACGTAAAATATAATGTAATATTTTAAAAATTAATATTATGAGCCATAAATAATTAATTATATTTAAAATTCACAAAATAAATTAAATTAAACTAACTAATAGTAAAAAAATTTAAAAATTAAAAGAAAATAGATTTATTATAAAAAGTATTAAAATATTTTTATACAACTTGGTTTAATTTTGAAAACCTAATGCGATTCGAACCATTTTTATAATAGAACATTCAAATATATTTAATAATATTTAACGTCCTATCATTTATGTTTGATAATTGTCATTTCTAATAGTCATAATTATAATTAATTATTATTATAAAATTAAAATAAATTTATTGATCACGTTTTTTTACTTTTTTTTAACAAATATGCAAATATGCACAATGAACAAATGTGATCAATGTTTAAGATGATTTAGAATAAAATTAATAGTTAGTCAATTTAACGGTGATTGACGCTGAATTTAATAAGGAGGATTACGGTTTGATCTCCGCAGTTGCGATTCAGAAAGAGATTGCAACCACTTGATGCTATCTCTCAAATCGGATTTATCAGTCAAATACATTGAATTATGATGATAAAAAAGATTTTTTTTACATAGAATGGGCCATTGCTTTGATTCCGTGGCCAACACACCACATGGACTATGAGGGCACTAAGCTGGGTGAGCATCTCTTTGTCAGTCAATAAAAAGAAGAAGCAGAAGGAATATACAATCGCACCTAGCTAAAAAATTAAGTGAAATAAGTTGTTATTGTTTATTTAAAAAAATATTATGTCAAATTAAATAAACTCAACTCTTTACAATTTTTTCTTTTTTGCAATTCCGAAACCAAAAATAAAAATAATATTTATATTATGAAAAAATAAATAAACAAATAATATATAATTTTATTTTTATATTAATAAATAAGATATCGCGACTTTGAATTCATATCCTTAGTATATTATATTCATGCAGAATTAACAAGCTGATTAAAGAAACAACATTCATAAGTAGCACATGGCAATGCTCACTTGCAATTCTCTTTTGATCATCCTTGACTAATTTTGGTAATACTTATCTGAATGTTTTATGCAAATGCATGCACGGTGAGAGGTAAGAGACTCATACAATGTAAGTGGTCACAAGTTCATTTCCAAACTTTTATATAAGAAAAAAAATTAGTTAAAAAGAAGAAAGTTTTTTTTATAGAAATGGACAAAGAGATTCCTTCTAAAAGCAAACAAAAACAAAACCATGAAATTGATTTTCATAACCAAGCAAAATCCAATAGACACTCATTTTATTCTTTTTTTAATAAAGTCCCCCATACCCACCCATTTTATTCTAGTACAACAATTCTTTTGGTCTTCACATACTAGAAAAACGTGGTGGTTATTATTGTGTTAAATACCTACCTAGTTGCATCCAACGTCAAAAGCTGCAACTTTAATAAGCAATCCAAAGAGTAAAAATGGAGCAGAGAAGAAGGGACTATGGTCACTATCCAGTTCATACACACTACTTGGTGGCCACCTATTTATCATAGCTTCCTGTTGCTTTGGTTTTATCACATTGTCTTGCTTTGTCCTTATGTACACACGTCCCACTTTCTCCACTTCAACATTTCCTCTGAATTTCGCACTCGTTAATGCCAGCAATGGCCCTGGCCTCAGCAGCATTGCAGCTAGCGTTGAATCCTGACCAACACACAGATATAGATATCAGACACGACATGCACACATATATCTGACCTGACCGTTATAATTTTTATAATAAGCAATTTGTTTTTGTGAATCTATATGTACAATTTTAGACATGGTTGGAAACCTATATAATTACAAATAGTGTATAGAATGTTTGCCAAAATTGTTTTTCTTTGGAAGGTTATTGTTTTTTGTACAAGAAAATTGGAACAAATGGTCCTACATGTGAGAAAAGCAGAGGATGAAATTAAGCATAAACAAAGCATTTGTCATGAGCCATGTGGGTGTACCCTACATTTGAACAGTTTCATAGAAAAACGCATGCACATGATGTTTTTTTTTTTTAATTTATTTTTATTGGAGATATAGATACAAATTTATAAAGCATTTATTTAATATCTAGTTTTTTATTTTATTTTTTTATGTACCTCGTGAGGGGTTAGAGGATATAAGATTTTGCGTTGAAGCTGTTTCTTTATCAAAGCACTTGTTGGAGGCTTGTCCTGTCCCAATCCAAACCCCAATTCATAGACATCACCAAACTCCGATAAATCTGGTACTCCCTATTTGCCACAAACCACAAACAATTAATTTATCTACATACTCACAATTTCTAGCTACTATTTTTTTAACACGATGTTAGCAATAAATAATGATTAGTACAATGATTGCTATTTTATAGGGGCAATGAATGTCACAAAATTATTGGTGATGAATGAGAGTAGACACGTTTGGAAGACAAACACATCAAACTTTACTAGATTGATGATTGCAAATATAAAGACTATTATCTTTGCTCGTGCACATTCTATCTCTAGGCTCCTACAACTCAAAGATTGGGTTGGCGTTAGATACCTTTTCATCATTTTGTTTTGATCTAAAATATAAATATAGTAGTTAAGCCAACTTCAATCGGTAGATAGCTATGCAGAGAAATCAGATATAGAGTGCGGATTTAAAATCGCAGTTAATGAAATATAATTTAGAATAAAATATTTGACTTATAAATCAATCATGTACTCATTTTATTGACTCTAATAAAAAAAACAGCTATATAAGAGTTGCCTGAAAACTAGCAATATGTTTGTTTGTGTGAAGACAGTTGGCAACCAAATATTGTAACAAGAACATCATACTTGCTTGCTGTAAAGGAAAATCTTGAAGATTTTTGAATCCAATAATACACATCACTATCATAGTATACTAGTCCCACCCCCAATACTTTATGGTATTATGAACTCGTATGAATCTTAAAACATGCTAAAAAACAGAACATAGAGTTCATGAAAATGACTCACATCTTTAAGATCTTGATCGGTTGAGTATCCAAATTTTAGCATAGTTGCTGCCACATACACTGCTAGACGAATTTTATTTGGAAATTTGTGACAGGCCTCAGTAATACTCAACCCTCCTGCACTATGCCCCACCAATATAACCTATGATTCATTCATGTATATTATTAGTATTATAATAAGGTTAAGGAATCAAAATCAAAATAAATAAAAAATATATATAGAACTTATATACCTTTTCATTATCTGGTAAATCAGATAAGAAATCAATAAGAGGTTTATTATAATCATCAAAAGTTAGAACAGAATCAGCATGAGATTGATCAATTCCACCACTTTTAAGGTCTATGCATGAAACTTTGTACCCAGAATTCTCCATCAGGCAAGAGATTTTGTACCAGCACCAACTTCCTCCACTTATGCCATGTACAAACACAAAGTGTTGTTTCAAAGGAATAGTAGAATTAGAATCAACTACTCCTTCTTCTATCTCTCTCACAGCCATGGCTTTTTCTTCTCACCTTCTTTTGTTTTCAATGTTGTTGGTGAAACCAATATATAGCTATATAATCAAAGATAAGAATAAGAATAGTTTTATTTTAAGGGGTTGTGACGTTTCCTCTTTTTATATATCCTAGTCAATATTATAGGAATGGGATATTATAACTATTCAAGGCCGGGTTCATATAGGTATAGATAATAATAGTAATATTATACTAATGATATATAAAATGTTTTTATTGCGTTTGGGTGAGTTCTAATATATATATGATCAGAGGTTTGAAAATGTCAACATGAACAGTTTGATATATTATTAAAAATATAAAACTGAGTGTTGCATAAGACTGGCGTATGACGCACTCAGAGATGGCCAAAGCCAATATGGATCAAAATTTCAAAGTAAAATAATATGTTTTGCTTTTCAGAACTCGGGTGGGTAGCATTTTTGATTTTTTTTAGATTGATCAAAATTTTAACATTTGAGCTATATTGATTGGATTGAGTTTAAAATAATTTTATACATGTAAAAATATATATATTACATTAAATGATAATTAAAGAGAATTATTGTAAAAATCAAATTTATTTATATCAAAATTTTAGCAATATATAGCTGATAGTAGGGGTGAAAAACTGACATGTTCGTCCTGTTGAGACCCGTCTCACAAAAGCCTAAAAAAAAGGTGGGGTGGGACGAGAATACTTGAGGGACTACGTAGTGTTATATTTGTAGGGAGATTCTTATAGGAAAACGACTAGAGGACGCCCAAGGAGAGGCGATGATAACGCATCGCCCAAAGGGAAGTATCGCCTTACCCACAAGGTCTTCCTATCGCCCATCGTGGGAAACGTGGGAAAATACATTTCTGGGGTAGCGAGAAGTCAGGTTCATTAACTGACTCACGACCTTCAAGGAAAAGAGATTCAATGGTTCAGCATTGACTGAATGGACGATGACCCTTCCCAAGATAACCTTAGGCCCTAAAAGCCTCTATAAATACACATCCCTTGTAGGAGGAAAATGATGAATCATTACACCCTAAAACATAGCACTTAGCAAGATCATAACTCATATGATCACACCCCTCAAAGGCTTATACCCAAATACATCGTCCATCTATAGAGCATATCATCTCACGTGAGCATGACTCCTAAAACCACTGTAAAACACCATCTTACAGGGTTTCTCGTCATCGTGGGCAGACCCTAACCACCATACGATATAATATACCTACTAAGGCCTCTGAGTCCTGCTTCACTTGCAGGAGGAGCACACACAAATGCACTTTTTGACCAATACATCAACGATACCTAAAAAATAGAGTACCTTCTCCCAATCAAAGGTCATTTTTGAGAGGCATACCTTCCCCATTATCCACCAACTGAGATAATTGATCGTTTAACCACTGACTCTAACTTACCCTCATTCATTCCCTTAATCTACCCAAATTCCTCCACCATACTAATACCCTACTTCCTCCACACTTGATACACCCTCCTTGACCTCTGTATTTTGCTTCTAACACCTTATACCTCAAACCCTTATGATCAACATGCAACCTCCACCCCCAATTATCTAACAAAGATTAATTGAACTTCATTACTCACCTAACCCCAAACTCACATGCCATTCTATCTGAACACACTTTGTCCTACTTAATTCTATGGATCTTACGAGAACTCTCACCCCCTAAAAAGTCTCAGATAAGGATTGGAATAATACATGCATGAGCAAAGAAGAAGAAAAGATAATAAATCGACAGAGAGCTCAAAACATATTTGGTGAATACAAGACAACTGCCCATGGACAAATTTATTCTTTTCCCCTTTCATAACTTCTTTTTTATTCTCTCTATCAAATGATTCCAGAACGGACGTCGACTAGGATTACCCCCAATTGGTAGTCCAAAATACAAAAGTGATATATGATAAATTTACTAATTTAGCACTATTGATGTCTCCTTCAACCAATATTCCATAATATTAATGTTAACTAGCAAAATCTTATGAAAATTAACCTTTAATCCTGAGATCATTTCAAACATGATCAAAATCTCCTTTAAAGTTCTGATATTTTTCTAACTCATATGCTCATAATCAAAGTGTCATCATCAAATTGCAAATGAGAAATTATGAAATCAAAATTTGTGTCATTCCTCCACCCTATAAAGTAGTATGTGTTGACTGAAGTATTCAATATAACATTCAAACCTTTTCCCGTAACCAATAACAATAACTATGACAGAGGGTCACCCTGCCTTAGCTCTTTCTCCATCCCAAATTCTTTAGTTTGACTTTTGTTAATGAGGACCGATGTTGAAACTGATTACATACACTCCATAATCCATTTCCTCCATCTACATGGGAACCCCAAGTTTCCCATCACCTCGTCTAGATACCTTCATTCTACAAAATTATAAACCTTTTTAAAATTGACCTTAAACATGATCAACTCCTTTTATGCTTCTTTGTATCATCTACTATTTCATTCACCATAACAATACCATTGAATATTTGTCGCCTCTTTATAAAAATTGATTGAGTCTTAGATATAACATTACCAATAACTAGCCTTAGACGATTAGCTAGAACCTTAAACAACACTTCATACATACACCTAACCAAAGATATCGACCTAAAATCAGATGACCTTTGAGGATTGTTGATTTTAGGAATTAATGCATTAAAAAGTTAATATCATATGGATTTGGACTTTTGAAACTATCATAATCTCACGTAACTTTTTTCAGCTCCTCGTCTGAAAATGGTCTAACTAGATAAGACACCTCATAGTCGGTCATTAATCTCCTAAAGTTGAAAAAGACCACAATAAACAACAAAATTATTGATGCGTGTTTTTCGCAAGTATACGAATGCGTCAGAGTAACATAAAAGATTGCCGAATCCACATAGACCAAGTGTCAATCTATCGCTATCTATTGTTACGGTGTTTATCTAAGATAATCGAAACAGGGTTTTTAAGAGTGCACAATGAAAAATAAAGTATTAAATAAAATTCAATCAATAAAGACAGGTTCGAATGTAATTCACATAATCAATTAATAATCCAAGTACTTGCTAATAGAATTACTTATGGGCAATGTTTCCTACTTTGAAAAGAACCAATTTAACGGGAACTGTCGCTTTCGCGTATTCAGAATCGAGTTGTACTCCCTAATCAAACCCTCTTATTGTCACTTATAAAAAGGCGCGCATTGCGTTAGAGTAGTAAACCTATTTTTAAGAAATATAGTGTCTTGACTAAGTTGAAAAGTATTTTGACCTGGATTTCTTAACCAAAAGAGGTTCTCACGAACCAAACTCTAAACTTATAAACGCGTCCGAAAATAATTTTAAAATCACTTTTCTTTTTAAGTTAAAAACTCCTAATGAACTAAACAAAGCGCTTTCGCTGTATTTGAAATAGTTAAAAACAACTAAGTTTAAACAGACGTCGGAAGGCTTTCGATCTTACCCAACGAAAATTAAGTGCGGGAAAACTTAAGTTGAAAGTCAAAGTAGCCCTTAAGTGTTTCTACGAACAATTGTATGGATTATCGGTTCAATTACAATCCTTACATTCTAACCTTTACAGGTTTAGCCAAACATGGTAAAGTAAAATTGCATTTTAATTTTTATCATAAAAAACGGATAAATAAAAAGATAATAAGTGTGAGTGCGGGAAAGTAAATAAAAGTAGTGCGAGTGCGGAAAGTAAATAAAAGTAGTGTGGTGCAAGAAATAAATAAAAGTAGTGCGGTGCAAGAAATAAAAGAAAGTAGTGCAGTGCGAGAAATAAACAAAGTAAAGTGCGAGTGCGGGGAAGTAAACAAAATAAAGACAGTGCGGAAAAGTAAACAAAATAAAGACAGTGCGGGAAAATAAAGTAGACAAAGGTAAAGTAATAAAACCTGCTCCAATCGGAGGGTCGAATAAAGTGCGTAACAGAAATGAAAATGGCGGCAGGATTAAACTTCCTTCCAAAGTGCTCCAAACTCGATTACAGACTCGATTACACAGTGTGGCAACACTCCGATGTGAAGCGATTACCACTTTTACACAATACTGATATATGCCTAGTTGTAACTAAGTTTGGATCATTAAACAAATGAGATCAAGGTTCTATTTATAGGCAAGAAAAGAACATGGAGATTACAAGGATGCCCCTGAGTTTGAAAATAGGCGGGAACCATTTTGTTCTTGTGGCGCCCGCCACAGGAGGAAATTTGCATCCCCAAGTGGAGATCGTGGGGGACGTGGCAGTTGAGGAGAAGTTGAACTGGGACACGTCATGGCTGGACCCATGACGCCAACCACAGTGGGAGCCACAAGTGTAAAATACTGTTTTTTGGCTTTTTAGCTCATTTTCGCTCCTTTTCTCGATCGGGGTTCCGATTAGATTGGAAACTTGAAAACAAAGAAAAGCATAGTAATAACATAACAAAATAACAATAAAACAACTAAAATGCATGCGAAATCGGAGTCAAAAATACGGTGAGTTTTAGTGTCATCAAATTCTCCCACACTTAAACCCTTGCTTGTCCTCAAGCAAAACACTTAAAAGCTCAAAGAAGAAAAACCGGTGTCGACGAGTGATTCGGGCTAAAAAGGCTTCAGTTCAAGTCGGGATGCAGTGATAGGTACTAACTGAGTGAACCAAGGGTATCGTGATGACACTTATCCGCAGACACGGACATAAACTCCATTCCTATATTAACCAACCCATATTATCCCACAATACCTAGGCCTACCTCTTCATCTTTTTTTGGGTCCTTTTCGTTCAGACGCAATCACATTAAACCCGTTATCCGTACATGCTTCATAGTAGAGTGACCGATTAGTGAATCTGATTCTAAACATGGGGTTTCTGGCACATAAATCTGTGTAAACCCTTTTATTTGACCCAAATGCAGTTGTGGGGGATCGGATCGTAATCCGCCCTACCGAGTTCAGCGCCAGATACCTCTGAACCAACTAATAGTGGGTGAGTTTTTCTTCTTTTTCTTTGGCAGCAAATTTTTACAACTTTTTGGTTTAAATGACCTTGTGAGGGTCACCTATCCCAAAATTTGCCTTTTTCTTTATTTATTGTACTAGATCATTCACTTATGTTCATCGGTCCCCTACGTAGAGGATGCGTAGGTCGGAGATGACTGCTAGAATAAACTACTGAGGACTATACTGAAATGGTGATTAAGGCCATGGTATATGGGGTTTCGGGAGTGATTCCTATATTCATGAAGTCTATGGTGCTAAAACGATACTGATGTTTCAAAAAGTTCTCCCAAGTCACCACATCCTAACTCAAACCTGTCTTAAAGCCCCAAAACTTTCAGAACAACACCGTTTTCTTTTGCAAAAATGTTTTGGTAGGGCTAAAGGAATGGGGAGATGAGGATGTACTAAAGATACACTGTACTGGTGACTCGTCAGACACATGTATTTTCTAAAACACACTAACTAAACAACGAAATAAAACAAAGTAAACAACTAAAAAGCAATAAAAATAAACAATCTAACTAAAAACAGCATAGGGAAATAAAAAGCGACAAAATCTCATCCCACACTTAAATCGAACATTGTCCCCAATGTTTCGAAATAAGATAAGGGGAGAGTAACCTGTCACACTACTACTGACCACTGGTCCCTTCGCCATCCTGAGGTGGACAACGGGATCTACTGCGACGACGGTCTCTCCAGTCCATCCTGGCCGATAAGGCATCCTGAGCAGTCCTCACCTCTCAAAGGTTGCCTAAAATGGAACCCTGAGTGGCCTCTATCAGCGCAGAATGCTGACGGTGGTAGTTCTGCTAGTGTGATTGCTCGTTTGTGATCGCAAGCAGGGTCTGTGAAACAGTCGCATATGATCGATCTGGCCTTCGTTGCGATTCTTGCATGAAGCTCATGTTGTCCGCCAATTGTTGTTGAATGGTAGAGAGTAGGTCATCACGCCTTTGTTCTCTAGCCATGTGGTCGCTGATGCTTGTCGTGGCTATATATAAAATATAGTCTGTCGGGTACTTGACTGTAAGTGCACAGTCTAGTCGCTTTAGTTTTAAAAGATATCGATTCCACAGGGACCTATGGTCAAATTAGTGCTGCTAACGTCACTATGTTTAGCTAAGGGAATAGATTAGTAAGAGTTCGGGGGTAATATAGTAAATCTAAGGGAAATTTCCGGTTTTAAGAAAGAATTAAAGGAAGGGAATCAGTATGCAACGCATTAATCGTCAGGGATTCGATAAGTCACCGGTGAATAGTTTAAATGCCAAATATCTCTCAGTAGAAACTGTTTATTTAAAAGACTTTATCTCACACTCTCGTGGTTGTTGATTTGGCCTATAACTTTAAGTCAGAATGTACGCTCTCGCTGTCCCATTTGAAGTCAAAATTACTTTTTGAAAATAAATAAATTCTAATTGTTTTTAAAGTGCTCTCGCTGTTTTTAAACCCAATGCCTAATTTTTACTATCCAGCTCGAGCCTCACGCTCTCGCAATTGTTGTTTCTCACCTTAGTTAATTTCCCACTTTCGTAGCAAAATCGTATTAAATAGCTTTTCACGCTTTTGTGATAAAGTTAATTAAATTCATATTAAAAACTTCAGCCTAAAAGGTTATTTGAGAAAAAGGGTTTTCACCGGTTATTATTAAATCCCATCAAATTAAGATGCTACATACCGATACCGGTAGTTTAGCCGGACATATTAAATAAGGCAATCGCAAGGCATAAACAGATTAACTCAGTGGCAAACATGCTTATAACAATAAATGGGCAACAATAATAACAATTCAATAAAAACCTGGATATCGAAGTACAGAGTATAACGATTCTTGGAGCACTTGAGCAGTTGATCGCGACTTTATGAGTCGAATTTGGGGTACAAACTGCAAGTGCACAGTTCTATCGCGTAGTTTTAAAAGATATCGATCCCACAGGGACTTATGAATCGATACACCGTTTTCTAAGGTTACTTCGTAAAGCTAAGGCAGATAATACTTTGATTGTTTGGGGAAAAGTTAAAACTAAAAATAGGATCTAAATTAAATATCAATTAAGCGGATATCGGTATGTAGTTCGTCGTAATTAGGGAATCAATTCTTCGTTGGTTTCTTGGTTTTAAAACAAATCCTTTCAGTAGACACTATTGATTAAAAGTCTTATCTCAAACTCTCGCTCTGTTGAATAAACTATGATTTTATATTAACGTAGCTGTCACTTATTAGTTAAGTCAAAAACCACTTTTTGAAAACAATAGAATCCGTAGAAACTCTTTTTAAGAAAACACTAATCGTTTAAACACCCTTATCTCAAACTCTCGCTCTGTTGACTTAGGTTATATAATTAAATTCAAATGCTTAACTCTCGTCCTCACATTCAACCTTTAAAAATACTTTTTGAAAAAGATTAGAATTTAATTAACTCTAAAAATTGCTCTCGCCCTGATCTAGAATTAATGTCCAATTAACACTATCCAGTCAAAAACTCAAACTCTCGTTCTGTTGTTTTTAACTTTTTTATGTCTTTTACTTTCGTACAAAAACCTTGTTATTAAACCTGTAAATTGAGACCGTGAAAAGAGTGATTTTAATTTTAAACTTAATTAAACCAATTTAGTTTTGATTCCTTCATTCCGCTTACTTTACATACCGATACCTAAATAAATTAGCTAGACATGCTAAACAGACTTAAATAATTATCATGCATAAACAAATTCATCTCAGGCAAATAATATAAATAAACAGTAAAGCAGGGCATATATAAATTCAAACAATAATTAAAGAACCTGAGTAATTAACAGCAGTCTTGAAAACTCCACCACAGACCGGTTGGATTTGTTCTTGAATTCTTCAATCAAACAGAAAAATAAAAGCGAAGGAATAAAAAACTAGATTCTAACGTAAGGTTAGATCCGGTGAAAGGTACACAATAGTTTCCGGTGTAGAAACTATTGTGCGAAAAACAATTAATTAAGTGCTGAAAGCTTAACTGGAAAAGAAAATAAAAATAAAACTGCAATTAAAAGCAAAAACAATAAAGAAAAATAGTGGTATGCTTGCACGGCTGGAAGAAGAAAAATTGCACGACGGAGGAAAATTGAACGAACCGAGAGCTTTTCCAAAAGCTACTATTTATATTGGTACTTTTTGTAACTGCTTCCAAGGGTTTTCCGTGTACATAGCCTTCACGTTGAAAACGGTCAAGCGTGATAGTAGGCTTCAACGTGGTCTGTTGCGTTCCTTGTGCCAAAAATATAGGAGAATGGTGTGACGTCCGTCACACCATGTGTGACGCTCGTCACACAAGTGGGCAAAGCGTGACGCTCGTCATAGGTGCAACGCCTGTGCTTTCTGGGCTGGGCTTTGGCTTTTGATATTTGCTTCTTTTCATTCCTTTTTGCACCTCCTTTTGTTCCTTTTTTACTTGTGCTTCAAATAAACCACCTGGGATAAATAGAAAGAAAATACCGCGTAATATCTAATAAAATGAAATAAATTGAAGTGAATAATAATATAATTTAATTAAATTGAGTCCTAGAATGTTATATCATTTCATGTTATCAAACTCCCCCATACTTAGATCTTTGCTTGTCCTCAAGCAAAATACAGTGTAGAACTTGTTTTAAGAATTTAGCCAGATGAAATTCCAAAACACACATCAATTCGTACTAGGTTGCAAGTAGATTTCGTTTTAAAGTATCTTGAGTCTAATCTCGACAGCAAGGACTACCGCTACCACATCAAATAATCTCACCTCATGCAAGCCAGTTCAATTCATGCTATTATAGCTAGCCTGGTTCTTTTACTCTTATTTCACCCGTTTTCATTCTAGCGAAATCACATTAAGCCCTTTATCGTTTCACGCACATAGTGGAGTGACCGGTTAGTGATTCTGATCCCCTTTTTAGCTTGAATCTCTGGTACATGAGTCAGATAAATTCGTTATTTAGTCCATTGCGAATTGCGGGGGATCGGACCGTAGTCCGCCCTACCAAGTTCAGTACCAGATACCTGCTGAACCACCTCATAATGGATCTTTCATATTATGCTTTTGTATGATCTGCAACCTTTAGATTAAATGATCTGGTAAGGATCACCTAACTTAGTTAGTGCATTTCCTGATATATATTTTTTTATGTTACTTTGGGAATCATTCACTTATATTCATCGGCCCTCCACGTAGTTTGCTATTAAGATGGTGCTGACTTCTCGTATAAACTACTCGGGGTTATTATAAGGTTAAAAATCCAGGGACTTGTATAACAGCTGCCTTTCTGATCTAACATGTTGAGGTTTGTTTAGAGTGTCGGGGCGGTAATAGTTTTAGTCTTAATTTGTCTCAAGTTTGATAAAATAAGCAACCTTTATACTTACTGAGTGTGTTGAATATTTGTTATGGCTCATGAAATTTTTTGAGGGAATAGATAATAGAAATTTTTCACACTAGGGACTTAACTTAAAATAAATCTATATTATAAGAAATATATATTTTTTTTTATAAGGGAAATAACAATGAAAAGAAAAAAGAAAGGTACATACTTGAAGAAGGGAGGATAGAAAGAACACGGTTTTCCCCCTCATACTTAAATGAAACATTGTCCCCAATGTTTTAATGGAAAGAAATGAAATACAAAAAGAAAGAAAAAGGAATCAATGCTGCCTTCCGCCTCTTGTTCTTGGGCCTGGTGATCGTTGATGTACTTCTAAGTTGTCAAACCTGCTAAGCAAATCAGTGAACCGCTGGTCGGTTATGGCATTCCTCGCTTCTTGTTGTTGTTGCATTTGGCGCATCATTTGCATCATTTCGAGATTCTGTGCTTGCATACCATCAATAGCATCCATGATGTCGTCATTGGTTGCAGGCCTTCTTCGTCGACGACGTCGTGAGGATGGGCCAGCTGCATTATCAGAAGGGTTGAGCGGGACTGATTGTTGTGCAGGAATCTGATCACCGTGCTCCATTTCTTCAAACTCGTCGGTGGACGGGTTTGCTTATGCAGGCTCGGTAGCTTCGGGAGCATTAAGATCATAGATATGGCGGTTGGGATTGGTGACATCGGTTAAGGCAATGTTGGGTAGAACAACGCTTGGGACCTCTTGGTTGTTCACCATAAGATAATACCCTCCGCCTATCCTGTTCTTGATTAGGAGGCTGGACCGACAGTAGCCTATGTCCATAAATAGGGGAGGTAAAGATTCTAAAGTTTGGAGTCGGTCCCCTAGGTTTAAGCCAAGTGCTATGGTGGTGATTAATCCACCAGTTACAAAAGGTTGACGGCCTCTAGCACATAAGGTGCGGATATGATGAAATAGGAAGGAGGCGGCGTTTACCTTAGCATTCGGTTCGAAAACGCATTCGAGGAAGAATAGTTCCTTTGCGTTGACCTTGTTGTTGTTCGGTCTTCCAAAAACTGTGTTTTGTAGGATGCGGATAAAGTACCGGATAGTTGGGTTATGAATATGGGAAACAAGGAGCTCTTCCCAGTTATTGGCATCTACACCGGATATTTTCCTAAAGAGGTCGAAAGCGGCAACTGTGTTCCAGTTTAAGTTTGGAGGGATTCTGGGGTAGACTTGACCTTCTATGGGGAATTGTAGCATGGTGCTCAAATGGTTTTGGGATAGGGAGTATTCGGTGTTGAACATACGGAAGGTTGCGGTACCGGTTAAGAATTCGTCTTCACCGGTGGGAGTGTTATACGCATATGAACTTAAAAATTCTAAGGTTAGGGAGGGGTAGGTAGGTTGATTATGAGTGCATAGAAAGGTTAGATCGGCAAGGCGGAGCATCCACTCGATACCTTGAAGTAATCCTAATTGTTGTAAACAAGTTGAATCAGGATACCTGGTAGAGGTGACACCTCGTTGTTGGAAACGCTCGAATTGCTCTCTTTGATAGTTATCATCTTCAGATCGGAAGATGATGTTTCCAAAATTTTGATTTCCCGCCATACTGATGAATGAGTTGGAAGAAGTAATTAGGAAAGAAAAGAAATATATTTGATTGTATAGAATAGTTGTGATGTAGGAAGAAAGGTATGGTGGGTATTTATAGGAAAAAAATTTGAAGTTGGAAAGGAAGTGGTTGAAAAGTAAATAAATGTGGGTTAATGTGAATAAATGGGGAAGGTAAAAAGGTGAAGTGGTGTAACGGTCGCCACCCAACGGCTAGTAACGTTAACATGGTCAGACGGTGTCACGCTCGTGACAGGGGCGTGACGGGCGTCACAAGCCCTTGGCGTGACGTCCGTGATAGATTGTGTGACGCTCGTCACACAGTCATTCTGGCATGGTTACTGCTTGCGTTCTTCATAATGATTTTGGTAATTTATTTTTATTATTTATTTTGTTTTGCTTCAGATTATTTTATTCTGCTATTTAAATTTCCCTGCATGCTACTCTACTTTGTATAATAGTGCATAATTATATTTTTCATTAATAAGTTATGTAGTAAACAACAGTAGAGAGCATTATTGACAGATATTGCATAGTTCATAATAAAGTAAAATAAATCAATAGCTTCATAAAATAATCATAATGTAACATTGGAAGAAAAAAAAACAAAAATGCGAAAAAGAAACAAACACGAGCATAATTTGAAATAACATTAATGAATAATCTAACTTAAAACTAAATAACTAAGAAAAACAACTTCTATCCATCTGCATGATCTCTGGCCGGAGGAGCAAATAAGTTAACACGGTTTAGCAACTCGTGAAACTGATTTGTCATACCGTTCATGTATCCCAGAAATTCGTGTCTCATGTTAGCGAACTCTTCTCTGAGGGCGTCTTGTTCTGACATCAAAGCTTCAATGGCGGTGTTATAATCAGTTCCGGGCATATGATGTCTAAGGTCGGGTATTGCCGATTCTTCGGTCTGAACAGGTTGAGGAGGAGGATCAATATCATAGTAACCAGATGGTGTCTGAGGGTCGGATTCAGCATAAGGAATCTGGTCATCACAGATTTCATAGTCCTGGATGGATTCAGTGGATCTAGTAGGAGAGGGGGTTTCGTTCAGATTATAGAGCCAGTTATTGCGGTTATGAACACTAGTCCTAGGATCGGGCATGGTGAATAGGCAAAGAACTTGGTTATTAATTATAAGCTCAAACTCGTCAGACCCTAGGTTTGCTATAAACATAGTGTTGAAGAGGAAGGGTATACTCATAATAGTAATGCCACAAAAAGGGCTTAAGTCAAGCATAGGCTGATGTAATCCGATAGCATTACCAATCATGGTTATCAAACCGCCTATTCGAATTGGTGCTCGTTCATCTTGGATAAGGTGGTCTAAATTTGCCAACATAAAAGTGGCACCGTTTACTGGACGGTTCTGGGAAGCACAAAATATGATGAAGAGTTCATCACGTGAAACTGTGGTACTGTTTGGCTTCTTCCCAAATAAGGTGTGGGTCAGGATCTTATGGAAATAACGAAAGGCCGGGTTATGTATGTTTCCGGAGAGAAACTCATGTTCCTCGGGATCGTCATTTCCAGTCAAGCTTCCCCAAAAGTGTTCAAGTTCTCTATATTCAAAAAGTTCTTCTTGGCTCACTGTAAATGTATCAAAGGAGGTAGGGAAACCTAAAAGGTTGGTAAAGTCTTGAATATTAAATTGGTACTCCATGTTAAACATTCTGAACTGGATGAAACCTCTGCTTATTCCTTTTCCATGGCTGGGTAGATAGATCAGGGAACTAAGGAATTCTAGTGTTATTCTCCGGTAAGTGACGAATTGTCTACGGATAGGAGTTTTTCCCATCCTATCTGACTCAGCAAATACAGGACACTCTCTCTTAGTCCAAGGGCAGTCATTGCCCAGTCATCAGCATACAGGCTAGGTAGCATCTCTCTCGTGGCTAGTTCCTCAAACTTTTGTTTCTGAGCTTTCCCTCTGAATTTGATACCCATACGATCAATTTGTCCCATCAGGTTAGTGTTAGCTAGAGAAAAGAAAAACAAGAGTTAGTCAGGATTTGGCCAAATGCCGAAAAAAGAAGAAAAAAGTTTTTTTTTTTTTTTTTTTTTTTGTTTTTTTTTAATAAATTAAAATAAATTAAGAATGAATACTAAACAAAATTTAAAAGAATAATTAAGGAAGAAATGAACATATAAATATTGGTGGGTTGTCTCCCACTAAGCGCTTTGTTTAATGTCGCAAGCTCGACATAAAAACTATCAATTATAATCTATAAGTTCTGGAGGCATTTTGTCTAAGTGTAAGACTTGCGAATCTTCATTGTTTTCTGCATAGTGATAATGTTTTAGACGTTGCCCATTTACGGTAAATGGTTCCATAGATTTGCCTTTAATTTCTACTGCTCCACTGGGAAAAACATTGGTGATTTGAAAAGGACCTGACCATCTAGATCGTAGTTTTCCCGGGAATAACTTTAGCCTAGAGTTAAATAAAAGGACTGTATCGCCTTGTTTGAAGATTTTCCTTGATATGCGCTTGTCGTGCCATTGTTTTGTTCTTTCTTTGTAGATTCTGGCATTTTCGTAAGCGTCTCTTCTGAGTTCCTCTAATTCGCTTATATCAAGGATTCTCTTTTCGCCGACGGCCTTATAGTTTAAATTTAGATTTTTAATAGCCCAATAGGCTTTATGTTCTAATTCTACCGGGAGGTGGCAGGATTTTCCATAAATGAGCTTAAATGGAGTTGTCCCTATGGGAGTTTTGTAGGCAGTTCGGTAAGCCCATAAAGCTTCTGGTAATTTCAATGACCAGTTTTTCCTTGAAGTGGCGACTGTTTTCTCTAGTATCTGTTTAATCTCTCTGTTAGACACTTCCACTTGCCCACTGGTTTGAGGGTGGTAGGGTGTCACTACTCTATGTCTTACGCCATACTTAAGAAGTAGTTTTTCGAGTACCTTGGATATGAAATGCGATCCACCATCACTGACTACTATTCTTGGGACACCAAACCTTGGAAATATTATATTCTTAAAGAGTCTAGTTACTACTCGTGTGTCGTTTGTTGGAGAAGCTATAGCTTCAATCCATTTCGATACGTAGTCAACTGCCACGAGTATGTATTTGTTGCCGAAAGAGGATGGAAAAGGTCCCATGAAGTCTATTCCCCACACGTCGAAAATCTCTACTTCCAAAACGCCCTTTTGTGGCATCTCGTCACGTCTAGATATGTTTCCTGTGCGTTGACATCTGTCACATTTCTTAATAGCTGCATGTACATCCTTCCATATATTTGGCCAATAAAAACCGGCTTGTAGGATTTTAGAGCAGGTCTTGGATGTACTTGCATGTCCACCATAAGGAGCGGAGTGACAGTGTTGGATTATTATTTCTACCTCTTCCTCGGGTATACACCGACGGAAAATACCGTCGGGGCCTCTTTTGAAAAGTAAAGGGTCATCCCAGTAATAGTGTTTTATGTCATAGAAGAATCGTTTCTTCTGCTGGTAGGATAAAGTAGGTGGAACTATTCCGGCAGCTAAATAATTGACGAGGTCAGCGTACCACGGTGTAACAGATATAGCTAAGGTGGTTTCTACCTGTTTATCACCGTTATTTTCTTCCAAAGTAGCTATAAGCTTATCGTACGAGAAATCATCGTTAATTGATGTTCTTTCCGGTTCAAGGTTCTCAAGTCTAGAGAGGTGATCTGCTACTACGTTTTCAGTTCCTTTCTTGTCTTTGATTTCCAAATCGAACTCTTGTAGCAACAGGATCCACCTTAGGAGTCTAGGTTTAGCATCCTTTTTTGTTAAGAGGTATTTGATAGCAGCGTGGTCGGTGTAGATGATTATTTTGGCTCCGACCAAGTAAGAACGAAATTTATCTAGCGCAAACACTACTGCTAGAAGTTCTTTCTCGGTTGTGGCGTAATTCATTTGTGCTTCATCTAGAGTTCTACTTGCGTAATATATAACGTGAAGCTTTTTATCCTTTCGTTGTCCTAAAACAGCACCTACAACGTAATCACTGGCATCACACATTATTTTGAATGGTTCGTTCCAATCTGGTGTCTGCATTATGGGTGCGGAGATCAGTGCTTGTTTAAGCGTTTGAAATGCGTCTAAACATTTATTGTCGAATATGAATTCAGCATCCTTCATCAATAGCCCGGTCAAAGGTTTAGTTATTTTAGAGAAGTCTTTAATGAATCGTCGGTAAAAACCGACATGTCCTAAGAAGCTTCGTACTTCTCTCACAGTTCTCGGAGGTTGAAGGTTTTCGATTACCTCTATTTTGGCTTTGTCTACTTCAATTCCTCTGTTCGAGATGATGTGTCCTAAAACAATTCCTTCTTGTACCATAAAGTGGCATTTTTCCCAATTGAGTACTAGGTTTACTTTTACACATCGCTTTAGAACTCTTTCTAGGTTTTCAAGGCATTCTTCAAAGCTTTGTCCGCATACGGAAAAGTCATCCATAAATACTTCCATGATGTTTTCGAGAAAATCGGCGAATATTGCCATCATGCATCTTTGGAAGGTTGCAAGAGCATTACACAATCCAAACGGCATTCGTCTATAAGCGAAGGTACCAAAAGGACATGTGAATGTTGTCTTTTCTTGGTCATCAGGATGAATTGGTATATGAAAGAAACCTGAGTAACCGTCTAGATAACAGAAATGAGAATGTTTTGCTAATCATTCTAACATCTGGTCAATGAATGGTAAAGGGAAATGATCTTTTCGGGTTGCTTTGTTTAGTTTCCTATAGTCAATGCACATTCTCCATCCCGATTCGATTCGTTTGGTTATAGTTTCTCCTTTTTCATTTTCAATGACTGTTATACCTCCTTTCTTTGGTACTACGTGTACATGACTAACCCATTTGCTATCAGATATAGGATATATGATACCTGCCTCTAATAACTTGGTTATTTCCTTCTTCACTACCTCACTCAGGATCGGGTTTAGTCTCCTCTGGTGTTCCCTAGAAGTTTTACAGTCTTCTTCTAGCATGATGCGGTGCATACAGATAGAAGGACTTATTCCTTTAAGATCGGTGATGTTGTATCCTAGTGCGGTTGGATATTTTCTTAAGATATGTAGGAGTTTTTCTGTTTCGAGTCTTCCTAGGTCAGCATTAACTATCACTGGTCGTTCAAGTTCTAAGTCTAGGAATTCATATCTCAGATTTTTGGGAAGTGTTTTCAGGTCTAGGGTTGGTTTCTTAAGGCATTGCGTAGGGTCCGGTGTTATTGCTAAACATTGGTTAAGTTTGTCTTCTGCAAGATAGTCAGATGATTTGTCTTTTTCTAACTCTGTTTCTTTTATGCATTCATCGATGATATCCATGAAGTAACATGTATCTTCTATTGCAGGTGCTTTCAAAAATTAGGAAAGAATGAACTCAATTTTCTCTTCTCCTACTTCGAAAGTGAGTCGTCCTCGTTTTACGTCTATGATTGCACCGGCAGTTGCTAAGAATGGTCTTCCCAGTATAATGGGTGTAACTTCATCTTCTCTAGTATCCATAATTATAAAATCGGTTGGAATGTAGAATTGACCTATGCGTACTGGAACGTTTTCAAGAATTCCTACAGGATATCTGACGGAACGATCCGCTAGTTGCACAGACATTTTAGTTGGTCTTAATTCTCCCATTTCCAGTCTCTTGCATATGGATAAAGGCATAACACTAATACCGGCTCCTAAATCGCATAAGGCTTTGTCAATGACAAATTTTCCTATGTGACAGGGTATAGAAAAACTACCTGGGTCTTTAAGTTTAGGAGGCATATTCTGGATTATAGCGCTACATTCAGCGGTGAGTGTAACGGTTTCGCTATCTTCAAGTTTCCTTTTATTAGAAAGAATTTCTTTCAAGAACTTAGCATATGAGGGCATCTGCGTAATAGCTTCTGTAAACGGAATTGTGACGTTTAATTGTTTTAGTAGGTCAACAAATTTTTTGAATTGGCCCGCATCTTTGGTTTTAATAAGCCTTTGAGGGTAAGGGATAGGTGGTTTATAAGGTGGTGGAGGTACATAAGGTTCCTTCTTTTCTACGGTTTCCTTATTACTCTCTTCCTTTTCCTTAGTTTCACTTTCCTCAGTTGACTTTTCAGAGTTTTGGTTTTCTATCCTTGGGTCAGACGGTCCTTCCACTTCCGTTCCACTTCTCAGTATAATTGCATGAGCGTGGCTTCTCGGGTTAGGTTGGGGTTGGCCAGGAAATGTACCAGTTGGGGAAGCAGTAGGCGCTTGTTGTTGAGCTACTTGTGATATTTGCGTTTCCAGCATTTTGTTATGGGTAGCCAGGGCATCTACTTTACTTGCTAGTTGTTTAATTTGTTCGCCAGTGTGTACATTCTGGTTTAAGAAATCTTTATTGGTTTGCTGTTGAGAGGCTATAAAGTTTTCCATCATGATTTCCAAGTTGGATTTCCTAAGGGCGTTATTGTTAGGTGTAGATGGGATCGGCTTTTGATATCCCGGAGGTATAGCTGGGGCTTGATTTGGAGATTGTCCAGGTGCGTATAAAGCATTATTACTCTTATATGAAAAATTGGGATGATTCTTCCAATTTGAGTTATAGGTATGCGAGTAGGGGCTTCCTTGAGCATAGTTTACTTGCTCCGCTCGGATTCCTGTTAGGAGTTGACAATCTGCAGGAGTGTGACCTTGGATTCCACAGACTTTGCAATTCTGAGTTATGGCAACCACGGTGGCTGGAGGTGATACATTTAAACTTTCAATTTTCTGGACCAGAGCATCCACTTTTGCATTAACATGATCAAGGTTACTTATCTCGTACATGCCAGTTTTCGTTTGAGGTTTTTCCACCATTGTTCGTTCGCTTCCCCACTGATAGTGGTTTTGAGCCATGCTTTCGATAAGTTGGTAAGCGTCAGCATATGGTTTGTTCATTAGTGCACCACCTGCGGCGGCATCTATTGTTAACCTCGTGTTGTACAAGAGACCATTATAGAAGGTATGAATTACTAACCAGTCTTCTAAACCATGGTGTGGACAAAGTCTCATCATGTCTTTGTATCTTTCCCATGCTTCGAAGAGAGACTCGTTATCTTTCTGTTTAAATCCATTTATCTGGGCTCTTAACATAGCTGTTTTGCTTGGCGGAAAATATCGGGCAAGAAAAACTTTCTTCAACTCGTTCCATGTGGTGACTGAGTTGGAAGGAAGAGATTGAAGCCATCTTCTAGCGCTATCTCTTAACGAGAAAGGAAAAAGACGAAGTCGAATAGCCTCTGAAGTGACACCATTAGCTTTAACAGTATCAGCGTATTGGACAAATACGGATAAATGAAGGTTTGGATCCTCGGTAGGATTTCCAGAGAATTGATTCTGTTGCACTGCCTGCAACAGTGAAGGTTTAAGTTCAAAGTTGTTTGCTTCGATTGCGGGTGGAGCAATACTCGAATGCGGCTCATCTTGCGATGGAGCGGCGTAATCTCGAAGAGCACGAGCTGGTTCTGCCATCTCGGGTATCGAAGGGAAAATATTTTTGAAATCAGGAAGTTCGACAGGAGGGAGATTGTTTGCAGCACGATATTCCTGAATTCGCCGTAAGACTCGGAGATATAGTTCGATATCGTTGATTCGTAAGTAGAACGGCTCGCCTTGTGAGCGAGTGTGTGGCATACAAATCAACGAAAGAAAGAAAAGAAAAAGAAAAGCCTTAGTCTCTATAGCGTAACAGAAGAGTTACGATATCGACTAAATAAAAGTCCCCGGCAACGGCGCCAAAAACTTGATCGCGACTTTATGAGTCAAATTTAGGGTACAAACTGCAAGTGCACAGTTCTATCGCGTAGTTTTAAAAGATATCGATCCCACAGGGACTTATGAATCGATATACCGTTTTCTAAGGTTACTTCGTAAAGCTAAGGCAGATAATACTTTGATTGTTTGGGGAAAAGTTAAAACTAAAAATAGGATCTAAATTAAATATCAATTAAGCAGATATCGGTATGTAGTTCGTCGTAATTAGGGAATCAATTCTTCGTTGGTTTCTTGGTTTTAAAACAAATCCTTTCAGTAGACACTATTGATTAAAAGTCTTATCTCAAACTCTCGCTCTGTTGAATAAACTATGATTTTATATTAACGTAGCTGTCACTTATTAGTTAAGTCAAAAGCCACTTTTTGAAAACAATAGAATCCGTAGAAACTCTTTTTAAGAAAACACTAATCGTTTAAACACCCTTATCTCAAACTCTTGCTCTGTTGACTTAGGTTATATAATTAAATTCAAATGCTTAACTCTCGTCCTCACATTCAACCTTTAAAAATACTTTTTGAAAAAGATTAGAATTTAATTAACTCTAAAAATTGCTCTCGCCCTGATCTAGAATTAATGTCCAATTAACACTATCCAGTCAAAAACTCAAACTCTCGTTCTATTGTTTTTAACTTTTTTATGTCTTTTACTTTCGTACAAAAACCTTGTTATTAAACCTGTAAATTGGGACCGTGAAAAGAGTGATTTTAATTTTAAACTTAATTAAACCAATTTAGTTTTGATTCCTTCATTCCGCTTACTTTACATACCGATACCTAAATAAATTAGCCAGACATGCTAAACAAACTTAAATAATTATCATGCATAAACAAATTCATCTCAGGCAAATAATATAAATAAACAGTAAAGCAGGGCATATATAAATTCAAACAATAATTAAAGAACCTGAGTAATTAACAGCAGTCTTGAAAACTCCACCACAGACCGGTTGGATTTGTTCTTGAATTCTTCAATCAAACAGAAAAATAAAAGCGAAGGAATAAAAAACTAGATTCTAACGTAAGGTTAGATCCGGTGAAAGGTACACAATAGTTTCCGGTGTAGAAACTATTGTGCGAAAAACAATTAATTAAGTGTTGAAAGCTTAACTGGAAAAGAAAATAAAAATAAAACTGCAATTAAAAGCAAAAATAATAAAGAAAAATAGTGGTATGCTTGCACGGCTGGAAGAAGAAAAATTGCACGACGGAGGAAAATTGAACGAACCGAGAGCTTTTCCAAAAGCTACTATTTATATTGGTACTTTTTGTAACTGCTTCCAAGGGTTTTCCGTGTACATAGCCTTCACGTTGCAAACGGTCAAGCGTGATAGTAGGCTTCAACGTGGTCTGTTGCGTTCCTTGTGCCAAAAATATAGGAGAATGGTGTGACGTCCGTCACACCATGTGTGACGCTCGTCACACAAGTGGGCAAAGCGTGACGCTCGTCACAGCCTTTGTGACGCTCGTCACAGGTGCAACGCCTGTGCTTTCTGGGCTGGGCTTTGGCTTTTGATATTTGCTTCTTTTCATTCCTTTTTGCACCTCCTTTTGTTCCTTTTTTACTTGTGCTTCAAATAAACCACCTGGAATAAATGGAAAGAAAATACCGCGTAATATCTAATAAAATGAAATAAATTGAAGTGAATAATAATATAATTTAATTAAATTGAGTCCTAGAATGTTATATCATTTCATGTTATCAGCAGTCCTCCACAAGTCGGTAGGCTTTGCTTCTTCAATACAGATTACTACTTAAAATTAAACAAAGGTGTAGTAGTTCCCCAATGTAGGAAACTACTACTATGGCTAACTGAAAAACTAACTGGAAAAGGGAAACTATGAAAAGAATGACGAATACAATAAGGCAATGGAAACAAGGTTGCTGGAAAGAAAGAAAAAAATGTTGAATGCTAAAAACTGGAAATTAAATTGCAGAGCGTCAAATCAAAGTAGGTGTCCCCAATTTTTCCCAATTGAGTCCTTTATATAGTGTCCATTAGGTCTTGGTAGTTGAGGAATTCAAGGAACACTTGGTCTTGAGAAAGGAAATTGTGGGAAACGTTTGTTGGAGGAAATATAGGCACTTTTGGGTGCCTCTTGCTGACTGCTTCAAAGCGCAGTTTGTGGCCGTGTGACGCTCGTCATGGGCCTGTGACGGTCGTCACAGTCTGGGCCGTGACGAGCGTCATGAATGTGTGGCGATCATCACATCAGCAAAATCTGCTTTTTCTGTTCTTCTGGTTTTTCTATGCTTTTTTACTTGTTTCTTCTTATTTTTCTTCCTTTTCTTCATTTTGCTCTTTAATGCATGGAGATTTAAATACCTGCAAAAACAACACGAATACTTGCGCAAAAATCGGGATATTAATCGAAATGATGTGATTTCTGAGTGTAAATAAAGGCAATTATCTGATGTGTTTTCGCGTTATCAAACTCCCCTAAACTTGAATCTTTGCTTGTCCTCAAGCAAACACAATTTGAAAAATAGAATTTAAACGCAGATACATTACCTGTTGTACGTGGTTGTCAGGTGGATTGTTAGGATGTCCGATATTGAGTGAAACACCAAAGATACTGTGATGACACGAGCTTTCAGCTTTATCATAGATCTCTCCTTTACACAAGCCAGTTCGAATCATGCCATTATAGCTCGACCTAGTGTCTTTGTTTCTATTTCACCCGGGTTCATTCTAGCGCAATCACATTAAGCCCTTTGCCTCCGCACGCACTTAGTGAAGTAGCCGATTAGTGACTTTGATCCTTTTCTTGGCACGAGGGTCTGGTACACTAGTGTGGTACCCCTTTATATATCCCATTTGAAGGTTGTGGGGGATCGAACCGTAGCTCGCCCTACCGAGTCCAGTACCAGGTACCTCTGAACCAACCAACTGGGGTTTTTATTCCTTCTTTTTGCATAACTTTGCAACCTTTTGTAATGGTTCTTTTTATCAATTTCTTGATAGCAACAGTATGAAGGAGTTTCTTGATTTGTAGGCATCAAACACTTATATTCATCGGCTCTCCGCGTGGTTTGCGCTTGAGACGGTGCTGACTGCTAGTATAAACTACTAGGGGTTAATCTAGAATGGAGACTTAAGGTGTCGGTATAATGGTTATTCAAACCGATCTCGTAGAAATAAGGGGTCTAGGGTGTCGGGACGGTATCAATCTTGTTAGATCTTTCTCGGTTTTCCTGACAAAGCCTCCTCGGGACAACCTATGTACTTGTAGGGTATGCATTTAATCTTAAGGAAAAATTTTGTTATGCAAAAATATGTGTAAATGATTAAAAAGGACAAGCAAAAAAATTTGTATTGGCTGAAAATATTAGCAATAGAAATAAGTAGAGGAGTGATAAGGATTTCCTCCCACATTTGAAAATTACATTTTCCTCTATGCGACAGAATACAGAAGTAAAAGGGAAAAGAAACAAAAAATCACTGCTCATCATTACGCGGTTGGCTTCTTCGTGCTCTGGATCTTGCTCTTGCGCGCTCACCTCGTCCTCGCTGGGTAGGATCCAATCCTACGTGCTGAGTGTACTCCTGGATGGCATCTATGCGATAAGTCAGGGCACTCATCTGGTCTGAAAGTTCCGCCATCCCCTGATCATGCCAGTGAGTATAATCGTGTTGATCCCGCTGCATTTGCTGGATCGCTTGCAGCATTTCTGTTTGGCGGTCTTCCATGATTTGGTTGTGTCTCAACATCTCGGCATAGATGTTTTCCATGGAGGCGGGTCTTCGTTCGCTTCTTCTTTATCCTCGGGAGGAGGTCTCCGCAGCGTGCTCTTGAGATGGTTGGGGCATGCCTCTGTCAAGCTCTTCTTCGACTTCATCTGTACCATTACCAGGGTTTCCATCAGTTGGCTCGGGGGCCTCCAGATCAAAGGTCCAATTTGTCATTTCTCTTGGATCTGTGCGGTTCCTGTTGGGCATGATGATGCTCTTTACTGTCTTATTTCTGACAACAGGATGATACTTCCCATCATCTCTTGCTTTGATTAGGTGCGAGGCACGACAGTAGTCGATGTCGAGGAATTCTGCTTCCAGGGCTGGTAAGTTAGCTAGCCCATCTCCCAGGTTCAAGCCCAACGCTATGGAGGTGATAATTCCCCCACAACAAAACGCCTGGCTTCCTCTCATGCAAGCAGCCTGGATGTTGGCTAGTAGGAACGGAGTAACATTGAACGCAATTTGGGCAAACACACAGTGGAGAAGGAAAAGTTCCTTAGAGTTTACCTTGTGGTTGCTGACTCTTCCAAAAACTGTGTGCCCCAGGACTCTGTGAAAGTATCTGATGGCTGGGTTGTGGATGTAGGTTGCGTTAAGCGTATCCCAGCTCGTTGCGTTCATGTTGGTGAGGTTGTGCCAAACTTGGAATGCTATATCAGACCATCCTTCTGGAATGCAGCAGTGGATTCCTTCTCTATGTCGGAAACCAAGCATTCTCGCTATCAAGGTTTGATTAAGGGAATACTCGGTGCCGAACATTCTAAATGTGGCTACACCAGTGAGATATTGGGTAGCGCCAGGTGGAGTGATGTAAGAGTAGGAACTTAGAAATTCCAGGGTCAACGCTTCGTAGGTTGGTTGCGGTGTGGTACAGAGCTACGTTAAGCTGGAGGCAATTAGCATCCACTCCACACCCTCCAAAAGTCCTAACTTCCTTAGGCATTCATGGTCCACATACCTCGTGGCTTGAACGGAGCATTGGTAGAATTTGAGGTAGTTGCTCCTTTGGCGTTCGCTGGCTTCTCCATCGCGGAATGTGACGGTTGATAGGTCGGGAGTGCCTCTTTCTTGACGGGCCATTTGATGAGTTGGATGTAACTATTGGTATTGGTGGGTGAGGTGGAAGGTTTGTGAGTTATGCGCTCGCAGAAAAATAGTGAAGAATTTAATAGATGATGATCAGAATATAGGAGAGCGAATATTGGTGAGGAGAAAAGGGAGAAAGAGCGCCTGCTTTTATGGTGAGCTCTCTGGAATTCGTGACGGTCGTCACAGGGGTGTGACGGTCGTCACGAGCAACGGATGCGTAACGGTCGTCTGCAACGGTCACTTGCTCGTAACAGTCACTTTCATGTGTGTGACGATCGTTCCAGATTCGTGACGGTCGTCACGTCTGTGAGACGAACGTCACCCTATAGTGACCGTCGTCACGCGCTGAATTAAAAAATTTCCTCTAACACAGATTGCAGAATAGCAGCATAAATAATAGCTAAGCAATATGAATTTAATAGCTTAAATGCAGAAATAAATAAATAGAAGAAATAAGCTTAATTAAATAAAGAGCAATTGAATTAATAAATTGAAATTGGATGTATCATAGAAAAAAAAATGTAGCGATAACATAGCAAATGAAAACAATAGAACAAAAGTAATGCAATAAATAGAAGTGCTCCTCCCCACACAAAACAAAGCAGTGTCCTCATTGCTTAGTGCGAGTAGGAGAAATCAGTGGTCAGAAATTTCAGCCACGTTTTTGTCCCAATGCAGCAACAACTTCGTTCAGATAATGAAACTGCTCAACGGCTATATCCATCAGGTCTAGGACATCAAAGCGTATGAGCTTTATCTCTTCTTTCACAATGGTGATGTCAGCTTGGAAAGTATTCAGACGGGTGATGAGCATGGCATGATTATCAGCACAAGATGGAGGAACCGGTTCAGCTATGTTATAATAGTTGGGAGGTGTTTCAGGGTCAGATTCTTCCTTAAGGATAGGGTCATTAACACACTCATATTTGGGCGGTGTAGCGGGAGGTGAAGGTGGATCGATAGGGTGTTCCTCTAAGTCATAGAGCCAGTTATCTCGGTTGTGCACACTCGTTTTCTCTTGGTTAGGCAAGGTGAAAAGTCGAACCACTTCATTACTGATTAGATAATCAAAGGTATCCGTCCCAATGTTACCTATGATTATGCGGTTAAAGCAAAAGTCGATATCCATTGGGCGGATGTTTCCAAAAGGTATATGCTCATAAAGTGGGCGTACAAGTCTTATAGCGTCTGCTATCATGGTAACTAGGCCTCCTATGATTAGTGGGGTACGGTTATTCTTAGCAAGGTGGACAAATCTTTCCATCATGAATGATACTATATTGACGTGTCGACCTTGATCGACACACAGCAGGATGAAGAGTTCATCTCGGGACACTAATGTGTTATTCTCTTCCTTACCAAATAAGGTGTGGGCTAGTATTTTATGAAAATAGAGGATAACAGGGTTATGGATCTTTTGTGAGTGCATCTCATTCGGGTTTGGGTTAGATTCTCCGGATATGCAACCCCAGAAGTCATCGAGATTAATGTCATCGATAAGGTCCTCCTGGCGGGTAGTAAAGACGAAAGGGCCGCTAGGGAATCCTAAGAGGTCAGCAAGGTCTCGACGGGTGTAGGTGAAGTGCATGCTAAATAACCTAAAGGATATTAACCCTTTGTTAAGTCCGTAACCATGTTCAGGGATGTATACAAGGGAACTCAGGAATTCTAAGGTTAGGTCACGGTACGTGACAAACCGCTCTTAATGGCTGCGTTCTCCCACCCCAGCTGGTTAAACATATATAGGATGCTATCTCGGATGCCTAATTTATCCATGGTCGGTCCATCATAATATATGGTCAATGCCATATTCTTCCTGGCTAGATAATCATACCGCCTGCGTTGAACTCGGCCTCTGAAAACTATCTCTGGTTGTTGCATGATGAATGTAATTAACTAACTAATTAGTAATTTTCCTGTTAGTCAGTATCCAATATATCTAAGTTAGTTACTAGAAACAACAAGAGTGACTGCAAAGGATCAAGAAGGGGGAGCAAACAAAAATAATGAAGAAAAATTAAAGAAAGGAGAAACTAGATAGTAAGAAAAATAACGAAAAGAAATAAGGTGGGTTGTCTCCCACTAAGCACTTTGTTTAATGTCGGAAGTTCGACAGTAGGGTTGCGTTGTACTAGGTTTGGGGTTGAGCGAGCAGCTCTATGAGTCTGAGAATGTTCGAATAGTCTCTAATTTCTATGTTATGATAATGCTTTAAGCGCTGCCCGTTTACTATGAAAGGGTCACTATTTCTACCTTTTATTTCTATTGCACCACTAGTGAGGACCTTGGTGATCTCGAAAGGGCCAGACCACCGAGATTTGAGTTTTCTTGGAAATAGTTTAAGTCTTGATTTAAATAGCAACACTACATCGTCGACTTTAAACTCCTTCCTAGAGATGCGTTTGTCATGCCATCTTTTGGTTCATTCTTTGTAGATCCTGGCATTCTCGTAAGCGTCCAATCGGAGCTCTTCTAATTCGCGGATGTCCAGAATCCGTTTATCGCCTGCGGAAGTGTAGTTGATGTTAAGGGTTTTAATTGCCCAATACGCTTTGTGTTCCAGTTCTACAGGGAGGTGGCATGATTTACCATAAACTAGTTTGAAGGGTGTGGTTCCTATCGGGGTTTTGTAAGTCGTCCGGTAGGCCCACAAAGCTTCGTTTAGCTTGGATGACCAGTCCTTTCTGGATATTCCTACGGTTTTCTCAAGAATTTGTTTTATTTCTCGATTCGAGACTTCGACTTGCTCGCTAATTTGTGGATGATACGGTGTTGCTACGCGGTGCCGTACTCCGTACTTCAGAAGGAGTTTTCGAAATATATTCGATATGAAGTGGGAGCCACCGTCACTAACTACTAGTCTCGGCACACCGAATCTGGGAAAGATAATATTTTTGAATAGCTTGATTACTACTCGTGTGTCATTTGTTGGAGAGACTACAACCTCGATCCATTTTGAGACATAGTCGACAAAAATGAGTATGTATTTATTACCAAAAGAAGCTGGGAATGGTCCCATGAAGTCAATCCCCCATACGTCAAAGACTTCGACTTCTAAGATTCCTGTTTGTGGCATTTCATCGCATCTTGAGATGTTGCCAGTGCGTTGGCACCGGTCGCATTTTATAACCGCGTTATGGACGTCTTTCCATAGGGTAGGCCAAAATAGGCCAGATTGTAGGATCTTAGTGCAGGTATTTGAGGTACTTGCATGCCCTCCATAGGGGGCGGAATGGTAATTAGAGATTATATCATCGATTTCATCCTCAGGAACACATCGACGGAAAATACCGTCGGTCCCTCTTTTGAAAAGAAGGGGTTCATCCCAGTAATATTGTTTTAGGTTATGAAAGAACTTTTTCTTTTGTTGATAAGATAGGTCCGGCGGAAGTACTCCGACGGCTAGGTAGTTGACGAAGTCAGCGTACCATGGCAGAGTTGCATTCGCGTGTACGTCTTCCACGGATTCTTCTATTTCTGTATCGCTTAATGTTAGTTCAGACATATCACTTTCCATTTGGGCTATGAGTCGCTCGTAAGGGAAATCGTAATTAATTGGGGTTTGGTCAGGCTTGTTCCCTTCGATACGAGATAAGTGGTCTGCTACTACGTTCTCAGTACCTTTCTTATCTTTTATTTCTAAATCAAACTCTTGTAAGAGCAGGATCCATCTTAAAAGTCTTGGTTTGGCATCCTTCTTACTTAACAAATATCTAATAGCAGTGTGGTCGGTATAGATGATAATTTTCGCCCCCACCAGGTAGGAACGGAATTTGCCCAATGCAAACACAACAGCTAGAAGTTCTTTCTCAGTGGTGGCGTAGTTCATTTGGGCAGGATCAAGTGTTCTACTCGCATAGTAAATAGCATGAAGCTTCTTATCCTTCCTTTGTCCTAGTACTGCGCCCATTGCGTAATCACTCGCATCGCACATGATTTCAAATGGTAATCTCCAGTCAGGTGGTTGCATTATGGGTGCGGTGATTAAAGATGTTTTCAGTTGGTTGAACGCTGTTAAGCATTTTTCATCAAATATGAAGTCATCGTCCTTCATTAATAATCCTGTAAGTGGTTTGGCTATTTTTGAGAAATCTTTAATAAAACGTCGGTAGAAACCGGCGTGTCCTAGAAAGCTTCTTATCTCCCGAACGGTTTTCGGAGGTTGAAGGTTCTCTATAATTTCGATTTTAGCTTTGTCCACTTCAATTCCTCTGTCAGATACCACGTGACCTAATACAATTCCTTGTTGAACCATAAAATGGCATTTCTCCCAGTTTAGAATGAGGTTTACTTACACGCATCTTTCGAGTATCATTTCGAGGTTAGATAGACATCCTTCAAAACTCTGACCGCAAACAGAAAAATCGTCCATGAAGACTTCCATGATGTCATCTATAAAATCTGCAAAGATTGCCATCATGCATCTTTGAAATGTTACGGGAGCATTACATAGGCCGAATGGCATTCGTCGGTAGGCGAATGTACCATAAGGGCATGTGAAGGTAGTCTTTTCTTGGTCGTCAGGATGGATTGGGATTTGAAAGAATCCTGAATAACCGTCTAGATAGCAGAAGTGAGAATGCTTAGCCAGTCGTTCAAGCATTTGATCTATGAAAGGTAAAGGGAAATGATCTTTACAAGTGGCTTTATTCAATTTTCTATAGTCAATACACATTCTACTTCCGATCACAACTCTTTGTGCTATGGATTCGCCGTTCTCGTTCTTAACAACTGTAACACCTCCTTTTTTGGGTACTACATGAACGGGGCTAACCCATTGACTATCTGAGATTGGGTATATCATTCCTGCGTCTAGAAGTTTCTTTACTTCATCCTTGACTACGGTACTTAGAATTGGGTTGATCCTTCTCTGGTACTCTCTAGAGGTTTTACAGTCTTCCTCCAGCATAATACGAAGCATACAGATCGAAGGACTTATTCCTTTTAGATCAGCGATGTTATATCCCAACGTTGTTGGATACTTTCTTAGGACATCTAATAGTTTCTCGGTTTCCATCTATCCTAAGTCAGCGTTGACTATTACTGGTCTTTTCAGTTCAGTGTGTAGGAATTCGTATCTTAGGTTCTTTGGTAGTGTTTTTAATTCCAAGTCAGGTTTCTTTGGGCATGGCATGTGGTCGGGCGTAAGTGCTAAGCATTCGCTTAGACTTTTGTTTTGGTATGGTTCATGCCAATGGTTGTCTTCGAGGATTGGAGGGATTTGGATTTTCATTATTTCAAAATACATGGTTTCTTCCATCTCCATCTCTCTCACGCATTCGTCTATGACATCAAGCAGATAGCAGGTGTTGTCTATAACTGGCACTTGTAAGAATTGGGTTAAGATGAATTTAACCTTTTCCTCTCCAACTTCGAATGTCAGCTTACCTCTCTTTACGTCTATGATGGCTCCGGCGGTAGCCAAGAATGGCCTTCCTAGAATGATAGGTGTACTGGCATCTTCTTTAATGTCCATGATTATGAAGTCGATAGGAATGTAAAATTGACCTACACGAACTGGGACATTCTCAAGTATACCGACAGGATATTTTATCGAGCGGTCAGCTAATTGAACGGACATCTTTGTCGGTCTTAACTCTCCCATACTGAGCCTTCTACAAATGGTTAGGGGCATTACGCTAATGCTGGCTCCTAGATCGCATAGAGCTTTGTCTATGACGAGCTTTCCAATGACACAAGGTATGGAGAAACTACCCGGGTCTTTTAGTTTGGGAGGCATGTTGTTCTGGATTATGGCGCTACACTCGGTAGTGAGTGTAACTGTTTCATCATCCTCAATATTTTTCTTATTGGATAGGATTTCCTTAAGAAATTTGGCATAGGAAGGCATTTGCGTGATGGCTTCTGTAAAGGGTATCGTAATGTTTAATTGCTTCAGAAGCTCAACAAATTTCCTAAATTGATTCGCAGTTTTAGAACTTTTGAGTCTTTGAGGATACAGAATGGATGGTTTATAAGGAGGTGGAGGCACATAAGGTTTCTCTTTCTCTTCGGCCTCCTGGGTATTATCTTCTGTTTCCTTTGGTTCATTCACATGCTCAGTTGAGGTTTTATCTGGTTTTTGGTACATGGCAGGGTTTTGGAGTCTCGGATCTACGGGTCCATCTACTTCTTTTCCACTTCTCAGTATAACGACATATGCATGTCCCTTCGGATTAGGTTGCGGCTGTCCAGGAAATGTTCCAGCTGGAACGGCTGTAGATGCTTGATGTTGAGCCACTTGTGAAGTCTGTGTTTCAAGCATTTTATTGTGGGTGGCTAAAGCGTCTACTTGATTCGCTAGTTGTTTAAGTTGCTCGCTAGTATGTATGTTTTGGTTCAAGAAGTCCTTGTTTGTTTGAGCTTGAGTAGCTATGAAGCTTTCCATCATCAACTCGAGATTTGAGTTCCTAGGCATGTTAGGAGCATTATTGGCTGGTTTTTGATATCCAGGCGGAACAGTTGGTGTTTGGCCAGGTGCATAAAGGGCATTGTTATTCTTATACGAGAAATTGGGATGGTTTTTCCAACCAGGGTTGTAAGTATTTGAATAAGGATTTCCTTGTGTGTAGTTCACTTGATCAGTTGGGACTCCTGCTAATATTTGTCATTCTTGTGCAGTGTGTCTAGGGTTTCCACATAGCTCACAGTTTGGAGTTACAGCAGCCACGGTGGCTGCGGGTGGTATGGTTAAGTTATCTAATTTTTGGACAAGGGCATCTACCTTCGCATGAACATGGTCAAGGCTACTGATTTTGTACATTCTACCCTTAGTCTGGGACTTTTCCACTGGAGTTCGTTCACCTCCCCATTGGCAATGGTTTTGGGCCATGTTTTCAATGAGTTGATAGGCTTCGGTGTATGGCTTATCCATAAGTGCACCGCCCGCAGCAACGTCTATTGTAAGTCTTGTGTTGTACAGAAGCCCGTTATAAAAAGTGTGAATGATCACCCAGTCTTCTAGACCGTGATGTGGACATATCCTCATTATGTCCTTGTATCTCTCCCACGCTTCGTAGAGAGATTCCACATCTTTTTGCCTGAATCCGTTGATTTGAGCTCTCAGCATAGCAGTTTTGCTCGGCGGAAAGTATCGGGATAAGAAGACGTTCTTCAGCTCCTCCCATGTTGTAACGGAGTTGGAGGGCAAGGATTGCAACCAAGCCCAGACTCTGTCTCTTAGAGAAAAGGGAAAAAGGCGCAGTCTTAGCGCATCTTGAGATACACCATTCGCTTTTACAGGATCCGCGTACTGCACAAACTTGGTCAGGTGTTCATTAGGATCTTCTGTTGGATTTCCAACAAATTGATGTTGTTGGACGGCTGATAAGAGTGAGGGTTTCAGCTCAAAATCGTTTCGATTAATAGCGGGGGCATCAATGCTGTTGTGAGGTTCTTGTTGAGATGGGGTAGCGTAGAATTTGAGAGGACGATTTTGTGGTACTTCGTCAGCCATGTTTGGTTTTTCTTCTGATTTAAGAGGAAATGAGATATCGGGAATACCGTATTTTTGTTGATATTCGTGTATTCGGCGTCTCACGTATAGGAAACGCTCTAATTCGGGGATTGGTGGTGCTAAGTTATCGCCTTGTGAGCGAGTACTTGGCATACAATCAGAGAAAGAAAAGGAGAGAAGATTAGTTTTTCTTTTTTCTTTTTTTTTTTACCTTAGTCTATACCGTGCAACGGAAGAATCGCACTATTCGGCTAAAACAGGTCCCCGACAACGGCGCCAAAAACTTGATGCTTGTCGTGGCTATATATAAAATATAGTCTGTCGGGTACTTGACTACAAGTGCACAATCTAGTTGCTTTAGTTTTAAAAGATATCGATTCCACAGGGACCTATGGTCAAATTAGTGCTGCTAACGTCACTACGTTTAGCTAAGGGAATAGATTAGTAAGAGTTCGGGGGTAATATAGTAAATCTAAGGGAAATTTCCGGTTTTAAGAAAGAATTAAAGGAAGGGAATCAGTATGCAGCGCATTAATCGTCAGGGATTCGATAAGTCACCGGTGAATAGTTTAAATGCCAAATATCTCTCAGTAGAAAATGTTTATTTAAAAGACTTTATCTCACACTCTCGTGGTTGTTGATTTGGCCTATAACTTTAAGTCAGAATGTACGCTCTCGCTGTCCCATTTGAAGTCAAAATTACTTTTTGAAAATAAATAAATTCTAATTGTTTTTAAAGTGCTCTCGCTGTTTTTAAACCCAATGCATAATTTTTACTATCCAGCTCGAGCCTCACGCTCTCGCGATTGTTAGTTCTCACCTTAGTTAATTTCCCACTCTCGTGGCAAAATCGTATTAAATAGCTTTTCACGCTTTTGTGATAAAGTTAATTAAATTCATATTAAAAACTTCAGCTTAAAAGGTTATTTGAGAAAAAGGGTTTTCACCGGTTATTATTAAATCCCATCAAATTAAGTTGCTACATACCGATACCGGTAGTTTAGTCGGACATATTAAATAAGGCAATCGCAAGGCATACACAGATTAACTCAGTGGCAAACATGCTTATAACAATAAATGGGCAACAATAATAATAATTCAATAAAAACCTGGATATCGAAGTACAGAGTATAGCGATTCTTGGAGCACTTGAGCAGTCCTCCACAAGTCGGTAGGCTTTGCTTCTTCAATACAGATTACTACTTAAAATTAAACAAAGGTGTGGTAGTTCCCCAATGTAGGAAACTACTACTATGGCTAACTGAAAAACTAACTAGGAAAGGGAAACTATGAAAAGAATGGCGAATACAATAAGGAAACGGAAACAAGGTTGCTGGAAAGAAAGAAAAAAAATGATGAATGCTAAAAACTGGAAATTAAATTGCAGAGCGTCAAATCAAAGTAGGCGTCCCCAATTTTTCCCAATTGAGTCCTTTATATAGTGTCCATTAGGTCTTGGTAGTTGAGGAATTCAAGGAACACTTGGTCTTGAGAGAGGAAATCGTGGGAAAAGTTTGTTGGAGGAAATATAGGCACTTTTGGGTGCCTATTGCTGACTGCTTCAAAGCGCAGTTTGTGGCCGTGTGACGCTCGTCATGGCTCTATGACGGTCGTCGCAGTCTGGGCCGTGACGAGCGTCATGAATGTGTGGCGATCGTCACATCAGTAAAATCTGCTTTTTCTGTTCTTCTGGTTTTTCTATGCTTTTTTACTTGTTTCTTCTTCTTTTTCTTCCTTTTCTTCATTTTGCTCTTTAATGCATGGAGGTTTAAATACCTGCAAAAACAACACGAATACTTGCGCAAAAATCAGGATATTAATCGAAATGATGTGATTTCTTAGTGTAAATAAAGGCAATTATCTGATGTGTTTTTGTGTTATCATTCGCGCCACATCTCCTCAGTAATATATAATCCAGGAACAAAACCTGCAAAAGAAGAAGATGGTGTGGTGTGTGGTGGTGAAGGGTGATGCGGGGACATATGAGGCACAGGAGATTGCTCTCTCCAATCAAACTCTTCATCAGTGTCGTGTCCCCCTTCATTAGGAACATTAGGAGGAAGTGGACCTAAAACAGGTGGAGCATCTAAAACATAGGTCCAGTTCCTTTCATTACGTACATCAGTACGTCTAGTGCACGGTAAGGCAACAGATGGGATAGTTACACCACGAATCATAAGCATGTAACCTCCCTCTCTTCTCACTCGGCATAATTTCATATCTTTTAGAAATTTAAGATTGATTATGCGAGGAGCTAAGGGAACTAAGGTAGCTATCTCATTGTTCAGGTTAAGAGCCCGAGCAATAAACGTAATGAGTCCTCCAAAAACAATAGGTACAGTTTTATTAAGAGTTAAAGCCATATGAGCAATCATAAACGGGACCGAATTAATCCTCCTATTTGTGAGGCTTCCTTGTAAAAATAGAAGCTCCCGAGCATTAACCTTGTTTGGATTCTCCCTGCCAAAAATAGTACATGCCAACAGATATCTAAAAACTCTGATGGTCGGGTTATGGATGGTTGAGGCAAGAAATCCTTCAAAAGAATTTATTGAATTATTAGACAATCTCTGCTAGAAGGAAAACACCTCAACTGACCAGTTTGAATCCAAAGAGGCCTCACAAATAACACCTTCCCCATGAGGAATTCCTAACAGACCTGCTAGTTCGTTGGTACTAAACTCATACTCAACAGCAAACATTAGAAATTTAACAGTACCAACTGTACTAGCAGTGTTAGGACTGACAGTATAAATTAAAGAACTTAAAAACTCGACTGTCAATCGCTCAAAGGTAGGCTCTCTGTTTACAAAAATAGTGTGCGAGCCTAAAAAATCTAACAAATGAAAAATACTGTGGTAGATACCTAAAGTATATAGACAGTTGTCGTCCACGTACCTCGTCGGGAGAATTTCCCGATTTTGCAACCTTTCAATAATCTTTCTCTGCCTATCCCCAGGTTTCCCTTCGCGAAGAATATATCCGTTGAACTCCATTGTTTTGCTCTTTGAATGTGTTGAAGAAGATGAAGATGGGTTTATATATAGGATGGTAAAGGTGGGATTTTTATGGATACTGATGGATGAAAATTAAAATAGAAGTTGGAAAGATAAATTTTATGGTGGGAAGATGATAAATGTAGGAGCTTTTGTGGGGTTCAAGGGAGTTTTTGGAAGAGGAAAAAATGGGTTTTGGAAGTTTGAAGGGCCAAAAATGGTGAACTATGTGAATCTGCCCCGCATATACCAGACGCCGTGGCGGGCGCCACAGGGTCTATGGCGGGCGCCACAAGAGCAAAATTGATCTGGGCCGAAATTTGGAGATTTTGGTATGGGCTTCTTCATGCTCTTTTTGGTATGGGGGTCCGAATAACATTTTCATTGTTTTTCCTGATAGAATAAAGCTTGCACAATTTATGAAAATAAAATTTAAACATTAAACAAACAAGTAAATAAATAAATAATACTATTAGACTATAATATGAATATAAAGGAAATAACACACATATATAAATATATATATATATATATATATATATATTATATATATATATATATATATATATATTATATATTATATATATATATATATTTATATATATATAAGGAAATAAACACACATATATAAATATATATATATATATATATATATATATATATATATAATATATATATATATATATATATATATATATATATATATATATATATATATATATATATATATATATATATATATATATATATATATATATATAATATATACGGAAATATCAAAGTGCTAACATAATTTGAAAATGTACCAAATGCGATAATATAAAATAAGTCTGGGAAATGCGAAAAATAATATAAGCATAAATAAGAAAAGGTAAACGAGACGGTAAGCTCAAACAGCAGGGGGCTCCTCTGCCTGACTGGATCCACGAAGTACGGCTATCTCCTGACGAAGCTATGTTATCTCTTGGTACAAACAATCAGCCTCAGTAGCATGTGTAAGATCGGATACCGCCATCTGTAAAGTAAGGTCAGCCACCTCCTGCCTAAGCTCGACAGTCTCTCTGTGACACTCGGCAATCTGCGTGCGGACATCTGGGGGCTGCAAAGATAAATTATTAGAGAGCACGGTAATCCTGGGTGAAAGCGGTGTAGGAGTATAATCAGCAACATGAGGGGATCTAGGCTCCTCAACAGTCTCTCCATGACCTTCCAAAGCATAACTCTAGTTAGCTGGGTCATGAACATTGGTCATCATCGGGTCTGGCAGTGTAAAGTAGTGTACCGTCTCGCTATCAATCAATAATCTGAACTGTCTGGGATTGAAAGAGGATCTCTTCATCAATCCTCTGTTCAAACAGAAATCAATATCCATAGTAGTATAGCCACAAAAAGTCCTGAGATGGAGCAGCTTGCGGGACAGGCCTAAGGCAATGGCAATCTGCGTGATAATCCCTCCTACATGAATAACTCCCTTTGATGATCTGGCAACACTGCTAAGGCCACACAGCAGAAAGTTCCCACATGCCACAGGGCGTGACTGGGATGCACAGAATAACAAAAATATCTCCTCCTCACTCAGCAGAGTCTCAGCATCTGGTCTTCCAAGAAAAAAAGTGCGCCAGTATCATCTGGAAATACCTCATAGCAGGGTTATGGATAACCTGGGACAACTGAGTGGAAGGATCATGACTCCCTCCACCAGAGATATCACTCCAGAATTTCTCCACTTCCCTACTCAGAAAGTATCCCATCGGCGTCTCAGGGATATCGTCGGGGGTAGTCTGAAAACCTAATAAGTCACCGAACTCTTTCTGGCTGAAAGAGTACTCAGTCCCGAATAGCCTGAAAACAACATGTCCATCTGGTCCGGAGTAAGGATCATAAGTAAACGAGCTGAGGAACTCCAAAGTCAGGTTCCTGTAGGTGTTGTTCATGTCATCAGTGAATTCATCCCATTGGAGTTGGTGCACAGGAATCTGATGCTCGGCTCAATGCCTAGGGCTTCCATGCAATCCTGGTCCGGATAGCGTGTAGGTGTCATAGGGCGCTGGTAGAGAACTATGTAACGCTCCCTCTGGGCGTCATCTCTGAAAGTCACGTGCATGTCATCAAAGTTCTGCATCCTGCAAAGGTTAGGGAAAAGGATCCTGAAAACACAAACATTGCAAATGCTATTTAGTCATGACGAGAATATGATTAAAAATAAAATAAAGTAAATAAATGCAGAAAAAGTAAAATAAGATAAGAAAACCGTGGGTTGCCTCCCAAGCAGCGCTTGTTTAACGTCGTTAGCTTGACGATCAGAATTTATACATATGTCGTAGGAATTGGTGGATCTATCAGAGTGTGGCTGGAGTAGTCTGTTGAAATGTTTCCTCCTTCATAGGGCTTCAGTATTTGCCCATTTACAATGAATGGACTACATGTTTCGTTCTTAATTTCTACAGCTCCGGATCTCAGAATCTTAGATACTTTGAAAGGGCCAGTCCATCTTGAACGCAGCTTCCCAGGGAAAAGTCGTAACCTAGAATTGAACAGGAGAACAGGGTCGCCTATATTGAAATATTTTTTTATAATTCTTTTGTCATGCCAAGCTTTGGTTCTCTCTTTGTATATTATGGCATTCTCGTAGGCAGATTGCCTGAGTTCTTCCAGTTTGTGGATGTCAAGGATACGTTTTTCACCAGCGGTCACGTAATCCAGATTCAAAGTTTTAATGGCCCAATAGGCCTTATGCTCTAATTCAAAAGGTAAATGACAGGATTTTCCATAGAATAGTTGGTAGGGAGTTGTTCCTATAGGGGTTTTGAAAGCGGTTTTGTAGGCCCATAATGCTTCTTGGAGCTTCTGAGACCTGTCTTTTCTAGATATAGAAACAATTTTTTTCTAGAATTTTTTTTATCTCCCTATTGGATACTCTTACTTGGCCACTAGTCTGTGGGTGGTATGGTGTTGCTACTCTATGTCTAACTCCATATTTGCTTAAAAGTTTATTAAATATTCTTGATATGAAGTGCGATCCTCCATCGCTTATGACTAAACGGGGTGTTCCAAATCTGGGGAATATATAGTTTTTAAATAACTTGATCACCACTCTAGTTTCGTTTGTGGGTGCAACTATAGCTTCAATCCACTTAGACACGTAGTCCACACCTACTAAGATATACTTGTTTCCTAAGGATGGTGGGAAAGGTCCCATGAAATCTATACCCCAAACGTCGAAGAGTTCTACTTCTTGAATGTTTCTTAGAGGCATTTCGTCACGTCTTGAAATATTTCCCATGCATTGGCATCTATCACATTTGACAATGCAAGCATGGACATCACGCCACATGGTAGGCCAGAACAGGCCAGCTTGAAGAATCTTGGCGTATGTCTTAGAGGTGCTCGCATGTCCACCATAGGGTGCAGAGTGACAATGCTCAATTATACTTTTTACCTCCTCTTCTGGAACGCAACGGCGAAAAATGCCGTCTTTACCCCTTTTGAAAAGGAGCGGCTCGTCCCAATAAAAGTTTCTCACATCGTTAAAGAACTTCTTCTTCCGGTGGTAGTCAAGATCAGGGGGTATGATATCAGCAGCTAGATAATTAACAAAGTCTGCATACCATGGTACGTTACTTACAACTAAGGACTTTTGGAAGTGCTCATGAGGGCCTAGGCTATCGTCTTCAATGGCTTCTAGTTTAGCTATCAGTCTATCATAGGCAAAATCATCATTTATGGGTACGAAGTCTGGTTTCAGGTGTTCTAGCCTAGAAAGGTGATCGGCTACTACATTTTCAGTGCCTTTTTTATCTCGAATATCTAAATCAAACTTTTGTAGTAACAGAATCCATCGGAGTAACCTGGACTTGGCATCTTTTTTACTTAATAGGTAATGAATGGCAGCATGATCGGTGTAAACTATAATTTTGGCTCCTACTAGATAAGATCTGAATTTGTCTATAGCAAAAACTACGGCTAGTAGTTCCTTTTCAGTTGTTGCGTAGTTAAGTTGGGCGGCGTCTAGGGTTCTACTAGCATAATAAATCACATGTAATTTTTTATCTTCCCTTTGTCCTAGAACGGCTCCAACGGCATAATCACTAGCGTCGCACATTATCTCAAAAGGTTGTGACCAATTAGGGGGTTGCATAATGGGTGCCGAAATCAACGCTTATTAAATGCTTCATTACATTTTTCATCAAAAATGAATTCAGCATCTTTCATCAAAAGGCCAGTTAAAGGTTTAGTTATTTTAGAGAAGTACTTGATAAAACGCCGGCAGAATCCAGCATGTCCAAGGAAGCTTCGGACTTCTCTGATGGTTTTGGATGGTTTTAGATTCTCTATGACTTCTATCTTAGCTCTATCTACCTCAATACCTTTTTCGGAAACTATATGTCCTAAAACAATCCCTTCGGTAACCATGAAATGACACTTTTCCCAGTTTAGCACAAGGTTCACCTCCACGCATCTCTCTAGGATTTTCTCAAGGTTAGCAAGACAATTGTGGAAATCAAATCCGCAAACCGAGAAATCATCCATAAATACTTCCAAGATACTATCTAGGAAATCTGCAAAGATTGACATCATGCAGCGTTGGAAAGTAGCTGGGGCATTACAGAGTCCGAATGGCATTCGTCTGTAGGCAAAAGTTCCATAAGGGCATGTAAAGGTAGTTTTTTCTTGATCTTCGGGGTGGATAGGTATTTGGAAGAATCCAGAGTATCCATCTAGATAGCAAAAGTAAGAGTGTCTGGCTAGACGCACCAACATCTGGTCTATAAATGGTAAAGGGAAATGATCCTTCCTGGTTGCTTTATTTAACTTCTGTAGTCTATGCACATCCGTCATCCTCCTTCTACCCGTTTTGCTACATGTTTCCCCTTCTGATTTTGCACTAATGTGATGCCTCCCTTTTTAGGTACTACATGCACAAGGCTCACCCACTTACTATCCGAGATCTGATAGATTATACCTGCCTCAAGTAACTTAAGAACTTCTCTTTTAACAACATCACTCATTATAGGGTTTATTCTTTTCTGATGTTCTCTAGAGGGCTTTGAATCTTCTTCGAGCAAAATCCGATGCATGCATACAGATGGGCTTACCCCTTTCAGATCAGAGATATTATATCCTAAGGCTGAGGGATATATTCGTAAAACATCTAAGAGTTGGTCTGTTTCCCCTTGGCTCAAGGTAGCACTGACTATAACTGGACGATTCATCTCTTCATCAAGAAACTCATATCTCAAGTTCTTAGGCAGTTCCTTAAGTTCTAAGGTTGGTTTCTTAGGGCATGGCATAGGATCTTGGCTAAGGGATAAACATTCGTAAAGGTTATCATCGATGTAGGGCTTCCTAAAGTTATCATCTTCCAGTATGAGAGTTGATGGCAACTTAATTGTTTTTATGATTTCTTCTTGTTCTATTTCCCTAACGCATTCATCAATGATACCTATGGCATAACATGCGTCTCCCATCACAGGTTCCATAAGAAATTTTGAAAGTATAAATTCTATCTTCTCGTCACCCACCTCAAAGGTCAGCTTTCCTCTCTTGACATCTATTATGGCTCCTGCAGTTGATAAGAATGGTCTACCTAGAATGATTGGTATATCATCATCCTCTTTAATGTCCATGATAACAAAATCAGTAGGGATAAATAAATGACCTATCCTAACAGGGACATCTTCTAATATGCCTATCGGATGCTTAACAGATCTATCGGCTAATTGAAGTGACATCTTAGTAGGTTGTAATTCTCCTAAGTTTAACCTCTCACAAACTGCTAAAGGCATTAAGCTCACACTAGCTCCTAAGTATAGAAAATCTTTTTCGATGACATGACTTCCCAAAATACAAGGAATGGAGAAATTTCCAGGATCTTTATCTTTTTTGGCTAACTTATTCTTAGAAATAGAATTGCATTCCAAGGGCTTCGGATCGTCGAGTCTACGTTTGTTGGTAAGGATGCCTTTGAGAAACTTTGCATAAGAAGGTATTTGGGTGATGGCTTATGTGAAAGGGATTTCTACGTGAAGTTTTTCTATAACCTTAATGAATTTCTGATACTGGTTATTGATCTGGGTTTGTTTGAGTCTTTGCGGATATGGTATCGATGGTTTGTATGGCGGGGGTGGTACATAAGTTTTGTCTTTAGGTTCTTCTCCTTTTTCTTGACCTTCCTGTTTTTCAGATTCCTCTGGTTCCTTCACTTCGTCCGTGGGTTCGGTATATTCCTTAGAAGTTTTGGGTTCAAATCAATCTTGGGTTAAATGGCTCATCATAAGCGGTCCCATTTCGTAGGGTAACGACATTGGCTTGTCCTCTCGGATTTTGTTGGGGTTGTCCAGGGAACTGTCCTCCAGGTGTAGTCTGGGGGGATTGGTTTAAGGCTACCTGAGAGATCTGGGTTTCAAGCATCTTATTGTGAGTAACTATTTGGTCAACCTTGGTTCCTAACAGGGTAATCAGTTTGTTAACGTGAATGTTCTGGTTCATGAACTCTTTGTTTTGTTGGGTTTGAGCAGTGATAAAATTTTCCACAATTTTCTCAAGGCTCGGCTTTGGTGGCACAGGTTGCATAGGTTGATTTGGTCTTGGGGCTTGGTAACCTGGTTGTCTCGGAGGTGCAGTATTTTGGATAGGGTTATTGTTCTTATAGGAGAAGTTCGGGTGATTCCTCCATCCAGGGTTGTAGGTATTCCAATATGGGTTCCCTTGGGCGTAGTTCACTTGCTCAGAGTTAATTTCGCTTAAGAGAATATATTCTACAGATTGGTGTCCTTTGGTTCCACATATCTCACAATCCGACGAAACTGCAGTTGCAGTATTCAGGTTTATGCACATATGCTCAACCTTGAGGGCCAACGCGTCCATTTTAGCTTGCATCATGTCTATAGAGCTTAACTCATGTACTCCTCCTTGGGCTTCCTTCTTTTCAACTGTCGCTCGTTCAACTCCCCATGATTGATGGTTTTGAGCCATATCTTCGATAAGGGCACTAGCTTCAAGGTAAGGTTTGTTCATCAGTGCGCCACCTGCGGCAGCGTCGATGGTCATCTTAGTGTTATAGTGAAGTCCATTATAGAAGGTCATATTATTGTCACTTATAAAAAGGCGCACATTGCGTTAGAGTAGTAAACCTATTTTTAAGAAATATAGTGTCTTGACTAAGTTGAAAAGTATTTTGACCTGGATTTCTTAACCAAAAGAGGTTCTCACGAACCAGACTCTAAACTTATAAACGCGTCCAAAAATAGTTTTAAAATCACTTTTATTTTTAAGTTAAAAACTCCTAATGAACTAAACAAAGCGCTTTCGTTGTATTTGAAATAGTTAAAAACAACTAAGTTTAAACAGACGTCGGACGGCTTTCGATCTTATCCAACGGAAATTAAGTGCGGGAAAACTTAAGTTGAAAGTCAAAATAGCCCTTAAGTGTTTCTCTGAACAATTGTACGGATTATCGGTTCAATTACGATCCTTACATTTTAACCTTTATAGGTTTAGCCAAACATGGTAAAGTAAAATTGCATTTTAATTTTTATCATAAAAAACGGATAAATAAAAAGGTAATAAGTGCGAGTGCGGGAAAGTAAATAAAAGTAGTGCGAGTGCGGAAAGTAAATAAAAGTAGTGCGGTGCAAGAAATAAATAAAAGTAGTGCGGTGCAAGAAATAAATAAAAGTAGTGCGGTGCAAGAAATAAAAGAAAGTAGTGCAGTGCGATAAATAAACAAAGTAAAGTGCGAGTGCGGGGAAGTAAACAAAATAAAGACAGTGCGGGAAAATAAAGTAGACAAAGGTAAAGCAATAAAACCTGCTCCAATCGGAGGGTCGAATAAAGTACATAACAGAAATGAAAATGGTGGCAGGATTAAACTTCCCTCCAAACTTGATTACAGACTCGATTACACAGTGTGGCAACACTCCGATGTGGAGCGATTACCACTTTTACACAATACTGATATATGCCTAGTTGTAACTAAGTTTGGATCATTAAACAAATGAGATCAATGTTCTATTTATAGGCAAGAAAAGAACATGGAGATTACAAGGATGCCCCTGAGTTTGAAAATAGGCGGGAACCATTTTGTTCTTGTGGCGCCCGCCACAACATCATGGCGCCCGCCACAGGAGGAAATTTGCAGCCCCAAGTGGAGATTGTGTGGGACGTGGTAGTTGAGGAGAAGTTGAACTGGGACACGTCATGGCTGGACCCATGGCGCTAGCCACAAGTGTAAAATGCTGATTTTTTGGCTTTTTAGCTCATTTTCGCTCCTTTTCTCGATCGGGGCTCCGATTAGACTTGAAACCTGAAAACAAGAAAAACATAGTAATAACATAACAAAATAACAATAAAACAACTAAAATGCATGCGAAATTGGAGTCGAAAATATGGTGAATTTCAGTGTCATCAATTATCGTTAATTTTTTTACACAAATCCATTTAAAAAAAAAGATTGAAACACAACAACATCTAATTAGAAAGGTTGTCATCTTAACTTATCTTAGTTTTTTTGGGGTGAAGAAGAAAACATTTGAGACCAAATACTGTTGAGAATGTATCAAGTGTGAGTAGTGTGGGTAATAGTCTCATATTGGTTGGAAATATGGATACTTGAGCATTTATAAGTGAGCGAACCCACCCACCTATCGCCTTAAGGTTTTAGGTGAATATATGGTGTTTCTCTCACAAAGGTGTTGCTCTAAAAAAGAGAATAGGTCACACTATGTTCAATGCTCCCTAGTAAAAAACTCCCTCAATATCTGGTATCAAGAGCTCTGGTTTAAGAGATTCATGGGAAGAAAATTAAGATGGCAATGGATCATCCAAGCAGACATTTGATAACGTGAAACTATACCGTTTATTTTACTCGATTTGTATGCATTTTAGTATAATTTTGTGTATGTTTTATTGCATTTTGTCGGTGTTGTTGCCCTGTTTTAGGTACTTGTCGATGCAGAACTCACATGTGAGACAGAAATAAAGAAAAGAGAGGAAATGAAGAAAAATGGGAGAAAAGAAGAAAAGCATTGAAAATGCAAGTTCTGGGCCTGTGGCATTCGCCATGGGCTTGTGGCGTTCGCCACGACCCCTTGCCACGTCACTTCAAAATTTTAGTACCATAGCGTTTGCCATGGCCCTGTGGCATTCACCACAGGCATACAGTGTTGTTTTTCAGCAACTGCACATAACCTGGTCAAAAGTCCCCTTATTTTTCCTCAACCACTTCCACACGAATTTAGGGAAGTTCAAATCCTATTTCACCAGTATAAAAAGGCAGAACCAAAAGAAAAAAAAGGCATCCAAGTTTTTATCATGTAATTTTGATTCTTAGCTTAAGCAGAAATACCTTAAAAAGTGATAGTTCTTCCATATCGGGAGGATATTGCACCTTTTTTCTTAAGTTTACTTGTTGCTTGGATCAAGCGTGCCGACATCGTTGTATTTTCAAGTTGTTATTTGTACTAGAAGAATTCTCCAAAGTTTAATCCAGATATTATTATTCATCAGGTTTCTTTTAATTTCTTAATTCTTTACTTTCCGCTTTCATTTGGCCTAATTGCATGATATTATTTGTATGCTTGTAATTCTGAATTTTGATCATGATTATGTTTATGTTCAATAACTATAACTGTATGATTAAGTTTAAAACCATGTCTGGATAAACCTTTCGACATCGCTATGTAAGGATCGTCGTTTCGATGGGATTCAGTAATAATTAATGATAATTTTTATAAGTTATTTTTTTGGTTGTGGTTTCCAATTCTAATTTAAAAAGGTTTTTGCACGAGAGTGAAAAGTCATTAAGGTTATAAATCAACAGAGTGAGAGTTTGAGATTTTAACCAGATAGTGGTTTCTAGGCATTAATCCTAAACACAGCGAGAGCACTTTCAGATTAATTAGGATTTATCAATATTAAAAAATTACTTTTAATTAAGGTGGATGAGCGAGAGCAAAACATTTTGGCTTAGAGTATAACCCGAGTCAATAACACGAGAGTGTGAGGAAACGTCTTTTAATTTGATATTTTCTACTGAAAAGTGATTTATCTTATGTTAATGTTAATTATTTACCGAATCCTCGAAGAATCATGTAATTTACATATCGATGCCTCTTTACTAAATACTTTCATTATATTATTATTTCCCGTTCAATTTTATTTCTAGTCTCCCTAAAAAAAAGAAAACAATCATTAGCCTTAGCTTTACATAGTAACTTTAGATAACGATAGTTTGGTTTCTGGTCCTTTGGGTTCGATATCTTTTATACGACATACTAAGTCGCGATTGAGTTTTTGGCGTCGTTGCTGGGGACCAATTAAGTCAATATCGTAACTCCATTATTGCATAGTATAGACTAAGGCAACTACTTTCCTTTTATTTGTTTCGGTTGCATGCCAAACACTCGCTCACAAGAGAACGAGTTAGAACAACTGATAGACGAAGTCGAGCGTTATATTAGACTAAGACGCTGAATCATAAGATACCATTTAAAATACAACCTTCCTGATCCTAATATACCCGAACCAGATATGGCTTCCCTTGTTAACCTTCCTTTAAGGGACTATGCTGCCCTATCTCAGGACGAACCACACAACATCATTGCTGCCCCTGCCATTGACCGAAATGATTTCGAATTAAAACCTTCGTTGTTACAAGCTGTACAGTAAAACCAATTCTATGGCATCCCTACAGACGACCCGAATCTCCATCTGTCAGTATTTGTGCAATATGAAGATATAGTAAAAACTAATGGTGTTAATCCCGAAGCAATACAATTACGTCTTTTTCTCTTTTCTTTAAGAGACAGAGCTAGAGCTTGGCTCAAGTCTTTACCGTCCAATTCCATAACTACATGAGACGAATTAAGGAAGGTCTTCTTAGCTAGATATTTCCCACCTAGTAAAACGGTTATGCTAAGAAGCCAAATCAATGAATTTAGGGAAAAAGACAACGAATCACTTTTCGAAGCATGGGAGAGATATAAGGACATGCTAAGGATTTTCCCACATCATGGGCTTGAACCATGGATTATTATCCACACCTTCTATGGTGGTCTCTCCTATAACACCAAATTAAACCTAGACGTTGCAGTTGGCGGCGCTATAATGGATAAACCATATGAAGAGGCTTATCAACTTGATGAAAATATGGCACAAAATCACTACTAATGGGGAGAAGAACGCACTTCTATAGAGAAACCTCAACTGAAAGGAGGTATGTACGAGGCCAGTGGCATATATCACATCAATGCTAAGGTAGACGCCCTAACTCAAAAGATTGAAAGTTTGACAATAACTCCCGCGGCCACCGTGGCTGCCGTAGCCCCAAGCTGCGACTTATATGAAGTACCTGGACACAACGTTTCGAAATGCCAACTACTAGAAGGCATCACACCTGACCAGTTAAACTACACTCAAGGAAACCCGTTGTCGCACCTTGAAAAAATAAGAACACGACTTAGCGAAATGCAACCGCACGCTCGCAATGATGGACTGAACAGAGTCGTCATCGACCTTTATTTATTCCTAAAAAGGAAAGGGGATATATCGATAAAACCCAAGAAAGAACGACAATGCTTATGGTCATCACAACCAGTATCAGGGTTCGGGAGTCGATTACGTAAGGGGAAGGTATTAACACCCCCCACGTCCGTTGTACTCAACGGGAACCATTAGGTTAGTTGTGCGTTTTAATGTTAGTTTGAAATGTTAGGCTTATCAAGTTATTAAGAGGGAAAGAATAATAGGATCAAAAGAAAAGAGAATATGTTTTTGGATTTGGAAACAAAGGGGACTAAACCTAGGTTTTTTATTAATGTGTCTGACAAGATTTCGTAATCCTGCTCCTACGTATCTCAATAGAGAACTCAAGGCTTACGTAGTTCTGGGTAAAAAATATTTGTTTGTTGGTCGATATTAGCAAAATCTATATTGTATTAATCGACCAAAAAACATAATTTTACCCAAAACAGATGAGGAGCGGACGTATACCACACATCAAATGGATTTATAAATCAACATTCGGAAAAACGTCATTTATCTCAATTCAACAATTGTGGATGAAGAATTGCTTTACGTCATCTTAAGACAAGATGTCTTTCTTTTATGAAAAGGCTTTAAAGATCGCACATCGGTGAAGAAAAGAATTTGATTGGTTGAAAGTATTTTTGGGTTTGAAAGACGAGTATTTATGACTTGCATGCTTTTACAACTTGGGTCTAATACTCGGGACTACGTCCTTTCACCAAGATAATCTTTTTCTTTCAATTTTATTGAGAAAAGAAGTTTGAATATTTACAAGTGTTTTGAAGATAATACAAATACTTATGGCTTGCAAGCTCTTACAACTTGGGCCTAATATTCGGGATTACGACTGGATATTTCATCCAGGTAATCTTTTTCTTCCGACTTTTTATTGAAAATGGTTTGAAAGAAAAGGCTAATGTAAAGGTTTGAGATTAAAATGATTGAAGTATGGAAGTTTGAAATCAAAGGAAGTTGAATGGATACCCTCACAAAGACTTGATATAAAAGGACCCTAAAATAAGTCGACTATAAATAAATAAATATATAAATAAATAAATAATTTTCCTTTTTGACGCATTTAAAAATTAAGAAAAATGAAAATAGAATAAAACCAACAATGTTTTAAAATGATTTGAATTAAAAAGGGGATACAAAAATGATTGATCTAAATCAAAAAAAGTTATGAAAATAAAATAAAATAAAAGAATGATGATTCTATGAAAATGAAATTAAAGAAATCAAAACCTGCAAAGGCCAAAGATCGAACCAAGGGCCTAGTGGGAAACAGAAGATGTCTCAACCACCAGGCCATGAACGGCTAG